>NC_134741.1:6457500-6765000 GCF_049634645.1 Pelodiscus sinensis
CGACCAGTGTAGACACAGCCTTCCAGTTCTAGTCCCAGTTCTGATTGGCTGAGCAGGGGCCAGTCACAGGGGGGAGACTCAGGACTTTGTTAAAGCGACGAGGAGTCCTGTGGCACCTTATAGACTAACTGAAGTGTAGGAGCATAAGCTTTCGTGGGCAAAGACCCACTTCGTCAGATGCATCTGACGAAGTGGGTCTTTGCCCACGAAAGCTTATGCTCCTACACTTCAGGTAGTCTATAAGGTGCCACAGGACTCTTTGTCGCTTTTGCAGATTCAGACTAACACGGCTACCCCTCTGATACTTGATTCAGGACTTTGTTGTTCTCCTTAAGTCCCAGCAAATGAGCCAGAACCAATCGACTGCTGGGGGAATTGTTCTGCTTCTCACCAGTGGTTGTCTCTGAGCAGCTCCTGAGTCTCTCTGTGTCCCGATGCTTCTAACCCACTGGCTGAGCCATCCCTAGGCTGGGCTGTGGGGCTGTAGCTCCTTTGAGGCACTTTATTCTGATCCGTCAGGGTGTGAAACTCCAGACTGAGGGGGAGTTTCAGCATCAGGCTTCTGGGTCCTTTTCTTCAGTCCCCACCCCACTCAGTCACCCACCCCCAGCCTCTTCCAGCACAGCCTGCCCCACCTTCCCCTATAGGGCTTCCACAGGGGCCTCTGTCCCAGGGGGAATGGGGAGCCCCTGCCCCCGGCACCCACCCAGCCTGCTGCTGCTCCCACAAGAGCAGAGGATTCACCCGACACAAGTAAGTGCCTCTGTCCCCCCTCACCCCCGCTGCTGGTTTTCCCTCCTATGTAGCTTGTTGGCCTAGGTAAGGTCACATGAGACTGCTCATATCACCCCTCACCTCTTCCCCGCCAGCATGGAGCCCTGGGCAGCCGCCCTGGTCATTCAGGTCTCAGGCTGGCAGGGCCTGCAGGGATACTGGGTTTGAATGACAAGGTGGGATTGGGTGCTAGGACCCCCCACCTGTGTATAGGCCCGGGGCCATCTGGGGCATGGATATTGCTGAGGTGTCGGAGGGGTTTTGCTCGTGAGGCTTCAGGCAGGCAGCTGAAGCACTCTGAGACTGGTTTGTGGCCTATTTGGAGAGGTCACCAGTCTGGGGGCTGTAAGGAGCCCCAGATTTGAGCAATTCGCCCTGAGCAGACGCCCTCAGCTGTGCCCAGATACGGCCCGGTCCGTCACAGGGGACCATTCTCCCTTGTCCAGAGGGACAAGAACAGCCAAACAGAACATCAAAGCAGTCAGACTGGGCCATGCCAGTTGTCCAACTAGCCCAGAATCCTGTCTCGGGACAGCAGACAGTTATTAAGTGATCCTTCCCATCTCCCATTCCCAGCTTCTGGAATGCACCAGCTAGGGACACCTGCCCTGTCCATCCCGGTTAAATGCCATTGATTGACTTTTCCTGCATTAAATTATCCAATTTTGTTTTGGGCCTTCTTGCAGATTTCAGTTTTGCAACATCGTCTGGCAAGGAGTTCCACTGGGTGCAAAAATGCTCCTTTTGGTCTATTTTTAACTTGGTTACTGATCAGTTTCATTCTCTCACCCTGGTTCTTTAGTAGGAGAAAAAATAATTTCTGCACCCCTGTAATCATCACATAAACCCCTGTCCCGTTGCCCCTTGCTTGTCCCTTTCCCAAGCTGAGAAGAAGAAGTTCCATGAACTCCTGGGAGCTGCTGTTCCAAAGAAGAGGCATTTCCTGTGGAGAAGATGGCCAAGCCCAATCCCCTACACAGAGCCCCAGGAAATACCAATGGACATTGGGAAAGCTCCCTCTCGGGCACAAAGGCAGCACTTTACCAATGGAGCTAATTCTGCCCCATCTGCCCCCTGCCTCCAGTGTTCCTGGCACTGCCTGGCCCAGGAGGGCTGGTGTCCAGCAGCTCTCTGCCTCAGTGTGGCTGGCTTTTGGGGAGAGCAACTAGGAAGTGGGGGATGGGGGCTAGCGCAGCCACTTAGCCCCTGGCTGGCTCTGCCAGTAAAAAGATGATGATAATCATCTCCCTGAACACTGGAGAATATGGGCATTGATCCCACTGCCTCTTGCATGCAAAGCGAGCGCTCTACCACTTGAGCTAATTCCCCTGCTGTGTTCAGTTTGGCCTTCTTGGAGGTTCTTCTCTTCTCCACAGCGACGTCTGTCTTCTAGGTCAGTTAGTCCTGGGAAAGGAGAAGGCTCCGAAAAGGCCACAAGGGCAACTCTCAGGAAGGAGACTCCCTGCAGCAAAGCCATGGGCGGGGAGGGCAGCGGCAGGGTGTGGTCTCTTTGATGACCCCTGCCCTGCAGCCTGTCCCATCTGGTCATTGTCATGGACTCTCTGTGAGGTCATCACCTCCCAATCTCCTTTAGCCAATAAGCTGAGGGGCTGCAAAAGGCCCTTGTGATGTCACTGCCACACCCACCCCTGCCCTCCAGGGCTAATGTCCTGCCCCAGGCAGCCCCTTTGCCTGGCTGAGCTGCTCCCAGGGGTGAAAGTGACACATTTCTTACAGGGCCTGTTCTATTGGGCACCACCCTTTGGGGGGGGAGGAGGATCAAGGCAGGAAGTCGGGGGAGGAGTTGTGATAGGACAGTACCTGTAAGAAATTAAAATGTGGAGTGTGGGAGGCTCAGGGCAGGGATTTGGGGAGTGTGTGAGAGTGGGGGGGGGGCTCAGGGCAGGGGTGAGGATGTGGAAGGGTAGAGAAGTCAGGGCACATGCAGCCTTTGTTACTCACCTGGGTCGGCTGGCAGCTGACACTCTGTTCCTTGCTTCCCTTCTGCTGCTTCATCTCTTAGGGTGCCCCCCACCTGCCCCGTGCTGAGAGCCAGGCCCAAGCAGGAAAGAGGCAGGTGGGCCCTCTTGGCATCAGGGTCCCACCACCCATCTTCCCACCATCAGCAGCACAGCCCCTTTCAGCCACTGGGTCAGCCCAGGAAGGGAGCAGGAAATGGGGCCAAGTAGTGAGTTAGGGTGTGAGGGGCAGGCAAAGCTCATCTTGCCTTGCAGGGCCACCAGCAACAGCATCTCTCCTGTGCACTGCTGTGGAGTAAAGTATCCCTGAGGGAGAACCCTGCCCCCAGGGCTACGTCTAGACGGGCCCCAAATTCCAGAAAAGGGATGCAAATCAGGTAAGTCAGCATAGGGAAATGGGCGGGGGATTTAAATATCCCCCGCGGATTTAAATAAACATGTCCGCCGCTTTTTTTCCGGCTTGGAGAAAAGCCGGAAAAAAGCGTCTAGACTGGCCAGATCCTCCGGAATAAAGCCCTTTTCCGGAGGATCTCTAGGAATAAGAGATCCTCCGGAAAAGGGCTTTATTCCGGAGGATCGGGCCAGTCTAGACGTTTTCCGGCTTTTCCCCAAGCCGGAAAAAATAGGTGAAGCTACAGAAGCTGACGGGGACAATCAGCGGGCGGAGGGTTATTTTTTCTCCTCCCTGGGCTGATGTGGCTAGAACTGAGGAGAAGAAAATCCTCTTCCCTTCTCCTCAGAAGATGGAAATTGCATTTGGTTCTCTCTCTGGTTCTACTAAAGCTGGACCCCAGGACTAGACTTTTTCTTTCTAAAACCCTGGTGAAAGCTGAGAGTGAATTGCTTGTAGGCTGAGAATGTGAGTTAAAGAAGGGCATCGCCCAGCATAGGGCTTGAACCCATAACCCTGAAATTAAGAGTCTTATGCTCTACCAATTAAGCTAGCCAGACTGTGTGCAGCAACTTTCCTCATATGCCATCATAGGGTAGCAGGAACCGAGAGTTCTCAAGCGCCTGACTCAAGGCTCTTTCTTGCCCCTCATGGAGGGTTCTGGTCTGTGGGGAGGTTTGAGCACAAATCCCCCTCCTGACACACCCACTTCTTTCCCCACAAGGAACGGCTCCATTTCCATCTCTCCAGCGACAGGAGAAGGGGATGGTTTCAGGATTTCTTTTACCGCTGCAGCATGGGGACGCTCTTTGACAAAACTTCTGTCGACAAAACCCGGTAGTCTAGACGTACCCTGAGAGATAGTGAACCTACTAAAACCAGCCTGATCTAGCTTTTCTGCTGCAAGGATGAGACTAACACCCATGTAACTAAGTTTATCTCTGCATATTGAGATAAAAGTAGCTTTAAGCATTAAGCCCATTGTAACGCTGTCACTAGCTTATGTGATGTCTATTCTGTTTTGTGTGCAACCATGAATGTATATAAGGTTAGCAGGGACATTTGATTTTGGAAGTCTTCCTTTTGAAACTTCCCACAGCTCTTAATAAAAGTGTTTCTCTCCTTCCAACCCTGAGTCTGGATTTCCGTGACACCTCAAACCAGCTGGACTAGCCAGCCCACGTCACAGTGAGTCACTAGTGGCGCTGTCAGAGAAGAGCCATTGGCAGCTCCAGTCATTCCGGCAACTGCTGGAGGTGCCTTTCTGAAAGGGACATTTGTGAGCTTAGTCTTGGCAGGCCGGCTAGCTCAGTTGGTTAGAGCGTGGTGCTAATAATGCCAAGGTCATGGGTTCAAGCCCCATGCTGGCCACTGAGATGTTTGCTGTGGTGATTATCCTCACCCACCCTTTAGCTGCCTGCTACGGACAGGGAAGCAGAGACACACAAGAGGCCGAGACCTTTGCAGGAAGCAGAGCAGAGAGCTCATAAGAGGAGGCTCCAGTCTGTACAGCCCCAGTGGCTAAAAGGGCCTTGGCCTGGCCTGCTTTCCCTAATGGCAGGGAAAACCATTCTCTTCCCTCCATTGCCCCAGTGGGGTGACGTGATTCCCAAATTCCTGCTGCTGCAGTGGCTGGCCCATGGCTCCTCCAGCCCAAGCTACAGAGGGAGGCTCCATATGTCCAGGAGGCCTGGGACATGTGCCCGGCCCACAACACTGCTGCCAACCACCTGGTCACCTGCATCAGCAGCCCTGTGTGGCCGTGTTCTTGTGCAAGAAGCCACCAGTGCAGACAGAGCCTTCATGTGCAGAGCCGTTCCGCTGCTTATTGTCATGGGGGTTTCTTGTGCATGAAGGAGCAGTGTGATAGTCCACGCTTAGCCTCATTGGCATATTGCTTGCTCAAGAACCCGTCAGTGTAAACATGGCCCCTGTGCTTTCTGTCTAAGCTTAAAAAATTTTGTGCAAAGCAGGAAGATTCTAGAGCCTTCCTCGGCAAGTGAGTCTGAATCCTGCACCACGACCTCAGTGGGACCCGCTGGCGAAATACTGGTTTGCTGCAAATCCTCGTGCCAGTTGGCAGAAAAATCCAGTTCTGACCAGTCTCTGAGTGGCCGGTGCCTGAGGGGATCCAACATGGATCCCTAGGTCACAGGTCACAAGCACCATTTAGTGGCCCCAGTTACTGACCTAAACACCATCATAACACGACGGCTACGTCTACACTGCAGCCTTCTTGTGTAAGATCTGTTTTGCGTAAGCGTTCTTGTGCAAAAGGTCTTCCACAAGAACACGTCCACACTGCCAAGTACTTTGCACAAGAGATGTGCTTGTGTGCAAGAGCGTCCATGGCAGTGTGGTTGCTCTCTTGTGCAAGAAAACTCTGATGGGCATTTTAGCCATATGGGTTTATTGCACAAGAAATTCATGTTGCCTGTCTACACTGCCCTCTTGTGGAAGAGCTCTTGTGCAAGAGGGCTTATTCCTCGTGGAGAGAGGAATAACTCTTCTGGAAGAAGCACTGTTTTCCAACGATGTAGTGCAAATTTACTTACGCAAGAACACTCACGCTGTGCTCTGCAGGTTTTTGTGCAAGAACATTGAGCAAAAACCCTGCCATGTAGAGGTAGCCTACAGGTTTGTATTCATTCAAAGAGTTCACATACAAAGGAAATGTCTCTATTAAATAGACACTCTTGCAGGGGGCACTTGGATTTGAACCAAGGACCACATGATCTGCAGTCAAACACTCTGCCACTGAGCTACACCCCCATATGAAAAAAAGTGTCTGCAGCCAGTATTGAGAAGTGGGTGGGGAACAGGAGGCTTTTGTAGAACACACATCTCAGGTGGGACGGACCCTCACTGACCCCAGATTGTGACTGGTCCTAACATGGAGTTTGTCCAGAAAGCATCAGAACTGGGGCAGGACAGAGGTTCTGTCCACACAGAAAAGTTATTTTGAAACAATGGCCGTTATTCCAAAATAACAAGGCAAGAGTCTAGACAGCAATTCCGTTATTTTGAAGTAACTCTGAAATAACGGACGGCTAATTCCAACTTCTGTAGACCTCACTGTATGCAGAAAAATGCCTATTCTGAAATAGCTATTTCAAAATGAGGTGCGTGTACATGCTCCACTTCTGCTATTTCAAAATATCCCCTCCCCAGAGCCATTCTAAGTTATTTCCCCTGGGGCTCTAAATCAAGGTAACACGTCTACATTAGGGAAGCCTCCTCAGACTCATTTTGAGGTTTCCCTGCAGTGTAGACGTGCTATTTTGAAATAACTGTTCCAGAAGAGCTTATTCCAAAATAAACATGCCATGTAGACGTAGCCAGAGAGTCCTGAGAGATGAAGCAGCCGGTGGGAAGCCAGGAGAGCAGAGGCCAGTCTGAGACCTGAGTGTCCCAGATGTCTACCCCAGGCCTTCTGTCTAGGTCCCAGGTGTAAGGGGCAGCACTAATGACTCTGAATCCTCCAATCTGAGTTTAAATCTCAGTGGGACGGGCTGGGGTGGTTGCTGGGAGGTCCTTGTGCTCCAGGCTTTTTGGCTTCCTTGCCCTGAGGTTCACTAAGGTGGTTTTGCTTGTCTGAGGCCCACTAGAGCTTCGTGAGCAGACTTCCGCTAAGGTGCCTGATGCCATCACAGCGTCAGGGCAGGTCGCCCATCTGACCCCTGAGCTCAGCCCATGCTGGAGGCAGCCAGAGAGTGTGAGCAGAACGGGGGCGGGGGAGTTGTATACTTTGGGAAGGGTCCTGGCTCCCAGCCACATGCCTTGCAACAAAGACCAACGGTCCCTGCACAAAGTGCATTGTGGGAATGAGAGTTGGGGCAGCAGGAAAGGGGCCGGCCCCTCAGCACCAGCGAGCAGGTGGGAGAAGATGGGAGTGAATCCTGCTACCTCTCACGTGCAAAGGGAGCACTAACCCACGTGCAACTCATCTCTCGTGCTCTGGCCTCCAGCAGCTTTGTGCCCCACTAGGGTGGGTTATTTCAGAGACCAGAGAGGAAGAGGGAGGGGTCTCTGGATGTGAGGAGCCCCCCGGCTCTGCCTGTGAAAAGAAAGAACAAGGGCTCAGCAGAAACTTCAATTCCACGTTCTGCGTCTTGACTTTTTCAATCTAAGGACTTTGAAGAAGCACTGCACATATCTGCTCCAGTGGCGCAATGGGTCAGCGCACAGTACTTATAAGGCAGTACTTGTAGGAGACATGCTGAGGTTGTGAGTTCAAACCTCACCTGGAGCACTCACTTTTAGTCCCTGCTGGGTTGTCCCCTTGCAGTGGTTCCCAAACTTTTCGGCATCACTCCCCCCCCGCTTTTTGATTTGTGAAAACCCTCATGCCCCCCCTGGAATTTCTTCACACCCTCTCTCCTCCCCGCTCCCCCCCCCGCCCCCCCGGCTGTCCCCAGAGCCCAGGGCCCGGGAGTCTGGTCAGCAAGTGAGACTCGCCCGTCAGTCCAAGCTGCTTTCTCCCCGGCTGCCATTCCTGCCTGTCCCGTGCCAGCGCCGCACGCAGGCCAGTGGGGCAGGACGGGGGGTGTCAGTGGGGCCCTGCTCTCAGTCCGTCCCTCACAGGCCCTGTGGGCTGCTCCAGGGCTGAGCGGGTTTTGCACAAAAAGAAAACTTCCACACTGCTTGTTTTTGCACAGCAACTCCAGCACAAAATCAGTTTGCCAGAAAATATGCAAATAAGATCATGACTCATGCAAATGAGACCCTCGGTAGCACCTTGTTTGCTGAGAAAATTTGTAGGGTAGCCATAGCCGGAGATTCTGGTGCTGATCATGCAATAGAAGCACATTATGTTTAAACAGCTGCCGTATGAACGTACCTGAAAGTCACAAGGATCAATGATCTGTGTGAAAGGCAGGTGGCCAGTAATTAGAGCCCCATGTATGTTGTGTGCACAAGGGAAGGTAGGAATGTGCACGGGTAGTCTGATAACGGTGTTTAGTGTGTGTTTGTAACAGGCTCCTGCCCATCTCCGGTAGATTTGGGCACCTCCTCCACCAATTGCAATACACACTAGGCCGTTCCTCCCCAGCTGGGTGTGGTTCTTGTTCTTCTGCACAGCACAGCCCGTGGAGACCAGGGACCTGCCATTGGGCTTCCAAATCACACCCTTGTTGAATGGATGGAAACAGAAACCAGACACACAGCGGGTTTGAGCTGGCTCCAGCTGAGGGACGGGTTTGCCTGGTTTATGGGCATTGGCACAGGACAGCAGTAAGGGGTCGTATTCATTTATAGAATCCAAAAAAATAGAAACCTAGAATGTAATGGAATTGGAGAGATAAATTTTTCCATTGAATGGTCAGTTGGATTCAAAGTAACGCTCATATAATTTGTAGTCTATCACTGAGCTACACTCCCCAAAGTTTGCACTGTTCCGAGTTGAGAAGGGAACAAGAGGCTTTTGCAGCCCACACACCCCTGGGCCTGTCTCCATCACTTCTGCCTGTGTCAGGTGAAGGGAGGCCGCTGGGCCCAGCATCTTTCTCCCCAACCAGGGCCGGCTTTTGGGGAGGTGGAGGGGCCACTGGAGGCACTTGGTCCCCTGGCTGTGTCCATGGGGAGGTGGCTCTGCTGAAAGCCAGACTGGTTTTCCTGTTGTTAGGCAGGACCCTGCAACCCATGTTCTTTCCTGCTTTTGTAGCCTTTGTTGCCTTCTGCAGGTGTTGCTGTGACCAGGATTTGAACCTGCACAGGAAAACACTATTGGATCTTAAGGCCAACGCCTCAACCACTCGGCAATCACAGCTCTAAGTAACAGCAGGCCAGGGAAACTCATAAATAATCTCAGTGCCCAGGCCTGACGTCACCTGACCCACAGAATTTACTCAGCAAACCATTTCACCGGTCATGCAGAGGAGTCCTGGCTGTTCTGGTCTGAGGCTGCCTTGGAGGTGAGTTCTGCTTCCAGGTCTCCCTCCTCCTTCTTGGTCTTCTTCCTTCCTTTCCCTCCTTCTTCCTCTTCTCGTTTCCCCTTTTCCTTCTTCTCCCTGGTCTCCTTGGACCCCAGTTTATATAGTGAAAATTGAGTCCTACTCAACCAATTATTTTAATATGATTTTACTAACCAAAGCTAACATACTATTATGATTTACCTAACCAATCACACTCCACCACCTTTGTTGATTTTCCCCCAGCAAAATTAATTATACAGCAGACAGAAACAGTTGCGATCCAGACAGCGATCACACAGACAAACAATAGGAAAGTGAAGAGAATAATCATAGAGTTCAAGGGAAAACCTCACAAAGGAGATTTCAGGCAGCCAGGCCATGGGGGTCTCTGAAATTTCCCGTCCTGCCTCGCTGTTGCCAAGGATGCTCTGTGAGGTCACTGCCTCCCAGCCAATAAGCTGAGGTGCTGTAAAAGTTCCTTGTGATGTCACTGCTACCTTGCAGGCTCATGTCCTGCCCCTGGCCAGCCCCTTGGTGTGTTTGAGCTGCTCCCCCTCACTCAGGGCTGGTTCTGGGGCTGAAGCAGCGAACATCAGAGGCTGCTCAGGGGGCCACATTGCTAGGCCAGGGGCCCTCCTGTGGGGCTGTGAGTGTTGCTGTCCCGGCTGTACAGACAGGGCCATAGAGCCTCAGGAGGCTGCAGCGGTGGGAGACACTTCCCTGGTTTCGGGAGGGAGACGAGACATCAAGGCCCATGACTCGGAGCCAGCTACAGATACCCATGGAAAGCTGATTTTCAGAGGGGTGTGATCAGCCCTTCCTGTGTATCTGGCTTCTTCAAAGGGGCTTAATCAGGAGCTAAAAGTTGAAGAAGGGACATTTAGAAGGGAGAATTTCTTTCCCTGGCAGTCTTTTCTGTGTGCCCCAGTGGCCTAATGGACAAGGCACTAGCCTCCTAAGCCAGGGATTGTGGGTTCAAGTCCCATCTGGGGTGACAGTTTCTCTCACTGGCAAAGAGTTTATATTCCTTTGCTCTCTGAAACAATTAGCACAGATGCTCCACAGTTGCTCTCTCCCTCTCTGCAGAAGTTGTTCAGACCCTGCACTAGCAAATGCTGGGTGTAAGATGCAGATGTTAGTGCTAAAAGCCCAGGTATTCAAAGTCAGAATGAAGAGGCACATTTGCTCTAGAAGGCCCAGGAGTGACAGCATGTGGCAGAGCAGGGTCTGTCTGGAGACAAAGTGGACCTGAGGATGAGAAGGCCCATGAGAGGCAGAGACTCCAGAGCAGTGGGGTGGTTAGTTATTTGGTCTGGCAAAAGGACAGAAAAACCCCAGGCCCTGAGCATGGTGCGGGCAAGGACCATGGGGCAGTTTGCCTGGTGGGGTTCAGGGCGTGGAGAAGCTGTGAAGCTCTGTGAGTGGATAAGGTCCCTGGCTGAGCTGCGCCACCAGCCTTGTGTGCGACTCAAACTGTCCCTCGTCCCCTTTTGTGTGTCTGTTGCGCTTCCAGCTTCTTTCCTCAGGTATGTTCATCCGGCAAAGACCCCCCCCCCAGGGATCTTGTATCTTCCTTTGTGCAGCTCATCCGCAGACACAGCCAGGGCTGGAAGGAAATTGCTGCACTTTGGGAGTCAAAGGTGTTGTCTGGGACCACAGAGGAGTTTCACCCAACAGCTTGAGGGGGGCACCATGGCTTAGCTTGCTCCTTTTAAACAGAAGAGCCTGGGTTCAACTCCCAGTGGTGCCTTGTTGCTTCCTTTGCTCACATTTTCCCAGGTCTTTCTGGGACACAGAAGAGGCCTCCCCTGGCCACTCATGGAACTGCTGGGCTGACCCAGGGCCTGAAAGGGCTGTGGCTGCTGCTGACAGGGAAGAAGCTGGGAGGTAAGATGCTGATAGCAAGAGATTCCAGCTGCCTCTTTGCCCTGGGTCTCAGTGCCCCATGACAGCCAGCAGCCACCTTGACCAAATGTCAAACCAGCTGGACTAGCCAGCCCACGTCACAGTGAGTCGCTTGTGGCCCTGTCAGAGAAGAGCCATTGGCAGCTGCAGAGACATCCCTTCAGCTGCCGGACACGCCTTTCTAAAAGGGCTATTTGTGAGCTGTGTTTGGGTTGGCTGGCTAGTAAAGTTGGTTAGTGCATGAAGCTAGTAATACCAAGGTCTTGGGTTCAAGCCCTGTGCTGGCCACAGATATGTTTGTTGTGGTGACTGTTCTACCCCTGTCTCCCTCCTTTAGCTGCCTGCTATGGACAGGGAAACAGAAATAGGCACAAGACTGTGAGCTTTTCAGGAAATAGGCCAGAAAACTGGTAAGAGGAGGCTCCAGCCTGCACAGACCCAGGGGCTAAAAGGGCCTTGGCCTGGCCTGCTTTCCCCAATAGCAGGGAAACTCTTCTCTTCCCTCTGTTGTGGGTCCACCTTTGGGCCTGCTGGCTCAGCTGTTTAGAGCTTGATGCTAATAATGCCCAGGTTACGGGTACAAGCCCCATGCAGACCCCACAACAGCCAAATTAGTTTTGTTTGAGCTGCTCCCCACGAAAAGCGGTGAAAGGGAGCCTTTGGCTGTGGGACCCACTTGTGCCTGTTGCTCAGGGTTAAATAAGATCTCCCCCAGGAGATCGTCTGTTCCCTTCCCACCTTGCATTGGCTGGGAATCAAATCAAGCAAGGGGCAGCAAACGCCAGGCACTGTCATTGTCTGGGCCACAGATACAGACGCTCTTGGAGCTGTGGTCCCAGGAGGAGTTTCTGCAGGCCCTGCAGTCCATGCGGAGGAATGTGGACATTTTTGGCCAAATGGCCAATGGTCTAGCAAAGAAAGGTCACCTCCCTCCTACCCCCGCATCCTACCAAGTCAGAGCCAAGGTCAAGGAATTGCTGCAGGGGTACGTGAGGGAGGAATCGCATTACTGTGCACGCTCTCGGAGAGGATGAAGAGGGGTGAGAGGCAGCCCACAGCTGCAGGACCCATTCGTGCCTGTTTTTTCAGGGTTCAAATAAAAGCTCAACAAGGAGCTTTGATGCTCCCTCTTTACATTGCATTGGCTGGGAATTGAACCCAGGTCAACTGCTTGGAAGGCAGCTATGCTCACCACTATACCACCAATGCCTGCCTGCAAAGTTTCTGGGAAAATCCTACATCTGCCATGAGGCTAGCCAGAGGTGAGAGGGTGCCTGTGTTGTTTCGGTAAAGCAGAACTTCTTGGCTATTAGGCAAAGACCAGAAGTGGATGCCTCGTTATGGGTCCCTGGGCTCTAGGGAAACTCTCAGCTCCTGCAGCCTCTGCCCCTTGCCCAGCACCCCATGGCTCAGCCCTACCATTGGGGGCTGCCCTGCTCCAGTGTGTGATAGGAGTTGAGTGAGAGGATGGAGCGTCTGGGCCTCCACCAAAGGTCCATCCATGAAGGGCAGAAATGCTGGGGATATGATGTGGGTCACTCCTCCAGAGGCGCACAGGCCCCCCACCCTGTGTTGGGAGCAAAGGGTCTAGAGAAGTATTGGGGGGAGTTCCTGGTCTTCCCGCTTCAGGATGACAATCTGCTCCTGCAGGCACCAGTGCTGCCAGGTGCTAAGTTCCCAACACTGGGCTGAAAAGTACAACCACTGTCAGGTGTACTCAGTGGTAGTGTTTGAGTGCCGATTGTAGAGGTCTTGGTTCAATCTCAAGTGCCCCCTGAAAAAGTTGATTATCCTAAGTGAAACATTTGAACCCAGGTGTGTCAATCATGGATTTCTATTGTACAGGGATTCTTAAAATGTCAGCAAACCCCTCGTGTGTTCTTGTGCCAATGCACGTAAACCAGGCAGACGGGTCCCTCAGCTGAAACCAGTTCAAACCTGCTGGGTGTCTGGTTTCTATTCCCATCAACTGAGCAAGGCTGAGATCTGAATGCCCATTGGCTGTTCTGTACAGAAGAACAAGAACCACGTCCAGCTGGAGAGGAATTGCCGTGATCAATCTTCTGGAACTTGATTCAGCCAGTCTAACTAAGACTCACTAAATCAAACCCAGAGGGCACCCACCAGCATCCTGCACTTCTGCTCTTTGCTCCCTTTGGCTTCCTGCTGTGGGGACAAGGCAAAGTTCAACTGAAGGAAGCCGACTCCAGGAACAGATGGAGGGATGGTAGGAAAAGCAGACACATTGGTCAGGCACCGCTGGTTTCATGCACACTCAGCCTCACCTACAGCTGGGAGGCAGTTTGCAGTGAGCTGAAAAGAAACTGGCCGACAGAACCAAGGCTCAGGATATTTCTGGGTCCAGATGTGCAAACAGCTGGCAGTCAAGCTTTTTGCCCTTGTTAGGAGTGTGACCAAAACACAGGCCTCAGTGTGAGCAAGATTCAACCCTGCACAGGGAAGAGCTTTTGGATTTTTAAGCCAACTCCTTAACCACTTGGCCATCATTACTGTAAGAGACCATTCTCCTGTACTTATATGTGAACAAAAAATTTGTGACTTGCTCGTTGGCCAATTCGGATTGCTATAGGACAAAGGAATTCTCCCTTAATTCTGTGCCCTCAGGAAGGGACAGACCCAAGGAGGCCAGGCCCCCACCTGGGGTCTCCAACCCAAACTGTGAGACCCAAGTGCTTACAGTCCAGACGATTAGTGTTTGCTGCACTTTTCCCTTCCCCCAGCAATTCTAAATCTCAAGGCCAACTCCACAGTCCCAGGGGGTGAGGGAGATGTGCATGTTAGAGCCTCTGCCCACTGAGCTGTAGCCTTCTGTGCCCAGGGAGCCAGACACCACCAGGGCTGGAGGGAAATGGGGATTGGCTGCACTTTGGGAGTCAAAGGTGTTGTTTGGGACCATAGAATAGAGCAGTTTTAGGTACTGGCCTGCAGAGGGCACCATGGCTTAGCTGGCTAAAGCACCTGTCTTGTAAACAGGCAATCCTGGGTTCAACTCCCAGTGGTGCCTTGCTGTGGCCTTTGCTCACATTTTCCTATGTCCTTCTGGGACACAGAAGAGGCCTCCCCTGGCCACCCATGGAACTGCTGGTTCAGGAGAGGCTGGTTAGGGAGAAGGAAACCAGAAACCTGGAGCGGGTGCAGAGATGACTAGCACTGGCCAGGCAGGGCTCTGACTCCCACTCTAAGTCCCTGGGTACCACACATGGGCCAGTGAGTCCTTCTCCATGGTCGTCCCAGTGCTCTGGGTGCGAGAGACGTGCCTGTAACTCCCTGCTGGAAGCGTGGGCCCTGCCCTGCCTGGTGAGGGAGGGGACAAACACAGACTGGTTGATAGGGGCTCTGACACTCCAGCATCGGGGTCGTCCAGCCCGTCAGACGGATTTAAACCAGGCCGGTCGGAGCCTCCTGCACTCGCCAAGGGGGATTCTACACTTGCTGCCTTGGGAGCCAGGGTCACATTGCAGAGCTCCCCCAGGGATATCCCACGGCACCACCAGCCCAGCCCCAGCCGCTCTCCCTGCCCTCAGCAACGTGGCTGCGTTTTATCCTTCCCCTTCAGTGACAACTGCCCATTCCCCACCAGCCCCAGACCCTGTGGGACCCACTCCCTTCCCCAGGAGCAGTGAGTGCCAGCACGGCTCCCTGCTGAGGCTGCGGCTGTGGGAACAAGCCCCTGGCTTTGGGAGGGAGATGAGATGTCAAGGTGCTGAGTTTCACACTCTGGGGGCAGCTGGAGGTGCCTCCTGAGAGCTGGTTTTCAGAGGGGTGTGATCAGCCCTTCCTGTGTTTCTGGCTCCTTCCAACGGCTTGAATCTGGCACCTAAAAATTGAGGAATGTGCATTTGGAAGAGGGAATTTCTGTCTCTGTTCTCTTTAGTGTGCCCCAGTAGCTTAATGGACAAAGCAATGGTTTCTTAAACCAGGGATTGTGGATTCAAGTCCCACCTGGGTTGACAGTTGTGATGTTTCCTGGTAGGTGTAGAGTCTCTTTGGGTTCCTCTTTGTCATGTTACCTGTGAGATGTTTCAACACTGGGCAAGTGTCCCCTGGAATTGCCATTTCCCCCCAGACAGGACCCCTCAGGAGCAGACAGTGACACTGGTGTTAGGCGCAGACAGGAGGAGAGTGTTTCCTAAAAGCTGAGGTGTGCACAGTGAGGTCACTTGCAGAGATGCAGACGCTGGCGTCACTGTATGCGCCTTGGCACCTGTTACCCATCGGTACCCACCACCTCTCAGCCCCCTGCCAGCACCCAGACAGAAGGCCAGTGCACATGGAGCCAGCGACCATAGCAAGGGAGGCAGCTGCAGCACAATTCCAGGCCTGGGGCCCATTGAACAATTGTTTGAACTATTTTTAAAACAAAAAAATATGAAAAACTTTAGGCTCCGTCTACACTGCAGGCTTCTTGACCAAGAACGGTTTTGGGCAAGAGTTCTTGTGCAAGAGCTCATCCACACGGCCGTGTGCTTTAGCCCTAAAAGCAAGGCAGGATAGCTCAGTTATTTGAATGTTAGTTTGCTAAGCCCAGGGTTATGAGTTTAATCCTTGAAGTCACCATTTAGGTATCTGGGGCATATCTGTCAAGGATGGTTCTTGGAGCTTCCATTAGCGCAAGGACAGAACTACCTGACCTCTCAAGGCTCATTCAAGCTCTATGAGATGGTTTATCTCCTTATAAAGAGAATTGTGGACACTCTCTTGTGTAAGAAAGCTCTAGCCATAGGGGTTTCTGGCACAAGAAATCCCTCTTGCCTGTGCACACTGCCTTCTTGTGCAAGAGGGCTTATTCGTTATGGGGAGAGGAATAACTCTTGTGCAAGAAGCCATCTTTTCTAATGGTTTACTATATATTTTCTTGTGCAAGAATGCACATGCAGGGTAAACACTCCACTAGTTTTTGCACAAGAGCGGCCATTTTGTGCAAAAAGCTTGCAGTGTGAAAAACCTCACACCAACAAGCACACCCCAGGAGGTCCCATTGAGATTTGAACTCACATTGCAGGTTTCTAAGTCCTGAATAGTGATTCCAAAATAGCTTATTTCGAACTAGCACGTCTACACTGCAAGGAAACCTCAGAATAGTCCGAGGCAGGCTCCCCAGTGTGGATGAGCTGTCTCGATTTAGAGCCCTGGGAAGAATAACTCAGAATGGCCCCGGGGAGGGGCTAGTTCAAACTAGCAGCAGTGGTGCAGCTACACGGGCCTTATTTTGAAATAGCTAATTTGGAACAGGTGTTATTCTTCTTAGAATGAGGTTTGCAGAAGTCGGAATAAGCCGTCTGTTACTTCAGAATTATTTCAAAATAACGGAATTGCTGTGTAGACTCTTGCATTGTTATTGTGGAATAACGGCCATTGTTCCAAAAGAACTTTTGTGTGTGGACAGAACATGCGCAGCCCAAAAATTGTGATTGGCAGCTCCTCCCCACAATCCTTTTGTCAATTAAAGTGCAGGTCTCTGAAGACAGGGACCCAAGGTAACCACCTTGACTGCTTTCTGCTAAGGCCAGGTTCTTCTCATGTGTCTTCTTTGTTCCAGAGTCTGTAGGGATGTGGCACCGAAACCTTTTGTGCTGGCCATAATGTTTTTCCTTTATTTAAAATGAAGTTTGATCAACTAACATGAGACAGTTCAAACGCTGAATCATTTAATGATTTAAATTAAACTTTTCTCCCCAGCTGCAGCCCTAGCAAAATGTCTGGGGTGTGATTATGTCATTAGTGGTGAGTGTCCATTAGTAACCAAGAGTCCATGGAAAGGTTTGGGGAGGGCAGGGGCTCAGCAAAGGGGTGGGGTGTTGGGGAAGGGACGGGATAGATCCTGGCTTGCCCTGACATTTAAAAGGTGACCCTGGGGCCATGTGGCCCCCTGAGCCGTCTCTGATGTTCCCTGTGTGAGCCCCAGAACCAGCCCTGAGTGACGGGGGCTGAGGGGGAGCAGCTCACACATGCCAAGGGGCTGGCTGGGGGCAAGACATGAGCCTGCAAGGCAGCAGTGACATCACAAGGAACTTTTACATGACCTCAGCTCATTGGCTGGGAGGCAGTGACCTCACAGAGGGACCATGGCAACAGCCAGGTGGGACAGGCTGCAGGAATCTCAGAGACCCCCATGGCCTGGCTGCCTGGAATCTCCTTTGTGAGGTTTCCCCTTGAGGGCAGAAGGGATTAAGGGTCCCATCTGGGAGTGTCTCTGTGGAGATTTCCCCTTTCCCCAGGCTGCAGTGGGAGGGGCTGGGGCAGGCAGGGGTACAGGAGGAGCTGGCACTAAACTGAAGAGAGATCTGAGAGAAGCAAGAGGAAGGGCTGCAAACATCCAATGAGGATGGGATTTGAACCCATGCCTGCAGAGAACAAGGGATTAACAGTCCATCCCTTTAACCACTGGGCCACCTCAGCTGAATTGTGTGGGCTTGTTTCAACCTACCCCAAGCCAGCACTACCAGGAACCTTTGTGCCACTTGCTGGCTGGCCGGGGACACCCAGGGCTGGAAGGTTTTGGCTTTTCACAATGTTCCCTGGGCTGTTGTACAAAGCTCAGTGCTGATAAGAAACCCAAACAACCCCTGGATACATGTACCCCGCAGACTTCTTGATCAAGAACTGTGTTGTGCAAGAGTTCTTGTGCAAAGCGTCTTGTGCAAGAGCACGTCCATACTGCCATGTGCTTTTGGGCAAGAATGTCCGAGGCAGTGTTCACGCTCTCTTGTGCAAGAAAGCTCTGATGGCCATTTTAGCCATAGGGGTTTCTTGCACACAAAAAAACTGTTGCCCGTTCATACTACCTTCTTGTGCAAGAGCTCTTGCACAAGAGGATTTATTCCTCATGGGGAGAGGACTAACTCTTGCCCAAGAAGCCCTGTTTTCGCACGTTTTGCTGTAAATTTAGTTGCTCAAGAACTTGTGTGCAGTGTAGATGCTTCTCAAGTTTATGCACAAGAACGGCCATTCTTGAGCAAGATGCCTGCAGTGTAGATGTAGCCCCTGGGTGCCCAGAGACGGGCTGTCTAGTCACAGTCTGGCTCGGCGCTCGCTCTGCAATGGGAAGATGTCCACGGAGCAGGCAGATGGCAGCAGCACACAGCTCTGGTGGGCCCAGCATCCAGAGGAGCGTTTCCAATATGAGTGTTTACTGACAGTGTCCGTCTCTCGTCTGATTTCACAGTGAGCTTCCCTCACATCCCCCTGCCGCAATTCCTTGACCTTGGCTCTGACTTGGTCTAGGATGCGGGGGTAGGAGGGAGGTGGCCTTTCTTTGTAAGACCATTGGCCATTCGGCATAAATGTCCACATTCCTCCGCATGGACTGCAGGGCCTGCAGAGACTCCTCCTTGGAACACAGCTCCAAGAGGGTCTTTATCTGTGGCCCAGACCATGACAGTGCCTGGCGTTTGCTGCCCCTTGCTTGATTTGATTCCCAGCCAATTGAAGGTGGGAAGGGAACAGGCAACCTCCTGGGGGAGATCTTATTTAACCCTGAACAACAGGCACAAGTGGATCCCACCCCCAAGGGCTCCCTCTCACCGCTTTTCATGGGGAGCAGCTCAAACACTCTGTAGTGTGTATTCTCAGATTGCCCCTGTCCCACCTGGCTGTTGTCTTGGACCCTCTGTGAGGTCACTGCCTCCTAACCAATGAGCTGAGGTGCTGCACATGGTGCTTATGATGTCACTGCTGCCTTGCAGGGCTCATGTCCTGCTCCTGGCCAACCCTTTGGCCTGTTTGAGCTGCTCCCCCTGTATCACCCCCACTCGCTCAGGGTATGTCTGCACTGCAGAAGTAAACAGAGTCTCAACCACTGCTTCCAATACAGCCAGCTGAAAGGGGAGAGCAGTCCTAGGTGTGGGCACACCCCTTCAGTTGTTTAGCCCTGCAAGATATTCAACTACTGATGTGTAAATACAGCTCATGCTGGGCTGGGAAAGGAATCCGGGCTGTGGCTATGTAAATCCAGTTCAGCCAGTGCTATAGGCCTGATGGAGGATCAGTTGTGAGAATGGAATGTGGAGTATTGTAACTAATTTGTCTGTTGTGGGGTCACAAACCATTTTATCTCTAACTATAGGAATTGTAAAATATGACACCAGTGCTTGCAGGAGAGACACTGTCATTGAAAAAAGTCTGGGATGGACGAGCCTTCCCCTTCCAGACTCAAGTGGAGTGGACTCTGGGTGTGGGGGGAACAAGCGTGAACCAGCAGGCCACATGTCCTCCAGCCATGAGCTATGAGACGGGTTCATTCTGTCTCTCCCTCCCCCACTACCCATTCTAAGGATAGACCTAGAACAGACTCCTTAAGGAATCTCTTTGTTATTTTGAAATATTATTCCAGTGGGGGCTGGAATCTTGTCCAGCCTAGTGGGGGGCCAAGAGCTGAAATCACCAAGGAAACTGACAAAGAGCAGAAATCACTGGGTTTAGCCCAGAGCCAGACCGATCCCGATCGTAGAAGCAGCAGCTGGCAGGAGCAAGCAGCCAGCAGGGTGAACGGTAGGGGCAAGAGCAGGTAGTTGGTGGGTGGCCAGTAGGAACAGTGGCAGGTGGCCAGCAGGGTAGCTGGTGGGAGTAGCTGGCGGCAAGCCAGTAGGAGCAGTGGCGGGTGGCCAACGGAGAGGGTGAGATGCCTCCTATGCCCACTCCCTCCAAGAGTGGGAGGTGAACTCTGAAAATCATGCCTAAGCTCTTATCTGCCCTGAGCAAGGGCAGCAACTGTGAGTGGGGTACAGAGAGAGTTTGGGCATGTGAATGGGACACGTACATTGCTGGACTTACATTGCTGGCAAAGGACACTGCTCAAGCCACTTGAGCCGAGACTTATTTGTGGGTTGGTTCTGAACCCTGCTTGTGGTATTTTCCCAGGCGAATGCCACGTTACTTCTCACCCTCTTTCATTAAAAGTTTCTTTTCTACATTCAGACTCTGTGCTGGCAAGTGGGGAAGCATCGCCTCCCCGAGGTACTCGCGGGGGGGGGGGGGGGGATTTCCCAGGCTACTGGGTGGGGGCTCAAGCCAGTTTTGTGTGAGATGAATGAAGAAAAACCCCTAGACATCAAACCCAGCCCTGGCTGCTGCCAGCACTACCTGGCAGAAGAGATACACTAGCAGGGGGAATGACCAAAGCACAGGCCTCGCTATGAGCAGGCTTAGAACTTTTTCAGGGAAACCCTATTGGATTTCTAGTCCAACACCTTGACCACTCGGCCATCACAGATGTGAAGACAGCAGAGCCCCAGGGCCAGGGGAACTGGCAGATAATCCCGATGCCCAGGCGTGATGTCACCTGCCACACAAAATTCACACAGCAAACCGGGCTCTTAGAACAGGCGAAGTTTGGGGGCTCGTTGCTGGGCCGTGGGGTGAAGCATCAAACCAGCCCCCTCCTGTGGGGCCTGTGAGTGTTGCTGAATGTGTGCCCCTGGAAACAGGAAACAAAAGGTCTGGGAGCCACACAGAGACCCTGCTGGGCTGAAGTCCCAACGACTCCACTTTGTCTTTGCCTGCGGGCTTGTCTGTCTGCAGCCTGGAAACCTCCTGGCTCCTCAGACCACTGGTCTGGATGGAGCGTTACAGACGTCGGAATAATGGAATTGCAGTGTAGACGCTCCCATTGTCATTGCAGCGTAATGGCCGTTATGCCCAAGGAACGCTGCTGTGTAGATGCAGCCTGAGAAAAATGCTGAGCAAGGGCTCCTGCAACGTCAGGGGAGTCATTGAAATGAGGTCAATTCTCTAGATATAAAAATGAAGCAATGTCAGGAGTGGGATTTGAACCCACGCCTCCATTCAGAGACCAGAACACCCAACTGAGGGAAAGTCAGAACCTTGAGTCTGGCGCCTTAGACCACTCGGCCATCCTGACAGCTGTGCAAAAGTATTCAACCAAAGTTTTCTTACATGTGTGAGTTGCTCGGGAGGCAAAGGGAGCACCTCTCTTTCCCCACCTAACAGCCGCTCTACAGCACAGCTGGGTTTATCCCCACTCACCCTCATCTACCGTTGTGAGGTGTTTTATAGGGAGCTGACAGGAAACAGAAGAGGGGAAAACTCTGGCCGGCAGAACCGAAGCCTGGGATTGTCCTGTGCCAGGAAATCTGTGTCAGTGCCCTTGGGGATCCTGAGCAGGGTTGGTACTTGGGGTGGGGCCGGGGGCTGTTCTGAAAGGCTGCAGGCACCGTTAGACCCTTTTCTCCTTCCCTGTCTCACCCCAGCGCTGAGTAACACTCAGTGTCGGTCTGAGCATCCGTCCTGCTCTGGGACGTGTCTCTGTGGCAGGAACCTGCCCAGGCGGCTCTCGCAGTGAGGCCCCTCCCTGGCAGCACCGAGCAGTGAGAGCTGAGTGAAGGGGGAGGCAGGGCCAGGGGGAGAAGGCTCCATGACTGTGTCAGAGGGAGGCTCTGCCCTGGCCAGTGGGGAATCGTTGCCTCTCTGAGGGGCCCAGGCCTGGTGGGTCATTTCCCCAGGTTACTGAGTGGGGGCTGGAGCCAGTTCTGGGTTGTCTCCTTCAACAACAAAACTGAACCAATGGATCTTGTGCCGATCTGACCCTGCGCTGGGCTAGTGCTGTGTGTGCCACAGAGCTTCCTGCAGGGCTGCCTGCATGGGAGAGGGGAGGGGCAGTTTGAGTCACCAGCTCTGCCCCTTCTGAAGAGCTTGTGAAAATGGCAGGTGCTGTCTTGGCAGTGAGGGAGAGGTGGGAAAGGGGCCCTGAGTGAACCTCTTGGGTCACAGCTGCTGTTACAATGAGGTAAGATGAATGACTTGGCAGATGTCAGGTGAAAACTGAGGCTGGTTTCCCTGACTGGGAATTGAACCCAGGCCTCAGCAGTGAAAGTGCTGAATCCTAACCACTAGACCATGAGGGACACATGAACAAGGCTCTTTCCTTACCTAAACTAGCCTTTCACAGGCCACTTTCTGTCCCCTTCAGGACATGGGTCCATTTTCCATTGCCCAGAGGGGACAAGAACAGAAACCAAACAGAACATCAGAACAGCCAGACTGGGCCATGCCAGTTGCCCAACTAGCCCAGGATCCTGTCTCACAACAGCAGCCAATCTCATTGCCCAGTGGGAATCCTCAGGACAGACAGTTATTAAGTGATCCTTCCCATCACCCATTTGTTAAGTGATCCCTCCCGTCACCCATTCTCAGCTTCTAGAATACACCACCTCAGGACACCTACCCTGTCCATCCTGGTTAAGTGCCAATCATTGTGGCCACCTGGGCTTCCAAAGTTGAGTAGCTCTCCATTAAGGGTTCTTATTAATGTCAAGAACCTCAAGCAATGTAAAGCCAGATTGTGATGGAACTGGAAAGGAAAATATTTCCACTAGAAGGAAATTTTCCAAGGGGGCAGTTGGGTTTGAACCAAGGACCACTCGATCTGCAGTCAAACACTCTACCACTGAGCTACACCCCCACAGAAATTGCCATCTGCAGCCAATGTTGGAAACTGGACAAGGAACAAGAGACAAGAGGCTTTTGTGTAACTCACATCCCAGGTGCCACCCTTGGGCTTGGTCTCCACACTGAGCAGGCGGGTGGCAGGGGTCTGATGCTGTCACAGCTGCAAGGCAAGTCACCCACCTGGCCCCTGAGCTCCATGTGGGTGGCAGCCAGAGCGTGTGAGTGGAACAGAGACTCGTGGGGGGCAGGGATTTGTATATTTTAGGAAGGGTCCTGAGTCCTGGCTCCCAGCCACGCGCCTTGGCAGAAAGACCAGAGGCCCCTGCACAAAGCGCATTGTGGGGCGGCAGGAAAGGGGCCAGCCCCTGAGCACCAGTGAGTAGGTGTGAGAAGATGGGAGTGAATCCTGCTACCTCTCATGCGCAAAGGCAGCACTTTTCCAATGGAGCTAATTCTGCCCCACCTGCAACCTGTCTCCAGTGCTTCTGCCACTGTCCGGCCCAGGAGGGCTGGTGTCCAGCAGCTCTCTGCCCCAACGTGGCTGGCTTTTGGTGAGAGTAAGTAGGAAGTGGGGGCCGGGCCGGGGGGAGGGGGCCTACTGGAGCCACTTAGCCCCCTGGCTGGCTCTGCTGGTAAAAAGAAAAATTGGAAATTTTTCCCCTCATTGGAGAATGTGGGTATCGATCCCACTACCTCTCACATGCAAAGCGAGCGCTCTACCACTTGAGCTAATTCCCCTGTTATACATATAATGGTCTTCTTGGAAGCTCTTCCTTTCTCCACAGAGACATCGACCTTCTAGGTCAGTTAGTCGTGGGAAAGGAGAAGGCTCCAAAAAGGCCTCAAGGGCAGATCTCAAGGAGACTCCTTGCAGCAAAGCCATGGGGGGGGGGGGGGGGGGGGGGTTCTGAGATGGCCCCTGCCCTGCAGCCTGTCCCACCTGGCCATTGTCATGGACTCTCTGTGAGGTCATCACCTCCCAACCTCCTTTAGCCAATAAGCTGAGGGGCTGCAAAAGGCCTTTGTGATGTCACTGCCACACCCACCCCTGCCCTCCAGGGCTAATGTCCTGCCCCAGGCAGCCCCTTTGCATGGCTGAGCTGCTCCCAGGGGTGAAAGTGACACATTTCTTACAGAGCCTGTTCTATTGGGCACCACCCCTTGGGCTGGGCAGGAGGGAGGGGGAGGCTCAAGGCAGGAAGTGGGGGGAGGGGTTGTGATAGGACAGTACCTGTAAGAAATTAAAATGTGGAGTGTGGGAGGCTCAAGGCAGGGATTTGGGGAGTGTGTGAGAATGGGGGGGGCTCAGGGCAGGGGTGAGGATGTGGGAGGGTAGAGAAGTCAGGGCACAGGATCTGGGATATGGGGGAGGCTTGGGGCTGGAACTGTGTGTTTGTGTCGAGGGGATCCCTCTGCTCTGTGCTCCCTGAGGCCCTTTAACACACAGGGACTGACCTGGGCGCGGGCCAATGAGGGGGGTTTCAGTGAAGCTACATGTAAATGGATCCCTCTAGCAATCCCTGCCAGCCACACGCACAGGGGGAGGGACTTTAGCCAAGGAAGCAGAAGCAGCCACTCTGAGGGAGGTTTAGAAGCAAAGATGGGCTGCTGCCAGGATTGATGAGGGGATGTCACAGGGCACGAGCATGACAAGGGGAGCAGAGAGGGCCCTGCTGCACCGAGAGACATGGCAAAGCCTGGGATTGAACCAGGGACCTTTAAATGTTTCATCTAAGGCTCCGCACACTGAGCTGCCAACAAACCCGTCTGGCTCATTATTAACTGTCCAGGATGTTTGGCAGCCGTGTCACAGCCTGAGTGTTGCTCAGCACTAGTAGGAGACAGGGAGGGACAAAATGGTCCTTTCAGAACAACCCCCAGCCCTAACCCCAAGGACCAGCCCTTCCCTCCCCCCTCACTGGGGTCTGCTGGGAATTGCCTGGATGCCAGCCCACCCCAGTGTCAGCCTAAGGATTGACTGGTCTGTAAAAGCTGCATCCTGGAAATGAGGAAGCAGCTAAAGTGACTGTGGTGGGACTGGAAGCCACAATCTTTGAATGTCTTGCTGGACTCACATTAACCACTACAGCTTAGAAGTCCAACGTGCTTTCCATTGCACCCCAGAGCCTGATGGGCTGGTGAGTTTGATATCTCCACTCTCTGCTTTGCAGCATGGCAATTGCTCGGGAGTCTGTCTCTTTTCGGAGAAGAGGTAGGAAGAGGGCCACTGAAATTAAAGGATAGAGCTGTAATTGGAGAATGTGGGCATTGATCCCACTGCCTCTTGCACGCTAAGCAAGCGCTCTACCACTTGAGCTAATTCCCCTGCCTGTGAAAAGCTTTGCTGCCTCACCCACCTTGTTCCAGAGCCCACAACATCCCTGCGAGTCTACTTGTGAGACTCACACGTGTGGGCCGGCTAGCTCGGAGGTTTAGGACGTGGTGCTCATATCACACTGACGCGTCTTAAGAGCAAGCCCCTTATTTCAAGCTATAACAGGCTCGCTATTCCGACGTCCCTGCATGGGGATTTATTTCGAAGTGCTGTGTAGCCAGCCCCAAATTACAAAATAAGCTATTTCAAAATAGGCGCATTGATAATTCTGAGCTATGGGACGCACCCCTAGTGAGTTAGAGCTGAACTCTGCCCCCAGCTTTACCCACCCACGTACTGATTCCCTCACTGCCATGGGGCTGTTTGCATTGGCCTCTTCTCTCTGTAGCCAGGCTTCAGCCAGGACTGTGATCCGGCTCCCTGCACCTGGGCCCTGCATTTCTCATCCCTTCAGAGACACTTGCCAGTGGAGGAATAAATCACAGTCACGTGAGTGTAGATTATGAAACTTTGTAGCTGTTGTTGCCTTGGAAACTCCCCACAGACCTTCCCCTGGGGTTCCGGGCAGCCCGCTCACACTGCACAGCTCACTTCGAGGTGAGAGTGCAGTGTAGACGTGCCCATCCTGTTGAGGGCCAGCCTGTTGGGGGGAGGCTCTGGCCACTTCCTTTCCTCGTGTCTCTCAGACTGTGTCTACACTGCAGGGCTACGTCTACACTGCAGGCTTTTTGTGCTAGAGCAACTGCTCTTGTGTAAAAACTTGCAGAGCGTCTACACTGAAGGCACATTTTGGCGCAAGTAAATGTATAGTGCAGCATCAGACAACAGGGCTTCTTGCACAGAAGTTATTGCTCTCCCCATGAGGAATAAGCCCTCTTGTGCAAGAACTCGTACACAAGGAGGCAGTGTGGACCAGCAACAGGGGTTTCTTGCTCAAGAAAGCCGAATATCTAAAATGCCCATCAGAGTTTTCCTGCACAGGAGAGCGTCCACACTGCCATGGCTGCTTTTAGAGAAAAGCACTTCTCTTGTGCAACAGCACATGGCAGTGTGGACACACTGTTGGGCAAGACTCACACATGTAAGAAAACTGCCATTGGAGGTTTCTGCTTAGGTGTCAGGATGGCCGAGTGGTCTAAGGCGCCAGACGCAAGGACCTGTCTTTCCCTCATTTGGGTGTTCTGGTCTCCAAATGGAGGCGTGGGTTCAAATCCCACTCCTGACACAACCTCTTTTCTTATATCATCTCTTTTATGTCTAGAAAGGTGACCGCATTTCCCCATCTCTCCTGACATTGTAGGAGCCCTTGCTTCTCCCACATGCTCATGAAAGCATGGCTGGCTCCGGGGTCGCGGCACAATCCGGTGCTGGCCCCGGGCACGTGGCGCATGCTTGGCCCCACCCCCACGCACGTGGCCCATGAGCAGCCCCGCCCTTGGAGGCGCAGTGCGTGAGCGGCCCTGCCCCCAGGCACCCAGCATCCCCAAAACGTTGGGGACCACTGGACTAGGGAAACTTTTTTCTACCCACACATTGCAGGAAGTCTAGTTGTCTGCAAGTCAAGACTGTGTGGCCTAACGGATAAGGCGTCTGACTTCGGATCAGAAGATTGAGGGTTCGAGTCCCTTCACAGTTGCGTTTACCTTCCTTTGTCTGTGCTCGTGGATCCTCATGTTGCTGCCCTGGAAAGGTCCTATGTGGCAATGTGGTTTTTCTATAACCCCATTGGAAGGCCTGTAGCTGTTCACTAGGTCTAAACTATGGGGGATATTGCAGGGCAAGGGGGCTACTGGTTTGTGAAACCAGGACTGGTGGTGCCAGGAGAGAAGTGGCAGACTGGCCTGGGGTGGGTGGAGCATCAACCAGCAGGGAGGGGGTCTGATCAAGGCACAGAGATCCTGAATAAACATTGAAAAGCCTTTTAAATATCCCCGCTGCTGCCAGTGCCAGTGAGGTTTAAGGCGCTGCCATGTGTCGGAATGGAGAGAGCCTGGTGCATTCACCATCTGGAATGAGAATATGGATACAAAATTCCAAACATGGTGTTGGCTTTCTGAAAATAAACGAGCCCCTTTTCAGTACACGATGTGGTGGTGCAGGCTTTATTGGATTACTCTGGTTCTGCTGGCAGAAGCAGGGCTGGCTGGGGGAAGTGGGGAGCAGTGGGGCTGGCTGGGAAAGATGGGGGGGAGAACTGATGGAAGGAAACAGGGCTGGTGTGGGCAGCAGGGCTGGCAGGGGTAGATCAGGAGGAGAAGTGGGGGAGAACCACCAGGCCGACAGAGGGTGGGGGTGATTGGGGATGTCCAGGGAGAAGCAGGGGGAAGAGAATTGGCCGGCGGGGTGTGGGACTGATCCGGGCGCATGCAGATCCTGGGGCACTGCTCGTCCCGTGCATGGTCCTGGCGGAGCACAAAGGAGTCTGGCCTCCTAGATTCCATTTTGCCACCCCCTCGAGTAGTGTTGTTTGTCTGTGTGATAGTCTGGTTTGGATCTGTTACTGTCTGCTGGATAATTGATTTTGCTAGGTGTAAATCAGCTTAGGTGGTGGGGTCTGATTGGTTAGGTCATTCTGTTACAGTATGTTCTGATTGGTTAGTGAAATTATACTAAAATAATTGGTTAAGGAAGAACTAAGCAGTATTGAGTTTCTCTATATAAACTGGGGTCCAAGAAGGAGACCAGCAAGAAGAAGGAAAAGGGGAGAAGAGAAGAGGAAGGAAAAGGGAAAACCTTGAAGCAGAACTCACCTCCAAGGCAGCCAGAACTCCTCTGCACTACAGTTTGCTGTGTGAATACTGTGGTAGGTGACATTGGGAAACGAGCCCTGAGTGAACCTCTTGGGTCACAGCTGCTGGAACAATGAGGTAAGATGAATGAGAGGGGAGTTGTCATGTGAAAGTTTAGACTGGTTTCCCTAACCCAGCCTACAGCAGTGAAAGTGCTGAATCCTAACCTCTAGACCATCAGGGACACATGAATAACCATCTTTCCTTACCTACATTAGACTTTCACAGGCCACTTTCTGTCCCCTTCAGGACGAGGGTCCATTTTCCATTGCCCAGAGGGGACAAACCAGAAACCAAACAGAACATCAGAACAGCCAGACGGGGCCATGCCAGTTGTCCAGCTAGCCCAGGATCCTGTCTCACGACAGCAGCCAATTCCATTGCCCAGTGGGAATACTCAGGACAGACAATAGTTCAGTGATCCCTCCTGTCGCCCATTCCTAGCTTCTAGAATACACCAGCTAGGGACACCTGCCCTGTCCATCCTGGTTAAATGCCATTGATTGACCTTTCCTGCATTAAATTATCCAGTTCTGTTTTGGACCTTCTTGTAGATTTCACCTTCACAACATCCTCTGGCAAGGAGTTCCACTGGGCGCAAAAATGCTTCCTTTTGGTTTATTTTTAATTTGGTTACTTACCAGTTTCATTCTCTCACCCAGGATCTTGAGTAGGAGAAAAAAAATCTTTGCTTTCTGCACCCCTGTCATCGTTATGTAAACCTCTGTCCCGTCGCCCCTTAGTCATCCCTTTCCCAAGCTGAGAAGGAGAAGTTCCATGAACTCCTGGGAGCTGCTGTTCCAAAGAAGAGGCATTTCCTGTGGCAAAGATGGCCGAGACCAATCCCCTACACAGAGCCCCAGAAAATACCAATGGACACTGGGCACTTGTAAAGCTCCCTCTCGGGCAGCGCTACGGAATGGATCCAGCTGGCCATCGGGCTGCCTAACCCATCAACAGACGAGTCCCAGTGAGACTTCCCAGCCCAAGTGCAGAGACTGTGGAGTCTCCCACTCCCAGCCCAGTGGCAGAGGGGCAGCGCCCTGAGGAGGCGGGTCCCAAGGCAGTGGAGACCTTTGAAGGGAACGGAGACATAAGGTCAGAAGGAAGGAGAACAAGTCACCTCTTCCCAGGTGAGATGTGCTGGGAAACTACCAGATCCGGTGCAAGCCGAGCTCCAAGGGCTGGTTCCTGCCTGGTGGCTCCTTGCAGGGCCTGGCTTGAGAAGCGCCAAGGAGCCGTGTGTGGCCAGGAGAAAGGGCGCAGAAGGAATGTGGCTGAAGGAGCAGGGTGGGGGAGTAGGAACAAGGGAGGGTGTCAAAGGAAGCGGGGGGTGTTAGGTGGTAAGAAAGCCAGGAGAATGAGGTGGCTGGGGACTGGGCATGAGGCGGGACATTATGTAGTTTTGTGTCCCCGTGCGCCAAAAGCACCAGCCACACTGCCCCAAAGGTCAACAGCCACAGTAGTGGCACTTGCAGGGTTGGTCCTGGACTGTGTGGCCGCAATGACCTGGTCCCAGGTAAGGCATCTCTGAGAAGTCTCAGCCCCAGCCCTGCCTCCTCCAATCTCAGCCTAACCTGTTTCACTGTCTCCCACATGCTCCTGAAAACCAGCACACAGGCTGCCCAGCCCTGCACCAGGGGCAGACCCTGGAACTGCCTTGTGGGCACCCACAATAAGAGAACACCCTGTGTTTCTACCTGGCTTTGAACCAGGGACCTCTGGCGTGTTAGGCAAATGTGATAACCACTACACCACAGAAACACACTTAAAAGGGGTTTCTGCCACTGCACTTAAACTTGGGCAAATATTCGGTTGCTAAGCCTTTGGCCAACAGAGATTGCTGCAGGGCAAAGGAATTCTCTGTTGTCAGTTTTGTGGCCTCAGGAAGGGACCAAATGGAAGGAGGCCGGGCCCCAGCCTGGGGACTCCAACCTAGACCCTGAGAGGCTGCTGTGCCTGGCACTGGCAAGGCAGGGCTCTGACTGCAATTGCTGGGACAGGCGAGCCAGCGCCAAGTGCCCTTGTGATTCCCTGGGGGTGTCAATGCCCAGAGACCCCGTAAGTCCAACCTCTACAGCTCCTGCAACCGTGGAGAGTGACTCTCGTCCCCCCTCCCTTGGGATGGGCAATGGCAACAGGTGGAGGAGCTGGGAGAGAAGTCCCAGAGAGCAGCCCCGTGACTAAGCTGGCCAAGCAGCTGCTGGGTATGGGGGAGGTGAGGGAGGCAGCCCCCAGTGGTGCCTGGCCAATGTGTCTGCTCTCCCTGCCATCCCTCCCTACGTAGCTGGAGTTGTCCATGTCCCCACAGCAGGAAGCCGAAGAGGGCAAAGAGCAGAAGTGCTGGAAGCTGGTGGGGGTGGCCTCTGGGTTTGATTTAGTGAGTCTTAGTTGGACTTGCTAAATCAAAAGCTGTAAGATGGATTGTGGCCATTCATCCCCAGCTGGACGTGGTCCTTGTTCTTCTGCAGGACATGGCCAAAGGAGAGTAAGGACGAGCCAATGGGCATCCAGATCAGATCACACCCTTGTTGAATGGTTGGAAACAGAAACCAGACACACACACAGAGCCGGTTTGAATTGGTTCCAGCTGAGGGACGGGTTTGTCTGGTTTATGTGCATTGGCACTAGAGCACGTGAGGGGTTTGTGGTCATTTGAAGAATCCCTGTTCAATAGAAATCCAAAGTGTGACACAGCTGGAGATGTAAAAGTTTCATTTCAATTGATGAGCTTTTTAAGGGGGCACTTGTTACACCCCCAGAGCAACCATGTGTTTGCATCCAGTGTTGGGAACGGAGCAGGAAACGAGGCTTTTGTGTGACACACATCTCAGGTGGGAGGGGCCCTCACTGACCCCCAGAGTGTGACTGGTCCTAACAAGGGATTTGCCCTGAAAGCAGCAGAGCTGGGGCAGGACAGGGAGTCCTAGGAGATGAAGCAGCTGGAGGGAGCCAGGAGAGCAGAGGCCAGGCTGAGAGCTGAGATGCCCAGTCCACTTCCACACCCCAGGTCCCATGGTGTAAGAGGCAGCACTCAGGACTCTGAATCCTGAGTTCAAATCTCAGTGGGACCTGCTGGTTGTTACAAGGCTCAGGTGCTTCAGCTTCCATGCACTGAGGTTCAACAAAGAGAGTTCTGTTCCTCTTGCTGGGTGTCTGAGGCCACTGGAGCTCCATCTCCAGACTGAGCAGGGGGGCAGGAAGGGCCTGATGCCATCACAGCTGCAGAGCAGGTCACCCACCTGGCCCCTGAGCTGGAGGCAGCAAGACAGCATGAGCAGGTCAGAGGGGGATTGGGGGAAGGGTCCTGAGTCCTGGCTCCCAGCCATGCACCTTGGCACAAAGACCAATGGCTCCTGCACAAAGTGCATTGTGGGAATAAGAGTTGGGGCAGCAGGAAAGGGGCCAGCCCCTCAGCACCAGGGCGCAGGCAGGAGAAGATGGGAATGAATCCTGCTACCTCTGCCATGGCTTGGCCCAGGAGGGCTGGGGTCTAGCAATTTTTGATCCCAGCTTTGTGGGAGGCCAAGTAGGAAGGGGCCACTGCAGGTGTACGACCCCCTGGCCTGCTGTGTCTGTGGAAAGGGGGGAAGAGGACACACACTTGTCACTGGGGAACAGGGCGCATGGATCCCACTCGTTCCTGCAGAAAATGAAACAGGCTGAGCATTTTACAGAGAACAGGCCAGAGCCCTTCTCCTGTCCCTGGAGAGATGGAAATGGGGCCGTTCCTCGTGGGGAAAGAAGTGGGTGTGTCGGGAGTGGGGTTCGAGTTCAAACCTCTCCACAGACCAGAACCCTACATTAGGGGCAAGAAAGAGGCTTGAGTCAGGTAGTGGAGAACACTTGGCTCCTGATATGCTGTTATGGGATATTAGGAAACCTTTTGCATGCAGCCTGGTTAGCTTAGTTGGTAGCGCATGAGACTCTTAATCTGTGTCATCGGTTCAAGCCCCATGCTGAGCAGTTCCCTTCCTTAACTCACATTCTCAGCCTACAAGCTATTGGCTCTCAGTTTTCACCAGGGTTTTAGAAAGAAAAAGTCTAGTCCTGGGGTCCAGCTTTAGTAGAACCAGAGAGAGAACAAACTGCAATTTCCATCTTCTGAGGAGAAGGGAAGAGGATTTTCTTCTCCTCAGTTCTAGACACATCAGCCCAGGGGGGAGAAAAAATAACCCTTCACCAGCTGATTGTCCCCTGCACCTTCTGGCGCAAGAGCCTCTTCCACAACAATGGTGGTTCATTAGATATGCAAATGAGGCTTACCCACTTGCCACTGCTCCTACCAGCCACCTTCCAGCCACCCCATCCATGCTGCTGTGTGTGCCAGTGTCTCACCACACTGTGAAATCAGACCAGAGATGGACACTGTCAGTCAATACTCATATCGGAAATGCTCCTGTGGATGCTGGGCCCACCAGAGCCGTGTGCCGCTGCCATCTGCCTGCTCCGTGGACATCTTCCCATTGCAGAGCGCGCCGAGCCAGACTGTGACTAGACAGCCCCTCTCTGGGCACCCAGGGGCTACATCTACGCTGCAGGCTTCTTGCTCAAGAATGGCCGTTCTTCTGCAAAAACTTGAGGCGCATCTACACTGCGCGTGCGTTCTTGCACAAGTAAATATATGGCAAAACGTAGGAAAAGGGCTTCTTGCACAAGAGTTATTCCTCTCCCCTTGAGGAATAAACCCTCTTGTGCAAGGGCTCTTGCACAAGAAGGTAGTATGAATGGGGAACAGGGTTTTTTCGTGCAAGAAACCCCTATGGCTAAAATGGCCATCAGAGCTTTCTTGCACAAGACAGCGTGCACACTGCCACGGACATTCTTGCACAAAAGCACATGGCAGTGTGGACATGCTCTTGCACAAGACATTTTGCGCAAGAACTCTTGCACAAAATAGTTCTTGTGTAATAGCCTGCCGAGCAGATGTAGCCAGGGGGTGTTTGGGTTTGCTTCCAGCACTGAGCTTTGTACAACAGCCCAGGGAACATTGTGAAAAGCCAAAACCTTCCAGCCCTGGGTGTCCCTGGCCAGCCTGCGAGTGGCACAAAAGTTCCTGGCAGTGCTGGCTTTCAGTAATTGGTAACAAACCTCAACATCTCACATGAGATGGCCGAGTGGTTAAGGTGATGGACTGCTAATCCGTTGTGTGCTGCATGCATGGATTCAAATCCCATCATCATTAGATGTTTGCAGCCCTTCCTCTTGCTTCTCCCAGAAGTTCAGTGCCAGCCCCTCCTGTGACCCTGCGTGCCCCAGCCCCTCCCTCTGCAGCCTGGGGAAAGGGGAAATCTCCAAAGCGACACTCCCAGCTGGGACCCTCAATCCCTTCTGTCCTCAAGGGGAAACCTCACAAAGGAGATTCCAGGCAGCCAGGCCATGGGGTTCTCTAAGCTGCCCCAGCCCTGCAGCCTGTCCCACCTGGCTGTTGTCATGGACCATCTGTGAGGTCACTGCCTCCCGGCCAATGAGCTGAGGTGCTGCACAAGGCCCTTGTGAAGTCACTGCTGCCTTGCAGGCTCATGTCCTGCCCCTGGCCAGCCCCTTGGCATGTGTGAGCTGCTCCCCCAGCCTCCCTCACTCGGGGCTGGTTCTGGGGCTCAAGCAGGGAACATCAGAGGCTGCTCAGGGGGCCACATGCCCCCAAGGTCACCTTTTAAATATCAGGGCAACCTAGGATCTATCCCATCCCTTCTGCAAGACCCCACCCCTTTGCTGAGCCCCTGCCCTCCCCAAATCTTTCCATGGACTCTTGGTTACTAATGGACACTCGCCACTAATGACATAATCACACCCCTGCCATTTTGCTGGGGCTGCAGCTGGGGAGAAAAGTTTCATTGAAATAAACAGATTAAGCGTTTGAACTGTCTCATGTTAGTTGATCAAACTTCTTTTGAAATAATGGAAAACATTGCAGCCAGTACAAAAGGTTTCAATGCTGCTTTATTTATGGCAGGGGCGGGGAACCTTTTCTGGGTCGGGGGCCACTGATCCACAGAAAAATCGGGGACGACAAAAGTGAGAAACAAAAAACCTCTTCCAAAGGCCCCCAGCCCTCTGAGATGTGGCCCCCCAGCTAAGACACCTCACTCCTCTGGCATTCCAGCCCCCATGGCGTGAGGGGAAGGGACAGGGAGGACTGTGGTTCACATTTACTTTTCTGGGGCTGCAGAGCTAGTGGATTTTGTGGACCTGCTTAGTCTATTGGCTTCTAATCGAAAACCTGAACCACTCAGCCGCGATCTTAGCAGTGTCAGAGGGCCAGGGAAACTGATAAATAATCCCATTGCTCAGGTCTGATGGCACCTGCCCCATAGAATTCACACAGCAAACTTGGCTCCCCAAGTACCGGGGGCGTTGGGGGCTCATTGCTAGGCCGTGGGGTGAAGCATTAAACCAGCCCCCTCCTATAGGCCTGTGAGTGTTGCTGTCCCTGCTGTGCAGACAGGGCCATGGAGCCAGGGAGAGGATCACTGAATGGGCCAAGGTCACCGAGCGAGTTAGAACCCAGCTCTGCCCCCAGCTCCCTGCCCCACCCACCGACGTGCTGACTCCCTGGCTGCCAGGGGGCTGTTTGCATTGGGCCTCTTTTGTTTTCTTTTCTGCTGTGAGACATTGGGACAGTTGCCCAGGGCGTCCCACAGTTGCCATCTCCCTCTGTGCAGGTGCTGTCCAGAGCCCCGACTAGCAAATGCTGACACTGATGTTAGGTCCAGAACAGAGGGGAGTGTTTAAGGGTAATTTCGGAAGAAGGGTTTTCTCCCAAAATAACTGCATCTAAACGGTGTTTTTTATTTCAAAATAAAGTATTTTGAAACAACATCCGGACACGATTATGCAAATGACTCACGGGATATTTAAATCCCAAATTCATTTACAATTTCAAATGTCTCCATTTGCATTTTTCTCCTGAAGGAGACTGCAAGTGTCGACATGTCCTGGGTGTTGCAACCTCCCAGCACTCACCTGATGTTCCCTCCCCACTGCCTGAAGACGTTTGAGAGTCCTCCTGCATCCCCTGGAGCTGCAGGTCATCAGCGTTGTCATCCTGAAGCTGCAGCTGCTGCCCAGGTGTCTCCATCCCAGACTCCACAACTATCCCTGGAGACAGGGGCTCCCCACACCCCAGGATTCGGTCCAGTTCCTCACAGTATGCACAGTGCTGCGGTGCTTCCCCAGAGCGAGACCTGCCCTCATGGGCCCTCACACACCCCTCCCGCAATTCTTTGACCTTGGGTCTGACTTGGTCTAGGATGCAGGATGGGGGAGGTGGCCTTTCTCTGCAAGGCCATCAGCCATTCGGCCACATGTTAGATAATTTCATGGCGGTTAGGTCCATAAAAGCTATTAGCCAGGGGGTAGGAATGGTGTCCCTGGCCTCTGTTTGTCAGAAGCTGGAGAGGGATGGCAGGAGACAAATTGCTTGATCGTTGTCTTCGGTCCACCCCCTCCGGGGCACCTGGCACTGGCCACTGTCGGCAGACAGGCTACTAGGCTAGATGGACCTTTGGTCTGACCCAGTACGGCCATTCTTATGTTCATATGTTCACAAATGTCCACATTCCTCCTCCTGGACTGCAGGGACTGCAGAGACTCCCCCTCGGATCACAGCTCCAAGAGGGTCTTTATCTCTGGCCCAGACACTGACAGTGCCTGGCGTTTGCTGCCCCTTGCTTGGTCCTGTGATGTGTCCCTGAAGGGGTCTCTGGGGGCTTGTGCCTGTGACATGGCTCTCCGGAAGGCAGAAGTGCCTGATCTTAGGCAAACGACCCAGAAACAACACTTTACGGCCAATAACACAAGGACGGCTCTTGGTCCTCATCCCCAAGCCACACAGAGTATCCAAAAGTCACTTCTCCACCTCTCCCTTGGCTGCTCTAGAGCTTAGCCCAAAGGCCGATAAACTCTACTCTCCCACCCAACCACCTCTGGGACTCCTCTCCCGCCCAGCTCCTCACACCACGGAGAGTGCAGGGCAGCCACTACCCCAGCATCACCACTTCTGGTCTGTGCCTAATGGCCAAGAAATTATGCTTTCCCCAAACCACACAGGCACCCTCTAGCCTCATGGCAGATGTGAGCTTCCCTCACTAATTTTCCCAGCTGCTTTGCAGGCAGGCATTGGTGGTATAGTGGTGAACATAGCTGCCTTCCAAGCAGTTGTCCTGGGTTCAATTCCCAGCCAATGCAATGTAAAGAGGGAGCATCAAAGCTTGTTGCTGAGCTTTTTACTTGAACCCTGAAAAAACAGGCACAAATGGGTCCTGCAGCTGCCGGCTGCCTCTCACCGCTTTTCATCCTCTCCGAGAGCATGCACAGTAATGGGTGGTTCCCTCATATACCCCTGCTGCGATTCCTTGACCTTGGCTCTGACTTGGTCTAGGATGCGGGGGTAGGAGGGAGGTGGCCTTTCTTTGCTAGACCATTGGCCATTCGGCCATAAATGTCCACATTCCTCCGCATGGACTGCAGGGCCTGCAGAGACTCCTCCTGGGATCACAGCTCCAAGACGGTCTGTATCTGTGGCCCAGACAATGACAGTGCCTGACGTTTGCTGCTCCTTGCTTGATTTGATTCTCAACCAATGCAAGGTGGGAAGGGAACAGGCGACCTCCTGGGGGAGAACTTATTTAACCCTGAACAACAGGCACAAGTGGGTCCCACAGCCAAGGGCTCCCTCTCACTGCTTTTCGTGGGGAGCAGCTCAAATAAAACTAATTTGGGTGTTGTGGGGTCTGCATGGGGCTTGTACCCATGACCTGGGCATTATTAGCATGAAGCTCTAAATAGCTGAGCCAGCAGGCCCATGCATAGCCCCCCAATAGAGGGAAGAGAAGAGTTTTGCCTGCTATGGGGGAAAGCAGGCCAAGCCAAGGGCCTTTTAGCCACTGGGTCTGTGCAGACTGGAGCTTCTTCTTACCAGCTCTCTGGCCTGTTCCCTGAAAAGCCTCAGCCTTCTGCCTCTTTCCCCTGTCCATCACAGGCAGCACAACAGTCACCACAGCAAACACCTCTGTTGGCAGCATGGGACTCAAACCCATGCCTTTGGTGTTATTAGCATCACACTATAACCAACTGAGCTAGCCAGGCAACTGGAATTTAGCTCACAAATGGCCCTTTCAGAAAGGCACCTCTAGCAGCTGAAGTGCTGTCTCTGCAGCTGCCAAGGGCTCTTCTCTGACAGGGCCACTAGCGACTCACTGAGATGTGGGTTGGCTCGTCCAGCCGGTTTGAGGTTTGGTGAAGGTGGCTAGCGGCCGGCATGGTGCACTGAGACCCAGGGCAAAGAGGAAGCCAGGATCTCTTGCTGCCAGCACCTTGCCTCCCAGCTTATTCCCTGTCAGCAGCAGCCACAGTCCCTTTCGGCCACTGGGTCAGCCCAGGAAGGGAGGCAGGAATGGGACCAAGTAGGGAGTCAGGCTGAGGGGGCAGGCAAAGCTTGTCTTGCCTTGTAGGGCCACTGGCAGCAGCTTCTTTCTTGTGCGCTGCTGAGGAGAAAAACACCCTGAGCAGGACCATGAAGTCACATTTAAAAGAGCATTTAGACAGGAGCACCAACGGGGCAAGAGTCAGAGCCTGGCAACTTCTGGGACACAGAAGAGGCCTCCCCTGGCCACCCATGGAACTGCTGGTTCAGGAAAAGGCTGATTGGGGAGGAGTGTTGGGAAGAAGGAAACCACAAGCCTGGAGCAGGTGCAGAGGCTGCTGTGACTGGCACTGGCAAGGCAGGGCTCTGACTGCAATTGCTGGGACAGGAGAGCCAGCACCACACGCCCTTGTCATTCTTTGGGGGTGTCCGTGCTCAGAGAGCCTGAGGGTGCAACCTCTGCGGCTCCTGCAGCCATGGACAGTGAGGGCGTCAGGTGCTTCTCACATGTGGTTTACTTCTTCCCAATACTCCTCCCCAATCAGCCTTTTCCTGAACCAGCAGTGCCATGGGTGGTCAGGGGAGGCCTCTTCTGTGTCCCAGAAGGACATAGGAAAATGTGAGCAAAGGCTGCAATAAGGCACCACTGGGAGTTGAACCCAGGATCTCCTGTTTACAAGGTAAGTGCGTTAACCAGGATACCCTCCTCAGGCTGATTGGTAAAGCTGGTCCATGGCCCCAGACAACACCTTTGACTCCCAAAGTACAGCAATTTCCTTTCAGCCCTGGCTGTGTCTGCGGATGAGCTGCACAAAGGAAGATACAAGATCGCTGGGGGGGGTCTTTGCCGGATGAACGTGCCTGAGGAAAGAAGCTGGAAGCGCAACAGACACACAAAAGGGGACGTGGGACAGTTTGAGTCACACACACGGCAGGTGGTGCAGCACAGCCAGGGACCTTATCCACTCACAGAGCTTCACAGCTTCTCTACCCCCAAACCCCATCAGGCAACTGCCCCATGGGCCTCGCCCGCACCATGCTCAGGGCCTGGGGATTTTCTGTCACTTTGCCAGATCAAATAACTAGCCCCCCACTGCTCTGGAGTCTCTGCCTCTCATGGGCCTTCTCGTCCTCAGGCTCCGCTTTGTCTCCAGACAGACCCTGCTCTGCTACAGCCACCTCCCTCTGGCTGTCACTCCTGGGCATTCTAGGGCAAAATGTGCCACTTCATTCTGACTTTGAATACACAGGCTTTTAGCAACCAGATCTGCATCTTACACCAGCATTTGCTAGTGAGGTGTCTGAACAGTTTGTGTAGAGAGGGAGACAGCAACTGTGGAGCATCCTTGCCAACTACTCTGGAGAGCAGAGAAAAGTAAACTCTTTGTCAGTGAGAGCAAACTACCACCCCAGATGGGACTTGAACTCACAATCCCTGACTTAGAAAGTCAGCACCTTGTCCATTAGGCCACTGGGGAACACAGAAAACACTACCAGGGAAAGAAATTCAACCATCTAAATGTCCCTTCTTCAACTTTTAGCTCCTGATTAAACCCCTTTGAAGAAGCCAGATACACAGGAAGGGCTGATCACATGCCTCTGAAAATCAGCTTTCCCTGAGTATCTGTAGCTGCTCCAAGTCATGAGCCTTGACGTCCCATCTCCCTCTCGAAACCAGGGAAGTGTCTCCCACCGCTACAGCCTCCTGAGGCTCTATGGCCCTGTCTGTACAGCAGGGACAGCAACACTCACAGCCCCACAGGAGGGCCCCTGGACTAGCAATGTGGCCCCCTAAGCAGCCTCTGATGTTCCCTGCTTGAGCCCCAGAACCAGCCCTGAGTGAGGGGGGCAGAGAGGGAGCAGATCACACAAGCCAAGGGGCTGGCCAGAGGCAGGACATGAGCCCTGCAAGGCAGCAGTGACATCACAAGGAACTTTTACAGCATTTCAGCTCATTGGCTGGGAGGCAGTGACCTCACAGAGGGTCCATGGCAACAGCCAGGTGGGACAGGCTGCAGGGCTGGGGCATCTCAGAGACCCCCATGGCCTGGCTGCCTGGAATCTCCTTTGTGAGGTTTCCCCTGGAGGGCAGAAGGGATTGAGGGCCCCATCTAGGAGTGTCTCTATGGAGATTTCCCCTTTACCCAGGTTGCAGTGAGAGAGGGCTGGGGCAGGCAGGGTTACAGGAGGGGCTGGCACTGAACTCCTGGAGAAGCAAGAGAGAGGGCTGCAAACACCCAATAAGAATGGGATTTGAACCCATGCATGCAGAGGACAATGGATTAGCAGTCCATCTCCTTAACCACTCAGCCACCTCATCTGAGCCACAAGAGTTTTTTTCAAACCACCTGAAGTCAGCACTTCAAGGAACCTTTGTGCCACTCGCTGGCTGGCCAGGGACACCCAGGGTAGGAAGGTTTTGCCTTTTCACAATGTTCCCTGGGCTGCTGTACAAAGCTCAGGGCTGGTAGAAAGCCCAAACACCCCGGCTGTGTCTACACTGGCACCCTTTTCCAGAAAAGGGATGCTACTGAGACACTTCGGAATTGCAAATGCTGTGGGGGATTTAAGTATCCCCCGCGGCATTTGCATGAACATGGCTGCCGCTTTTTTCTGGTTCGGGGCTTTGCCGGAGAAAAGCGCCAGTCTAGACGGGGTCTTTCGGAAAATAAAGCCTTTTCCGGAAGATCCCTTATTCCTGATTTTAAGAGGAATAAGGGATCTTCCACAAAAGGCTTTATTTTCCAAAAGATCCCATCTAGACTGGCGCTTTTCTCCGGCAAAGCCCCGAGCTGGAAAATAGTGGCATCCATGTTCATTCAAATGCCGCGGGGGATATTTAAATCCCCCACGGCATTTGCAATTCTGACTTGTCTCATTAGCATCCCTTTTCCAGAAAAGGGTGCCAATGTAGACACAGCCACCCTGGCTACATCTACCCTGCAGACTTCTTGCTCAAGGACTGTTTTATGCAAAAGGTCTTGCACAACAATGTGTTCACACTGCCATGTGCTGTTGCACAAGAGAAGTGCTTTTCTGTAAGAGCGCCCATGGCAGTGTGGACGTTCTGCGCAGGAAAGCTCTGATGGCCATTTTAGCCATAGGGCTTTCTTGAGCAAGAAACCCCTGTTGTCTCTTTCCCTTTCCCTCATTGTCTGCACTTGGCCCCCTGCCATTTACATAAGAATGGCCGTACTGGGTCAGACCAAAGGTCCATCTAGCCCAGTATCCTGTCTACCGACAGTGGCCAGCACCAGGTTCCCCAGAGAGGGTGAACAGAAGACAATGATCTAGCGATTTTTCTCCTTCCATCTCTCCCCAGCCTCTGACAAACAGAGGCCAAGGACACCATTTTATCCCCTGGCTAATAACCTTCTATGGACCTAACCTCCATGAAATTATCTAGCTTCTCTTTAAACTCTATTATAGTCCTAGCCTTCACAGCCTCCTCTGGCAAGGAGTTCCACAGGTTGACTACACGCTGCGTAAAGAAGAACTTTCTTTTATTAGTTTTAAACCTGCTACCCATTAATTTCATTTGGTGTCCTCTAGTTCTTCTATTTAGGGGACTAATACATAACTTTTCTTTATCCGCCCTCTCCACACCACTCATGATTTTATAGACCTCTATCATATCCCCCCTCAGTCTCCTCTTTTCTAAACTGAAAAGTCCCAGTCGCTTTAACCTCTCCTCATATGGGACCCATTCCAAACCCCTAATCATTTTAGTTGCCCTTTTCTGAACCCTTTCCAAGGCCAAAATTGTCTTTTTTGATGTGAGGAGACCACATATGTACACAGTATTCAAGATGTGGGCGGCCCATAGTTTCATACAGGGGCAGTAAGATATTCTGGGTCTTATTTTCTATCCCGTTCCTAATAATTCCTAGCATCCTATTTGCCTTTTTGCCCGCTGCTGCACACTGCGTGGAAGTTTTCAGAGAACTGTCCATGATAACTCCAAGATCTCTTTCCTGATTTGTCATAGCCAAATTAGCCCCCAACATACTGTATGTATAGTTGTGGTTATTTTTCCCGATGTGCATTACTTTACACTTATCCACATTAAATTTCATTTGCCATTTTGTTGCCCAATCACTCAGTTTGGTGAGATCTTCTTGGAGTCCCTCACAGTCTGCTTCTGTCTTGACTATCCTAAACAGTTTGGTATCATCTCCAAACTTTACTACCTCACTGCTTACCCCTTTCTCCAGATCATTTATGAATAAGTTGAAAAGGACTGGTCCCAGGACTGACCCTTAGGGGACACCACTAGTTACCCCTCTCCAATCTGAAAATTTACCATTTATTCCTACCCTTTGTTTCTTGTCTTTTAACCAGTTCTCAATCCAAGAAAGGACCTTCCCTCTTATCCCATGGCTATATAATTTACACAAGAGCCTTTGATGAGGGACCTTGTCAAAGGCTTTCTGAAAATCCAAGTATACTATATCTACTGGATCCCCCTTGTCTGCATGTTTGTTAACCCCTTCAAAGAACTCTAATAGATTAGTAAGACAGGATTTCCCTTTACAGAAACCATGTTGACTTTTGTCCAACAAATTATGTTCTTGTACGTGCTTCACAATTTTATTCTTCACTATTGTTTCGACTAATTTGCCCGGTACTGAAGTTAGACTTACTGGTCTGTAATTGCCAGGATCGCCTCTAGAGCCTTTTTAAAATATTGGTGTCACATTGGCTACCTTCCAGTCATTAGGTACGGAAGCCAATTTAAAGGATAAGTTAGAATCCACAGATAATAGCTCGGCAATTTCCCATTTGAGTTCTTTTAGAACCCTTGGATGAATGCCATCCGGTCCTGGAGATTTGTTAACATTAAATTTTTCTATTTGTTCCAAAACCTCCTCTAATGACACTTCAATCCGGGACAGTTCCTCTGATTCATCACCCACAAAGGAAGGTGCAGATTCAGGAATCTCCCCAACATCCTCAGCTGTGAAGACTGAAGCAAAGAAATCATTTAGTTTCTCTGCAATGGCTTTATCTTCCTTGATTGCTCCTTTTTTAGCTCGATCATCTAGAGGACCCACAGGTTTTTTAGCAGGCTTCCTGCTTCCAATGTACTTAAAAAACATTTTATTTCTTTTTGAGTTTTTGGCTAGCTGCTGTTCCTCAAAATCTTTTTTTGCTTCTCTTATTACATTTTTACCCTTGATTTGACAGTGTTTATGTTCCTTTCTATTTATCTCTCTAGGATTGGACTTCCACTTCTGAAAAGATACCTTTTTGTCCCTCACTGCTTCTTTTACATGGTGGTTAAGCCACGGTGACACTGTTTTAGGTCTCTTGCTATGTTTTTTAATTTGGGGTATACATTTAAGTTGGGCCTCTATTATGGTGTCTTTAAAAAGTTTCCATGCAGATTTCAGGGATTTGGCTCTAGTCACTGTGCCTTTTAATTTCTGTTTAACTAACCTCCTCATTTTTGTGTAAGTCCCCTTTTTGAAATTAAATGCCCAGGTGCTGGACTGCTGAGGTGTTTTTCCCACCACAGGAATGTTGAATGTTATTATATTATGGTCACTATTCCCAAGCGGTCCTGTAACGGTTATTTCCTGGACCTGATCCTGCACACCACTCAGGACTAAATTGTGAATTGCCTCTCCCCTTGTGGGTTCCTGCACCAGCTGCTCCAAGAAGCAGTCATTTAAGCCATTGAGAAATTTTCTCTCTGCTTCTCTTCCTGAGGTGACATGTATCCAATCAATATGGGGGTTGTTAAAATCTCCCATTATTAGGGTACGTCTACACTACAGAGTTAGTTCGAACTAACTTAGTTTGAATTAGTTAATTCGAACTAAGCTAATTCGAACTAACGCGTCTAGAAATAAAAACTAGTTCGAATTAGCGTTTTGCTAATTCGAACTAGCAAGTCCACATTGAGTGGACCCTGAACAGGGCTTAAGGATGGCCGGAAGCAGTGCCGGCAGGGCATCAGAGGAGGACTTAGAGCGTGGAGATGCTGTCTCAGGCTAGCCGAGGCTGTGCTTAAAGGGTCCCGACCCCCACCCCGGACGGACAGTTCTCAGGGGTGCCCCGCTTGAAAACCAGTCCTGGCTTGGAGTGCCCGGAGTGCCCACACTGGGCACATCACACCACTCGGACATCAGCCCGGCTGCACTTGCCGCAGGCTGCCATCTAGGGAGAGGGGGTACTTGGGGGGCTGCAGGAGAGCTTCCACCCCCAGAAGCCCACAGAGCCAGCCCAGTCCTCCCCATCGGGTGCTCGTGCCCCTTTCCTCCCTCACCTCCTTCCACTTACCCTTCCCTAGCCCCTTTTCTTGTTGTACAAAATAAAGGACAATTGTGTTCAAAAATGGAATCTGTCTTTATTGAACAAAACTGGGGGAGACTGGGAAAAGGAGGTGGGAGAGGGGAAGAGAAAGGCTGGGAGAGGGGAGGGCAACTAACATGATCAGGGGTTGGGAACAGGTCCCAGATGAAGAAAGGCTACAGAGACTGGGACAGTTCAGCTTAGAAAAGAGGAGATGGAGCGGGGACAGGATAGAAGTCTCTAAAAGCAGGGGTTGGGTGGAGAGGGTGCATTCAGAAAAGTTCTTCATGAGTTCCCATAAAGAAGGACTAGAGGACACCAAAGGAAAGGAATGGGTAGCAGGCTTCAAAGTAGTAAGAGAAAGTTGTTCTTCACAAAGCAAATAGTTAACCTGTGGAACTCCATGCTGCAGGAGGCTGTGAAGGCTACAACTAGAACAGAGTTTAAAGGAAAGTGAGATCAAGTCATGGAGGTTGGGTCCATGGACTAGTCTTAGCCAGGGGGTAGGAGTGGTGTCCCTGCCCAAAGTTTGTGGAAGACTGGAGAGGGATGGCACGAGACAAATGGCTTGGTCACTGTCTTCGGTCCATCCCCTCCAGGGTCCCTAGGGTTGGCCACTGTCAGCAGACAGGCTACTGGGCTAGATGGACCTTTGGTCTGACCCAGGACAGCCATTGTAAGCTCAGGGCTCAGGGTCGGGGGGTCTCAGTGGACCCCCTTGATTATCATGCACACCTGCTCCTGGGTGGCCAGGCTGGCAGCTCTCCTGCCCTAGCCGGCCACTTTCCTGTGCCTAGTGCGGAGATCGTGGACGAGTTCCACGATGTCCGCACTAGCCCAGGAAGGTGTCCGCCTCTTGCGGTCCCAGGCAAGCTACCGGGAGCCGCCAGCCTGGTCCCGGGAAGAGGGGGTGGGCTGGGGGACATCGGGTGGGTGGCTCTGTGCCGTGCCAGGTGCAGGGTCTGCTGGCTGGGTGCTGGCAGGCTTGCACCTGGCACGGGCACTGTAGCCAGCCCATGCCCCTTTAAGGGGTCCGGGGCCGGGAGGGGGGCATATGAGTTTCCCTGGTGTTGGCCAGAGTGGCCACAAGGGAAAGCTGGGGAGGGCTAGCCTCCCACTAGTTCGAATTAAGGGGCTACACACCCCTTAATTCGAACTAGTAAGTTCGAACTAGGCTTAATCCTCGTAAAATGAGGTTTTCCTAGTTCGAACTAAGCGCTCCGCTAGTTCTATTCAAATTCGAACTAGCGGAGCGCTAGTGTAGTGCCTATGAATGTTAGTTCGAACTAACGTCCGTTAGTTCGAACTAACATTGTAGTGTAGACATACCCTTATAGAGCTCTTTATTTTGGTAGCCTCTCTAATCTCCCTCAGCATTTCAATGTCAGTATCGCTGTCCTGGTCAATTGGTTGGTAATATATCCCTACTGCTAATTTCTTATTATTGGAGCATGGAATTACTATCCATAGCGATACTATTCAACATGTTGATTCACTTAATATTTTTATTTCATTTGATTCTACATTATCTTTCACATACAGTGCCACTCCGCCACCCACCTGGACTGCTCTATCCTTTCTACATATTTTATAGCCCGGTATGATTGTGTCCCACAGATTTTCCTCATTCCACCAGGTTTCAGTGATGCCTAGTATGTCTATCTCCTCCTTTAATATGAGGTACTCTAGTTCACCCATCTAATTAGTCAGACTCCTAGCATTTGTGTACAAGCACTTTAAAAATTTACCACTGCTTATTTGTTTGCCCTTCCCTGATGCTTTGGATTCCTGTGTATGCGGTTATTTGTCAACTCTGGCCCATGATTTGCCCTCTCCTCTCTTTCTGACAACAACTTAGAGAGTCTCTATCAATGGATTCTCCTCTAAGAGAAGTCTCCCTCCGATTAACGTGCATCTCCACACCAATCAGCTTTCCGAAACTTTTCTTGCACAAAAGGCCAGTGTGGACAGGCAACATGAATTTCTTGCGCAAGAAAGCCCCATGGCTAAAATGGCACATCTTTTACAGAAAATGCACATGCCCCTGTAGACGTTCTCTTGCTCAAATACTCTAACGCAAAAACTCATGTGAAAGAGTATTTGTGCAAAATCTTGCCAATACACATTGGCAGTAGCCAATTACTCTAATGCAGGGGGTAAGGAATGGTGCCCCTGGCCTCTGTTTGTCAAAGGCCAGGAGACAAATTCCCTCATTATGATCTTTGATCTACCCCTTCTGGGGCACCTGGTACTGGCCACTGTCGAAAAAAAGGATATTAGGCTAGGTGGACCTTTGGTCTGACCCAGTATGGCTGTTTTTATGTTAAAGTTTGACCTGTGTTTGAAGCCTTTTCTGCAATCAGAGCTGTTATGAGGTGACTCTCTTGTATGTTTTATCTGATGGTTAGTAGGGCAGGAGCACCAACTAAAGCTTTCCCTGCAGTCAGAGCAGGTGAAGGGTCTCTCTCATGTGTGGGTTCTCCTATGTATAACAAGGTGTGAGCTTCTACTGAAGCTTTTCCCACAGTCAGAGCAGGTAAAGGGTTTCTCTCCTGTGTGGGTTCTTCTATGTCTACCAAGCACTGACTTCTGACTGAAGCGTCTCCCGCAGTCAAAGCAATTGAAAGGTTTCTCTCCTGTGTGAGTTCTCCTATGTTTAACAAGGTCTGATTTCCCGATAAAGCTTTTCCCACAGTCAGAGCAATTGAAAGGTTTCTCTCCTGTGTGGGTTCTCCTATGTCTAACAAGGTATGAGTTCTTCCTGAAGCTTTTCCCACAGTCAGAGCAATTGAAAGGTTTCTCCCCTGTGTGGGTCCTCCTATGGATAACAAGGTTTGAACTTCTACTATAGCTTTTCTCGCAGTCAGAGCAATGGAAAGGTTTCTCTCCTGTGTGGGTCCTCCTATGGGTAACAAGGTGCGACCTCTTATTGAAGCTTTTCTCGCAGTCAGAGCAGCTGAATGATTTCTCTCCTGTGTGGACTCTCCTATGTGTAACAAGGTGTGAGCTGCTCAGAAAGTTTTTTCCACAGTCAGAGCAATTGAAAGGTTTGTCTTCTGTGTGGGTCCTCCTATGTCTTACAAGGTGATCGCTTCTACTGAAGCTTTTCCCACAGTCAGAGTAGTTATGGAGTGTCTCTCTTGTATGTATTTTCTGATGGTTTGTAAAGTGAGAGTGCTGACTGAGGCTTTTCCCAGAGTGAGAGCACTTCAAGGGCTTCTCTCTCATATGGGCTCTTTGATGTTCAATAAGGGTTTCACAATCACTACAAATGCAGGGTGACTGTTGATGGGGGATTTTCTGTTGAACAGTTTCCATGTTACTTTTCTTCCCTCTGCTTCTGTGACTGTATTTACCCTGTCCCTCTCCTGGATGGTTTCCACTCTGCCTTTCTGGGCTATGCTGACTCTCGCAAGTCTCTCCCTGCTCATGTATGTGGGAAACATGCCCTTCAGGTCTTCCCAGTAACACCTCACATGGAGACACTAGCTCCGATCCGTCCTGCTGAACAAGATCATGGTTCTCAGTCAGCATCCCATCACCTGTTGGGATAGAGAAATAATCCAGACAGGAGTTATTGTCTATGATGAGCTGAAAGAAAACTCTGAAACAGGAAAGGAAAAGGGGACACGCTAAAATAATGACTGAATTATCATGAGCTTAGCCCCCTTCACAATTCTTCCACAGAGGAGAGATCCCAGCCTCTCCCCACCCACCACACTCTGGCTCAAGTTGAAGACAGACTGAAGAGTGAGATAGACTACATGAAAACACACAAGTTACACCTGCTATAAGCTGGTTTCTGAGGCAATTTAACCGATTGCTCACCTGTGTGGGTGCCACTGATGATCTCCCCTTCCTTACAGCTCTGGTGATCTGGGACCTGCAACTCCTCCTCTCGCTCCACCCAGGAGATCACATGAGCTTCAGAGAGTGGAAATCCTGTTTGGAGAGCAATTAATCAAGTGCTAATCTTGTTCATTAAGGTCTCTGCCATTACTGCTTCCAGAGTCAGGATCGGAGTCACCCATCCAGAGAGGCTCCTTTCCCCACCTTGCAGAGACTGGGATCTGGCTGATACAAGAGCCCAGGACACACACACCTGCAGTAAAGGTGCACCCCCCCACACCTTGAGAATGGCCCAGCTCTTTCCCCAGGGGAGCTGAGCACTCTGCTGCACTCTCTAGGGTACAACTCAGTCCCCCTCAAAGCCCATTCCACCCCCCCCATCCCCAGTATCTCTGGGCAGGACAGGAACACACTGCTCAGAAGGGGAGCTCTAGGGAGGGCTGGCAGGTCTGACACCAAGGCCCCCAGACAGGGCTCAGACTGTAGTGGCCACAAGCCAGGTCACTAGGACTTGGAGAGGAAGGACTAGGTCTTGCTTCCCAAGGCTCTGTCCACAAAGCTCCTGGCTGGGGGGCTGGGCTCCCCCTGCTCTTTGGCTCAAATATTCTACTTGGGCCAGAAGGAGGCAGAGGAAGTTGTCTAAGCAGCTAAGTGAATCCTTGGCAGGCTGCTTCAGGCCCTGCCTATGCTCCTAACCCCGACTACCTGTGTCTGGGTGGGCCCTGCTAGCTGCCCACAACAGCTGCCATTCCCGCGGCTGCCCAGGTTGGCACTAGGCTTCTCCAGCGACCAGCCAGGGTGAAGCTGGGTCGTGCTGCTTCTCTGATGCTTGGGGCTGTTACTCAGCTCCTCGTCTGTAACCTTGGTTCTACTTTGCCAGCAGAAGTCTTTGTGTGGTTTCCCAGTCTGCCTCTTCCGGCGAGCCTGGCCTTTGATTTGGGAGGCACAGAATCTACCACATTTGCACCTTGTAAGCGCCTTCCCCTGAGCTTTGCCTCCACCCCTTCTTGGACCTGCATTTAGGGTTTGGAAGAGCCACCTGTGATGTGACCATGGAGATCATTGTGCTACCACAGTTACACAATCGCAAGAAACCTTGTGCGAAGTGTGCTGTGTGCCGAGTCAATGGGAAAATTCTGATCTGATGACTAGGATTATCTTGTTTATGTCCATTATTTTGTAACTAAAACAAGCCAGGTTTTGGCAGAATGGTGGAGCACTGGGTACCAACTAACCAAGAAATCACATTCCTGAGCAGGAGGAGGGCAATCAACTCAACGCTCTCTGCAGTAACTGCAAACACACAGTCCTAACAAATAGCTCACTGACCCTTGTGCACATGAACAGGATGAGGGGATAATGGATATGGATGTTTTTCTCAAACAAACAGGCAGAAGGCCAAAGGGGGTAGCAACACATGGAACGCAACATGCATTTTGTTTGTGTCAATGTGAGAGGAGGGGCAAAGCCACAGGAGGGGCATGTTGATACTGGCTGAGGGGCAGTGTTCTAGCTGCTAACTGAGCTGGTACCATTATTGGGTTGGGACAAGTCTCGTTATACCTGTGCCTGAGGAGCTGGGACACTAGCACCCTGCTCCTTTCACAATAAACCTGGCCGAGTGCTTTAGCCTCCGAATGGAGCTTAGGTCTTTCTTAGCGGCAACCCTGTGGTGTGCTGCACGCTCTGCCAGTGCCACTGGCATCAAGGCTCCAGAAAGAGCCGCACTGAATAAGCCATATCAATGCTCTGTGGCGCTAGTAGCAATTCTAATGGCACTGCAGTTGCTGAGGGAAGCAAAATTATCAATCACAGCAGCACCTGGGAACTCTGATGTAAATCAGGACCCCATTATGCTATCGCAGTGCTCATATGGAGCTAAGCATCACCCCTCTTTAGTGTAGGTATCCTTCCCAGCCCTGAGAAACAGGGACACACTATAAAAGCTAGTAAAGAGAGAAATGACCACACAGAGAGTCTAAGAGACTTGATCAAGGTCACACAGGAAGATTGTGATGAGCAGAGAACTGAACACAGGTCTCCTGAAGATAAAGCCAGACATTCACACAGGAAGAAAAAGTCCCTACCCAAAGATATTTCACTCTAAAAACACAACACAGATGACGTGATTTATCTCTACTGCACACAGAGGCAAGTGAGCCCCAGAGAGAATGAAGCTGAAGTTTTGAAAGGAAACCCAGCCTGTGCCTGAAATGCAAGGAGAGCTCTGCTCACGTTTCTCTACTACAGAGCTACCTCGGACAAAATACTCACAGAGCGTGAACTGCCTCATCCACCCTCCCTCAGCCCCAGTATCCAGCCCCTCCCACTGGCAAGAACAGCATGTCACAGAGATTAGCTAGAAGCAGGGAAGGACTCTGGGAACCACACCCTCCTTCCAGTGGCTGAGCACACTGCCACATGGGGACCCTGCAGCCACTAACAGCAGCCAGACCCAGACCTCTAGTACCTGCTGTTCCTGCCTGAGCCCTTCCATTCACACCTCTGGTCAAGGCACAAGATGGGCAAGATGGGGGGCAGAAGCGCAGTGAGACCTTAGGTGTGGGAAGAGCCACACCATTGTTACATCCCTGAACCTGCTTTCCCTGGGAGTGGGCACGGAGGGGACAGTCTTTCACACAAGAGCCAGGATTATTATGGCAGATACTCCTGACATTGGGGGCAGAGGCAATGAATAACCCTGAACCAAACCCAACCCAGATGCTCCAGAGCCCACCCAGCTGCTGTTACCCAAGGAGGCAGGAATCCTTACTCAGCCAGCTCACAGCCTCATAATTTTCCTGCATCACATCCCAGTAGAGGGCTCTCTGGCCCAGGTCCAGCAGAGCCCATTCCTCCTCAGAGAAATACACAGCCACCTCCTCGAAGCTCACAGGCTCCGCCATGGCCATTTCCTTTCCCTGGCTCTGCAGGCCAGGGGCTGAGCTGGAGTCAGACATGGGTGTTCTGCAGCCTGGCAGGGGGAGAAGAGGAATTGGAGACATTTCAGAAGAGGCTTTAATCCTTTCCAAGCCCCCATTCTTCCCAGACTCTGTCCGTGGTGACACACACGCTAGACTCTGCCATTGTGGGCAAAAGTTTTAGTCTATATATTCCATAAACAGTGCACAGGAGTTAGATCCCAAATACACATTCATTTCTGTCTGTACAGGCAGTCCCCGGGTTACGTACAAGATAGGGACTGTAGGTTTGTTCTTAAGTTGAATTTGTATGTAAGTTGGAACTGGTACATATTGTAGGGGAAACTCTAGCCAAACATTTATCCAGAGCTAAGTTTTATTCTCCCACACCCCACTTCCCTCAGTCCTTTATTCTCAAGCTGAGGTGTCTGCTGTGAAAAGCCGCTCTGCATCTCCCTGGTCTGCTGGGGGAGGGGGCGCTAGCTTCGCGTCTCCCTGGTCTGCTGGGGGGAAGCAGCTAGTGCGGGGCTGCCTCACCCCGTTTGTAAGTAGGGATCCAATGTAAGTCGGATCCATGTAACCCGGGGACTGCCTGTACCTGGCTTGTGTTACAACATTACTGAGTCTGTAACAATGGGATTTAGTTCTCAGCACCCAGTGTTTCTGATAAGCCACATATTCATCTGCCTGACCATGGACGTAGGTTAAATGTAGGCTGCTGTATTTAAAACCCTTAGTCTTCATTCACTGATTTGCAGCAAACTTTTCTCTCTCATCTGAAAGACGTTATAAACTCTTTCCACAACAGAGTCAGTGAAATTAACACCACCATTCAGATGTTTATTATTAAACATGTGTGCTGAGTGTTAGCAGGATGAGATCTTAAAATTAAAGAAGATATTCTCAGTCATGCAGTCTGACCCCCTCAGTGGCACAAGCCATTGCACTTAGTCCAGTTACCCAGGCACAAAGCTCTGTTTCCCCACAGTAGCTGTGTCTAGACTGGCAAGTTTTTCCGCAAAAGAAGCTGCTTTTGCTGAAAAACTTGCCAGCTGTCTACACTGGCCGCTTGAATTTCCGCAAGAACACTGACAATCTCATGTAAGAAATCAATGCTTCTTGTAGAAATACTATGCTGCTCCCGTTCAGGCAAAAGTCCTTTTGCGCAAGAGGGCCAGTGTAGACAGCAGAGATTTGTTTTGCACAAAAAAGCCCCGATCGCAAAAATGGCAATCGGGGGTTTTTTACGCAAAAGCGCGTCTAGATTGGCAAGAACGCTTTTCCGCCAAAAGTGCTTTTGCGGAAAAGCGGCCGTACTGGTCTAGACGCTCTTTTCCGCAAATGCTTTTACTGGAAAACTTTTCCGTTAAAAGCATTTGCGGAAAATCATGCCAGTCTAGACATAGCCAGTGCTTTCTAGAAAGTCCCCCAGTGATTTGAAGACATCAGGAGATGGAGAATCCACCAGCTTTTTGCTCCTTTGTTTCAGTAGCTAATCCTCTTCCCTGTCGAACATTTTTGCCTTTTCTCCAGCCTAAAATAGTCTGGCTTCAGCTTTCACTTACTTGGCTCTCACTGAGCCTTATCCAGTCAATGGCGTGGGCAATACATTTTGATGGGGGGCCAAATGGAATGTGGCTGAGAGCTGCACTCTTTCATGACATTAATGCAGGGTCTGGGATGAACGTTGGGAGAAGGAAGCAAGCTTGGGGTAAGGGTTTGGGATGCAGGACAGATAGAGGGGGTCTAGGAGGGAGTTTGGGTGAAGGAGGCAGGCTGTGATTTAGGACACTGGATTCGCCAACTACTCATTAGATATTTAAAGTAACTTCAATTTAGGTAAGTGGCTGAGTGGACTAATAAGGGGTTGTGGGTTTCTGACCACAGAGAGCTCTTGCATATATAGATGCAGGAGGAGTACAGAGTTTGGGCATGGTGAGTGAGGGGCAGGAGTGCGGAACAGAGATTAGGAGGGGAAGGGAGAGGTTGGGGTGGCAGAGGCAAGTCCTGGACAGGAGATTTATCTGAGTGACTCCTGGCCAGAGGCCAAGCACCTCAGGAAGGCAGGGAGCCTGCCCGACCCTCTCACAGGCTGCAGGGCCATGTGCATGTGTGAATAATTATGACCCAGAGGGGAGGGAGCGCGGTGCTTTGTTTCTGGCCAGAAACCGGCCAATGAGATTGTCCTGGGGGGTGGAAACAGCACCTGAAGCCTTCCCCCCTCCCCTCCAGGCTCACAGTTGCTTTCTGAGGGACTTGTAGATGGGGAGTGGCATCTGTGGGCTGGATCCGATGGCTTGGTGGGGTGGATCCGACCCATGGGCTGTATTTTGCCCAGGCCTGCACTAGACATAACAGCCTTTGGGGATCCAGAAGTTTCTTGCCTTGAACGAACTGATATAGTGGAAGCCAGGCAGCTCACTGCCTATTTATTGTTTGAAACCAACCCCATATTGAAACTGAGCAGTGAAATCTGAGCTTGAAGGTGTTGTCCACTGTGCGCTTTAACTTCACCCCTTTAGCATCACAAACCCATAGACCGGTGTTTCTCCAAGTGTTCATAGGTCCCCATGCAGTGCCCCTGGGTCTCCTCACTGATCAGTGCGTGAGAAATAAGGCTGTGTGCACTGTGGTCACTGGGTCTGGTTGATAACTTCAATGACAATCCCATGAGGATGTTTTCACTGGAATTTTCTCATCATTTAAAGACTCTCCACCTGCAAACTCACCCTGTCTGAAAGCTCCCAGGGATTTTCCTCTTGCTCTCTCCAGTGTAGAGGGCAGCGTCTCTGGTGGGGGAAGGGATAAGGGAGGTGAGACTCCAGGCACTCCTCTTTATAACAATGTCCCCACTCTGAACTCTGCATTTCAATTGTATCAGAGACCAGACAGAGACACACTCAGGAATGGAGTATGAAAGAGTCTGAAACTTTCATTTCCTCTCTCACTCGGGCACCTCCCAGCAATGGAGCCAACATCCCCGCAACCTGTCCCAGGAGAGACAAGCTGTACGTGAGATTTACTTTTCCCTCCTCACTCTCTCCCACTTGGTTTCTCATTCAATTACTGCTTGTCATAACCTGGAGCTGTGGTGGTGGGACACGTGGCCAACACTGTAACTTTAACCATTTTGATCTCTGAATGGGAGGTCCAGAGTTTGCAAACCCCTGGCTCTATCTCCAAGTAGCTGGGTCTGTTCAATCAGTGTCTCTAAGGACAGCAGAGTGATGGGGCCGTCATTCTCCACGTGGGAATTGAGGCAGAGGAATATTGGCTTCAGAGGCCAGATTCAATGGTCTCAGATAATTTAACCACTTTCCCCTCATCCATCCCTTCCAGGTACCTTTGAACTCCCTCAGAGTCTCTGACAGAGCAATCGTTTTCTGAGAAAAACTGCTGACTTGGTCTTCCAGTTCAGGGGAACTCTCCTCTGGCAGCTGGAATTGCCCCATCTCACACCTGGACAGAAACAATTCAATGTGATTGTATGTCGTTTACTGCTGATAACTTCTGGCTAGTAAGTCTCAGCTCTAACAGGCCTGGAGTTAGAATTCCTCCAATTTTCCCAGCCTGAGAGCAAGGACAACACAGTCCATGGCCATGCAAATTTCCCCTGAAAGGCCCCATTGCTGTTCTTCATGTCTGGCCTGAGGAGACTGGCTGGAGGACAAAAGGGGAATTGAGTCTTCATGGCCAACTCACTCCTTGGCCTTCAGGCACTGAAACACAAGAGGTTCCCAGGTGAAGGACTGAAGGAATCTGTCCAATAGGGACTAGACTAAGACACCAGCTCCACCCTCCCCCAGCTCCTCCCACACAGGTCCCCAAACAGCCCTCAGGTGGGACGGACTCTTGGTCCTTGCTGCCCCGGGCTGACTGTGCCCAGTGCCCAGCATTGACAGGCCCATGTTCCACCCCACAGTTCGGAGGTAGCCAATCCACAGGGAGGTAACAGCTCCAGGAAACACTTGAGGTCAGACTGTGCCCTGAATGGGGAATTCCAGAGTCTGCTGTGCGAGAGTGAGACCCGCAGAATTAAATAAATGAAAAATATTCGTATCTAACATCTGGCTGTAGAGCCCTGTAGAGATGTGGTGCTAACATCAGCTCCAAGCTCTTTCCCTGTGCTGTGCAGCGTGAGGGGAGTGAGAGCCACATACCTAATCAGGGTGCTTCTGATGTCCTAGAAAAAAAAGACACAGAAAAGACTCTCAGCCCCATTGGACACACACAGGGGACATCAGGGAAGGGATTTTGCAAACATGGGAAGAGAGGCCCTGCCCTGACCCCAGGAAAATGGATCCCCTGAGCGAATGGGACTTTACAATCTCTAGTAGCTCTGTGCCTGTAACTTTACAAAGCACAGCAATTACTCACATGGCAGCAATGCACATGGAGTTACACCCAGATCTGACAACTGGACCTCAGCACTTGTGATTCAGGAACCTCCCTTTCCTGTGTGGGGAGCTGGGATGTTTCTCCCTCAGTCTCACCTTCAGGAGTTCATTTGCTGGCTTCTGACACTTCCCCTCCAGCTCACTGATCCGCTCGCTGAGATGGGAAATCTGAGCAGAGAGTTTCCTGACAGTGTCAGTCTGGAGCCTCCCAATCTCCTCGTCCAGCTTCTCCAGCTGGGCCAGCAGGAGTCGCTCTTGTTCCTCCAGGAACTGCCGCAGCTGCTGAAACTCGGCCACAATCATCTGCCTCTCGGCTTGGGACCATTTCTGTATGAAAACAGGGAAAGGGCTGGTCAAGGGCATGAAAGGAGCCCAGGGCCCTTTCATGGAGAGCTGAGTGTGCAGCAGGGAGAATTTCTTGGAAAACCCTAAAATGTGTGACATTTGACTCTACTTTGTGGTTAGTAGGCAGAGGTGGCTCTCCCAGCATCTCCTTTGGCCCCTGTGTCCCCCTGAAAGGAATTTTCCCATGTCTGTCATGGGCAGCTATGACGTACTGTTGGTACCTTGCTGGTTGCTGGGCTTGGGCTGTGGGTGACCCCCACTGGTTACTGTCTGTACCACGGCCCAGCAGAGTAGCTGATGGTCAGGGAGGTAACCTGTTCGACCAGTTACCTCCCAGGGAGAGGAACAAAGGAAGGTGGAATGCCGCCACTGCCTGGGGGGTAGGGTTGGAAGGGACTTTTTTTAGTGTCGGCCTAGGAAGCAGGGGAGAAGGAGCTAGGGAGGGGGCTGGGATTGTAGGGCCCAGTCACCCCCTATCTCAAGGGGGGGCACTGCGGCCTCCTAGCCCAGTTCCTGAAACCAGATTACATCTGTGCTGTGCTGTATCCTGGAGAAGCAATAAACTCCCTCTATTCTACTGGCTAGTGGAGTCTGTTCGTGCCACTACAGGGGTGCAGGAGGCGGGGGACCCCGATGTGCCGCCACCGTAGCATCTTTTGTTATTCATGGGCTCTGGAAATTCAGACCCTGAGCAGCATGAGGCAGGACTCAGCACCACCCTGACAGAGATACCCTGGGAGGAAAAAGAAGGAAACATGTTAATGTACCAAGTGAGCAGAGAGCCCTTCAGGGGGACACTCAGCTCCTTTGGGGAGGATGTCTGGGAAAGCCACAAAGGCTGGACTCATGCAGGGCCGCATTATGACTTTCGTGGGCCCTAGGCACTTTTACCTTCATGGGCCCTTTCTTCCATAAAAAAAAAATATATTAAAAATGATATTTTACGACTGCGTTGGTATAAAGACGAATCTAAGCCAGCCTGGATTATATTCGTCTTTATACCAACGCAGTCGAAGTATCAGATACTTCGACTGCGCTGAGGCAAAGTTGGCCTCCTATCCGCCATCATTCAATTGGCGCCTATGGCCGAAGCCATATTGGCAATACAATTTACAGTCACTAAGCTTCTCACTATAGTACAAAATAATAGTGCATATATCAAAGTGTTCTCCGTTTTGTTTACTTAAAAGGTATGTATTATAATTAATTTCATCAGTAAGTTATCTCTTTAGGTTAGTGATTACCTTATATAATTTATTAATTTTGCAAATACGGGATTGTTATTCACTAAATACGTGTGAATAAATTTGAATGGAATGAAGTGCACATGTATATTTTATTGTGTTTATATTGGGTGCTTAATTATAACATTTGAAAAAAACCGTTACATCTCAAATATACTCACCTTAGTTCAGAATTGATAAGTAGTTCCATAAAATTATTATATGTATACATGTGCAAGAAAGTATTCGGTAAAAATGCAAATGTGTATTACTGATGGAAATTCCGTTATGGTGTAATATCCGATTGTTGAGTTGAGCTCCAACTTTCGATTTGAATTATTGCAATTAATAATATAATATAAACAATTACATTTTTAAATACTGTGATTTTTTTTGTATTTTAATAAACATTTTTCTGAGCCCTAAAAATTTCGTGGACACAAGGTACTTATGCCTTCGTGGGCCCCTCCCACCATAATAATATCAATATTAAAAATTATTTTTGATATAACTTTAACTACTTCAACATTTTATTTTTTTTCTTTTTTAGGCAAAATTTAATACATTTTCGTGGGCCCTAAAAGATTCATTTTTTTTCTGATGTGAGAAAAAATTAAAACATTTTCTTCGACCCTAAAAGTTCATTTTTTTCTTCTGATTTTAAAAGAAATTAAAACATTTTTGTGGGCCCCTAAAAGTATTGTGGACCCTAGGCACTGTGCCTAATGAATAAGTTGGCCCTGGACTCATGCACTGACATGGATGCTCAAGGCCTTTCTACACATGGATCTCACCCTGCAATCCACGATCCAGGAGAAACACAAACAAGCCCAACCTCACCAAGGCCACACAGGAGTCTGCGTCCTAACACAGCCCTCCCAATACCAGTCCTTGCTGGTCCATAGCCGCAGGCACCTACCAGATACTCCTGGCATTTCCCTTCTGCTGTTGTTTTCCTTCCCAGCACCTGCTCTCTCTCTTCCCTCAGAGTCTTCAAATGGGCCTCCAATTTTTCCTGAAGAAACAGATATAAGCATGAGAGCAAACCCCATCAGATGTTGGGAGCCCATCTGTCTGCCTTTAAGAGAGTCCCTGTTTTGTGGAGTTCTGCCCCTGTTCACCAAGGACTTAGCCCTGGACATGGTTTTGTCCGTAGAAGGAGACTGCGGATGCAGCACGACACCTGCGAGGGCGGGGGAAGGATCAGTGGTAGCACCTTTAAAAAGAATGATGCACGTGGGGATTAGGGAGGTAAAAAATGGTTAACAATACTAATCATTAACAGATTACAATTTTATCAATGACAGTATTTTTTAACCTGCTGACAGGTAGGGCTGATAGTGGAAATGGGCTCTCCTGGGCCAGGGATCTCTCTCGAGGTCTGCCTGGGGTGGCCACAAGGACTGCTGGCTGATGGGAACTCCCAGCAGCTGCAGACTGACATTAGCTACCAGAGGGAAGCAGGCACTGGTGGGGCAGTGGGGAATTTAACCAGTAACTAGCACTGATAATTAAAATGCACTGGACAGCCACTCTGTACCTTGTACTCCTGGGCAGCTTCCTTTATGGGCAGCACCCTGGGAGCCTGGGATCTGTCACACACCACACAGATGGGAGTTTGAGTCTCTTCACAGAACAGCTTCAGAGCCTCCTGGTGCTCCCCACACACCCCGTCCCATCTTGCTCTCTGTGCTGCCTGGAAACTCAGCGGCTTGGCTAGTTCCACCACGTTTGCCAGCTGCCGGTTGGGCCGGAGGGGTCCCTGCTGCTCAGTGTCTCTGCCCTGAGGGCTGAGGGGGGCCTGGCAGGAATTGTGCCCACACTCCAGAGTGACAGGGGCTGTGAAATCCTCCAGGCAGACGGGACGCGGCGCTTCCTCCCGGACACTTTCCACGGGGCTCTCTGCAGCCATGGCTGCCTCTGGGCTGGGGAGCAGAGGCCGTGTCACTTCCCTGAGCTCAGCAATAGCCGGACAGGTCCAGGGGCGTGAGGGCACCAGCACTGAGAATAAAAAAAAAAAAATCAAAATTAAAAAACGAAAAAGCCCCCAAATCTTCACTCACCGCTGCCCCCGCCAGATCCTCCCCTGGGCCCCTCAGCCACCTGCCCCAGCCAGACCCCCCCCCCGTCTCTGCGCCCCTCAGACCAGGGCCCCTCCTCACCCCTGTTAATATCCCCTCCCCCAGCCCCTCTGTGCGCCCCCGGCCCGCCCAGACACCCTGCGCGGCGGGACAATCAGGAAGCCCGACGGAGGGACCGCGGGGGGGGGGCGCCCCGATACCTCAGGGCGCGCGGCGCGTGACGTTACTGCGGCCGCCGCGGGGCGAGCGGGGAGTGACGGGCAGGGACGCACTAAACTGCCGGCTGCGGGGTGTAGAATGGGGCCGGCGCGGTCAGACCGCGCATGCGCAGCGGGCTAGTGACTCCGCTCAGAGTCCAGCGCCCGGGGTTTAGCTCAGCCCGCGCGCTGCCCGGCCACGCCCCCAGCGCCGCAGTGCAGCCCCTGTCCCTCCATCGCCCCCACAGCCCGGCGCCCCAGCACTCGGCGTGGCAGCCACTGGCCGCAGCGGGAGCCCGACGGACCCCGCCCCCCACTGTGACGTTGCTTTCTCCGCCCCTTGCTCTCGCTCCGATTGACAAGGGTTCCCCGGGCTGTCACGCCTCCGTGGCCGCATCATCAGTGACGTAAACTGCTCCGCCCCTTGCTCTCCCGCCCGGGTGACGGGGATTCCTCTGGCCCTGCTGCCACGCCGGGAGTGACGGGGCTGCCCAAAGACGATGGGGGCGGGGCCGGGGCTCCACGAACCAATGAGAGCAGGAGCCCAACGGACCCCGCCCCCCACTGTGACGTTACTTGCTCCGCCCCTTGCTCTCGCTCCGATTGACAGGGGTTCCCCGGGCTGTCACGCCTCCGTGGCCGCATCATCAGTGACGTAATTGCCCCGCCCCTTGCTCCCCCGCCCGGGTGACGGGGATTCCCCTGGCCCAGCTGTCAGGCCGGGAGTGACGGGGCCGCCCAGAGACACCGAGGCCGGGGCAGGGACTCGGAAGGGGGCGGGGCCGGGGCTCCACGAACCAATGAGAGCGCGGAGCCCAGTGACGCGCCTGCTGCCGCCTCCCCCCTCCGGCGCGAGACACGGACCCGCCTCTCGGGCCACTGGGGCGGGAGCGCGCGGACTCGGCCGGGCTCGGGCCCCGGAACGTGTCACCTGCGGGGGGGGGGCCGGGTCCTCGCCCTGGGCTGGCAGCTCCCGCGACTCCCCCCCCCCCGCGACCGTGACAATCCCCCTGCGAGCCCCCCCGCAGCCCCCTTGCAAGCCCCTCACGGCCCTTCCTGCGAGCCCGCCCCCTCCAAACCTCCCACCTCATCCCACGGGGCTTTGGCAGACACCCCAATACCCTGCAAAGCCCCGCACTGAAGTGCCCCTGGGCTCTGTTTGCAGGACGCGGGCCGCAGGGGGCGGGTCATTTGGGGATCCCTGTTCTGTTCATTCCCTTTGGGGCACCCGCACTGGGCACTGGGCAGACAGGACACTGGGCTGGGGGGGCCTTTGTCTGACCCGGCCTGGTCGGCAGGACGCTGGGAATGGGCCACAGAGGGCGGGTCACTGGGGATCCCTGTTCTGTTCATTCCCCCTGGGGCCTTTGTCTGACCCGGCCTGGCCGCTCCTGTGCGCATGAGACTCATAAAGTCATGAATTTTGGCAGCGCTAGTGACACAGGCTCCTTTTGGAACGAGCCAGAGCAGCCTTAGCGCACGTCAGAATCGGGCCCTTGAAACATGGATTCCAGCTGGAATAGGTGTTTGGCCTGAGAATTGAATGTCACTGGGCTTGGAGGGAGCAGATGCCAGCGAACCTCGATTTCACTGTCCACTCGCAAATTGATGAAAAATCTTTCCCTTCATAGTAACTGAAAGTTCCACACAGGCCCAGGAAGAGCCGGGCTGTTTGAGAACTTCTTATCCTTGAAGGACTTTGACTTACTCTGTTTTGAGAGTCACATTAACAATTTCCGGTTTAACAATAAAGTTTTTCCTGTTTGAATCTCAGTGTCTGTCACTGAATAGTTACTGTCTGAGCCAAGTACTGCCTGCCCCTCCCCCTAGCATTTCCCACTGCTGTGAAAATTGAACATGGGAAAACTGCAACTGGGAGCATGTAACTAGATCCATATAAATACTCAACTGTTACTTTATCTGTCAACATCACACATCAAACACAATGAATTCTGCACAAGATTCACTCTCACTCCTTATAGGCACAGTTCTGGGAGCTGAGCATCACAGCCTGGTGGATTCTGGGGAACATGTGATTCCCCAGGGACCCTCCACACCAGCCCAGGGGCAGGTGCCAGAGCCAGCCTGTGGGACATTGATCACCAAAGCCTCCAGGGCTGGGATGTCTCCTGCTGGCTCTTCCCCTTCCAGGAAACAGCCTGAGTCAGCTCCAGGGAGGGGAACAGCCAGCTGTTGCTGGAGGCAGGTAGAGCCTGAGCTCAGGAAATTGAAACTGATCCTCTTTCCCAGCCCAGAGGGAGCCATGGCCGCAGCAAGCACAGTGGAAAGTCTCAGAATGGAAGTGACTTGTCCTGTCTGCCTGGAGTATTTCTCGGACCCGGTGATCACAGCCTGCGGGCACAATTTCTGCCGCGCCTGCCTCAACCGGTGCAAGGAGGGACCCGGCTCAGCCGTCACCTGCCCGCAGTGCAGGGACCCTGTGCAGCAGGGACCCCTCGGGCCCAACAGGCAGCTGGCGAACATGGTGGAACTCGTCAAACAGCTCAGTTTGCAGGTAATGAAGGGAGCAGGCAGGGGCGGGGTGTGCAGGGAGCACCAGGCAGCGCTGAAGCTGTTCTGCCAGGAGGATCAAGCCCCATCTATGTGGTCCGCAGAAAGTCCTGGGTGTACCAAGCACACACGGTGCTGCCCATCTGGCTAATTTCCCTGACTGTTCTCTGGCCCAGTGTAACTCACCAGCCAGCTGAAGCCTGCCTGGCCCAGGAGAGGCTGTGACAAAAGAAATGCTCCGGCTAGGGGGCAACAGAGGCCAAATTCCAAGTCTTTAAAGACACTGGATGTGAGAAACTTCTCTGAGATGCTCAGCGGAATCCTTCTGAACCTACCCCTCCCCCCCAGGGAGAAATGAGGGCCTGTTACCGAATGGGAGGGGTATGGATCAGCAGCAGGCTGGCCTCTGGGAATGTGCTGCCTTCAGACAGGAAAAGGGGAGTTACAAGCTGCTGTTGTTGTTACAGGTTTGATTACTAGAATTTAATGTTATTACTTGTATTTGCATCGCAGTTGCCATGTGATGTCCGGGCTCTGCACAAAACACAACCAGGGACAATCCCTGCCCTCAGCAGTTTACACTCTAGATAGACAAAAGTTGGGAAGGAAATTGAAGCACAAGGGGAGGGGGGGAAAGAGAAGAGACAGTGAATCAGCTAGGCAGTTAGCAGATGAGGTCTGTTTAGAGCCTTTGTTTCTCCAGACACAGTTCATGATCCTAACCACTAAGCCATGCTGCCACCTCAGCCCCAGGGCTGAAACACGTTGGTTAGGTGAGAAAGATGCCCAGCAGAGAGGTGGTTTCCCACTGGGATGCTGAACTCCTGGGCTGCTCCGGGAGAGGTTAAACTCAGATGCTGTGACCGGCACTAGAGGAGATCGCTGGGCTGAACACTGTGTGGGACCCAAGAACTTTGAGTTCACCCACAGCAGGGCTCCAGGCAGCGCAGGGCCACGCCAGACACCACTGGGAGCAGACTGGGTTGGAGCAAAACTACCCCCAGGCTGGAACTGCCCAGTGCGACTCTGACCTGTGCCAGGCAGCCTTTGGGAATCTCCCAGGATGCACTGCTGCCAGGAGCTGTACCAGGCACTGGAGCAGTGGGTACCTGCCCAGAGGGTGTTACCACTGCAGGGCAGCGCTGGGGCAAACCCCAGCCACCCTGAACAGAAATCAACCTGCTTAATTAAGGGAGTCACAGACCCATCCCCAGAGCACAGGACATGCCCACGCCTGCCTGCCGGGCCTCCCCCACCTGCATTGGTCGGCCTCCGTGGGCCTGTCCCTGCCTCTGTCAGACCATCCCCACCTACATCACTCTGCGTGGAGGTGCCGCCCCCTCCAGCCCCCACCCTCACAGGTGTCCTGCTGCAGCCTCAGCTTAGTACCCATAGGGTGGAGTTAAGTGTCAGAAATCTGTGGGTTTGCCAAGTTCTCCCTGCTGCGCACTCAGCTCCCCATGAAAGGGCCCCAGGCTCCATCCATGTCCCTGACCAGCCCTTTCCCTGTTTTCATACAGAAACAGACTCAAGCCGAGAGGCAGATGATTGTGGATGAGTTTCAGCAGCTGCGGCAGTTCCTGGAGGAACAAGAGTGACTCCTGCTGGCCCAGCTGGAGAAGCTGGACGAGGAGACTGGGAGGCTCCAGGCTGACACTGAACTGGAAGAACAAGTCAGGGGTTTCTCCCAGAAAACCACTGCGCTGTCGGAGACGCTGAGGCAGTTCACAGGTACCGAGAAGGGATTGGGGAGGGGAGAGTGAGCGAAGCATCTGAGGCCATAGAAAGAGACCGTTGATGGTCATTTGGTTCCTAATTTGATGAAGCTTCTGTTGAATTATGGGGTCAGAATGGTGCCCACTTCCTGTCCCAGAAACTCAGGTGGATTATTTGAACCAGATCAGCCATACTGTCACTGGTACATTCTCCTGCACATCCACCAACGTAATATATGCCATCATGTGCCAACAATGCCCCACTGCTATATACATCGGCCAAACTGGACAGTCCCTACGTAAAAGAATCAATGGACACAAATCTGATATTAGGAATGGCAACATACAAAAACCTGTAGGGGAACACTTCAATCTGCCTGGACACACAATTGCAGATCTAAAAGTAGCCATCCTGCAGCAAAAAAACTTCAGGACCAGACTTCAAAGAGAAACTGCTGAGCTACAGTTCATCTTTAAGTTTGACACAATCAACTCTGGATTAAACAAAGACTGTGAATGGCTCGCTAACTACAAAAGCAGCTTCTGCTCTCTTGGAATTCACACCTCCAGATCAGCTGCTAGAAGTGGGCCTCATCCTCCTTGATTGGATCCACCTCGTCATCTCCAGCCTGATCCTGGCCTGCATATTTATTCCTGCCTCTGGAAATTTCCACTACATGCATCTGACGAAGTGGGTCTTTGCCCACGAAAGCTTATGCTCCTACACTTCAGTTAGTCTATAAGGTGCCACAGGACTCCTCGTCACTTTATTTGAACCTTATTTGTCCCAAAAGCCACTTTGTAATTGCACTGACAGTGCACTAAATGGCCAACACACAGACAGAAAGGCACCCAGCTCCGTGTTGCTCTCTGCAGAGACGCTGAGTACACAGACCCCACGGCTCACAGGTAGAGCCAGGAGTTCGCAAACTCCGAACCTCCCACTCCTGTCAAAGGGACCCAAGCGGGTGAAGTTACTTTGACGCCAAAGTCTTGGCAGGATCTGGGCCTAGGCTGTGACAAATGTCAGGAAGTGAATGAGCCAAACCCAGTGGAGTCTGCAGTCGGGGAGGGGATGTTGAGGAGAAAGCGAATCTCTTCACAGCTTGCCCTGGGCTGGCTGTGAAGCTGCAGAGAGATAGGTTCTTTTGCTGGGAGAGGCCTGAGTGAGACAGAAAGTAGGAGGCTTCAGGACTTTTTAATTGCATTAATTGCCTAGCTGAAGTCGAAGTAACTTAATTCAGCTTTTAGAACCATAGAATCATAGGACCGGAAGTGACCTCAGGAGATCATTGAGTCCAGCTACCTGCCAAAAGCAGGACCAATCCCAGTTAAATCTTCCTAGCCAGGGTTGTGTCAAGCCAAGACTTAAAAATCTCTAGGGATGGAGATTCCACCATCTCCCTAGGGAACCCATCCCAGTGCTTTACCTCCCTCCTAAGGTAATAGTTTTTCCTAATATCCATCCTAGACCTCCCCCACTAAAACTTGAGACCATTGCTCCTTGTTCTGCCATCTGTCACTACTGAGAACAGCCTCTCTCCAACCTCTTTGGATCTTCCCTTCAGGAAGTTGAAGGCTGCTATCGAATTCCCCCTCACTATTCTCTTCTGCAGACTACTTCTTTTTAAACGTTTGTACTCCAAGTGGAGCATAGGTCATCTACAAGTCTCCACCTCACTGTGTCTTGAGACAAAACTTCTTGGTGACTCCAGGAGTACCCCAGTTGTCATCCTCAAGTCTCAGTAGATCTTGTCCATGTTATCTGAGGTCTTCTCTTTTGCATTTTCCTTGCGGGTTCCATGTGAGAGTTTGACGGGCTATGCTGGATGGTGGTTTACTGAGTGGCTACGTCTACACTGGCCCCTTTTCCGGAAGGGGCATGTAAATTTCATGAGTCGTCGTAGGGAAATCCGCGGGGGATTTAAATATCCCCCGCGGCATTTAAATAAAAATGTCCGCCGCTTTTTTCCGGCTTTTAAAAAAGCCGGAAAAGAGCGTCTAGACTGGCCCCGATCCTCCGGAAAAAGCGCCCTTTTCCGGAGGCTCTTATTCCTTTGAAGTAGGAATAAGAGCCTCCGGAAAAGGGCGCTTTTTCCGGAGGATCGGGGCCAGTCTAGACGCTCTTTTCCGGCTTTTTTAAAAGCCGGAAAAAAGCGGCGGACATTTTTATTTAAATGCCGCGGGGGATATTTAAATCCCCCGCGGATTTCCCTACGACGACTCATGAAATTTACATGCCCCTTCCGGAAAAGGGGCCAGTGTAGACGTAGCCAGTGTGTGGCCTACCCATCCCCACTTTCTTCTCTTGATTTAAATGTCAAGGCTGTGTCTACACTGGGCCACTTATTCCGGAAAATCAGCCGCTTTTCCAGAATAAGCTGTGAGCTGTCTACACTGGCTCTTGAACTTCCGGAAAAGCAACAATGCTCTACTGTACAAAATCAGCTGCTATTCCGGAAAAGCTACGCTGCTCCTGCTCGGGCATAAGTCCTCATTCCGGAACACTGTTCCAGAAAAGGGCCAGTGTAGACAGCCCAGTAGTCTTTTCCGGAAAAAAGCCCCGATCGCGAAAATGACGATCGGGGCTCTTTTCCGGAAAAGCACGTCTACATTGGCCACAGATGCTGTTCCAGAAAAAGGGCTTTTCCGGAAAAGCAGCCTGCCAATGTAGACGCTCTTTTTCCGGAAATACTTATAACGAAAACTATTCTGTTTTAAGCATTTCCGGAAATTCATGCCAGTGTGGACACAGCCCAAGTGTTTCTTGTCCTGCTCTGTTCCTGAACTCCTCATTTGGGACAAAGTCTTGCCATTTGATGCAAAGGGTGTACCTCAGGCACCTGTGTAGGAATGTCTGTAGCTTGTGATTTGAAGACTTGTTAGTACGCCCGGCCTCGCGTCCATACAAGAGCACACTCTTCACATTTGTTTGGAAGACCTGCAGTTTAGTCTTCGCAGATATTATTTGTGAGCTCCTTATGGGACAAAGAGTTTTAAATGCAGCTGCTGTTTTCCTTATCCTAGCAATGATATCCTTGTCTGTGCCTCCATCTCTGCCCATAATACTCCCCAAGTAGGTGAACTGTTCCACATCTTCCAAGTTATCCCCTCCCAGTGTGATGATGTTGTTGCTGGATTGGTTCATCCTCATTGTCTTGGTCTTTCCCTTGTTAATGCTGAGTCCAATCATTAAGGCAGTTTTGTTTAGTGTTGCAACCTTTTCCTCCATGTTTTCATGTTGGTGTGAAAGGAGGGCGACATTATTAGCAAAATCAATGTCCTCTAGATGTATGAAAGGTGTCCACTGAATGCCCAGCTGATGGCCATCTGTTGCCCTGCTCATAATCCAGTCCATTGTGATCCAGAACAGGAAAGGTGACAACAGGCACCCTTGTTGCACTCCTCAGAGTACGCTGAAGGATTCTGTCAAGACACCATTGTGAGCAGACTGAATAAGCCCAAATCCGTCAGCCTCTCCTCGTAGGACAAGTGCTCCAACCCCCTCATTATTCTGGTTGCCTGCTGCTGGAATCTCTCCAATGCATCCACATCCTTTCTCTAGTGGGGGCCCCAGAACTGGACACAATACTCCAGATGTGGCCTCACTAGTGCCAAATAGAGGGGAATAATCAGATCTCTAGATCTGCTGGCAATGCTCCTCCTAATGCATCCTAATAAGCCATTTCTCTTCTTGGCTACAAGGCCACCCTGTTGACTCATATCCAGCTTCTCATCCACTGTCATCCCCACGTCCTTTTGGAGCTGTCCACACTGCAGGCAGTGGAGAGAAGAGCACGCTCCTTCCCACTTTCCTTACTCCTTCTGCAAGTAGGTCTACCAGCATCTACAGAAACGTCCCTCTGTTTGATTAGCTGTTTTAACTCGACCGCTAATTCGAACCCTGGGAGATCGACAGCAGCAGCCTCGATCTTCTCTGCAGTGTAGATGGCCCCAAGTGTGTCTCTGCTGTAATGAAAACCCAGGTCTGTGTGTTAGGATTGGGGGTGTTGTGGGCAATATGGACTCCTGAAATCTCCCCTTTCTTCTCCCTTCCCCCACCAGACACGTTGCCCTCTGTCCTGGAAGGAGTAGGAGGAAAGTCCCTGGAAGCTTTCAAACAGGGTGAGGTTTCAAATGGAGACTGAAAATATTTTCCTGAGCTTGTAGCTCAAGTCACCAACCAAACCCCCAGCGACCACGACAGGCAGAGCCCAAACCTGCCCACTGAGCGGTGAGGAGCCTCAGGGGCACTAGATCAGAAGGAGGAGGGGCCATGTCCTGCCCCTTTAAGAAATGGGATGGTCGGACCCCCCCACTTCTCACTATGGGCGCAGTTTGCAGGCAGGGGGCTTTGCAGGCAGGGGCTGCGCTTTGTGTCGGGGCAGCTGATCGGTGCAGCCCCTCCTTGGGCACCAGCCTCTGCCCTGTGCTGGCCCCTCCTAGTGACCCCACCCCAGATCCCCTTCCCCAGAGCCCTGCCCCCGGCCAGGCCAGAAGCCAGAGCTGGGCTCCCCCAATTGAGCCCTGCTGCCTTCAGGAGCCCTGGACCCTCCACTGCCCTGGGGGTGACTAATGCCCAGGCCCTGCTCTCTGGGGTGAGGCGGCTCTTCCCCCGCGCTGCCCCCTCCCCTCTGTGCCCTGGGCGGGGGGGTGGAGGCTGCAGCAGGGGAGGGAGTTTCCCTCTGGGGGTAAAGCTGGTACCTGCCTCCCCTGCCCCCCCTCCCACTGGACCCTCCTGCTCTGGGCCTGGCCCTGGGGGTGGAGCAGCCCGAGCTGGGGGCAGGAGGCTGCAGCCTCTGCACACAAATGAGAAGCTGATGAAGCGGGTCCCATTGCCAGGCTGAGGCGCTGCAGTGACAGCTCAGCTCAGTCTCAGGGCCCAGGACAGAGGCAGCTCCCTGGGGCCCAGGCCTGTCCCAGCCACAACAGGGCTGCTGGGGAGGGTGAGAAATGGCCCCAGCCACCCCCAGAGCTGAGCTCTGCCCCTCACGCCCTGATTCTCTCTCCAGTGACTGTGACTCTGGATCCAGACACGGCTCATCCCCACCTCGTCCTGTCTGGGGATCGGAAACGTGTGAGATGGGAACCTACACAGCAGCCACTGACCAACAACCCGGAGAGATTTGACTCTGAGAAATGTGTGCTGGGCCATGAAGGATTCACATCGGGGAGACATTGCTGGGAGGTGGAGGTGGGGGATGGGTGTTACTGGGCTGTGGGGGTGGCCAGAGAGTCTGTGAAGAGGAAGGGACGGATCAGTCGTATCCCTGAGGGGGGGGATCTGGGCTGTGGAGAGATGTGGGGATAAGTTGTGGTGTGTGCAAGGGCATCTCACTGTCCCTCTGGTCAGCCTTTGCTGGGACCCTCTCCCCAGCAGGATCCAGGTTTGTCTGGACTGTGACCGGCGGCAGGTGACATTTATCGATGTTGATGCCAAGGCCCCGATTTTCACTTTCCCGCCAGATTCCCTCCCTGGGGAGAGAATCCAACCTTGGCTCTGGGTGGGGCCAGGACCCTGGTTCAGACTGTATCCCTGAGACATACCAGGTGGGTGGATGCAGAACATGCATTAGGGACCCTGTGACCAGCCTCCTTAGATTCACATCCACTAGTCTGCCTGTGCATTTTCTATCTGTAACCCTGATGTTGTTTCTAGCCTCAGCTCTGTGCAGCATCTGGACAGTCCAACCCCAGAGAGCACTCAGTAAGTGAGGCAGAGACCCCAGTCTCATGGCCCCACAGATTGTGCAGCCTGTTTGCCACTGTTCTCTATGGTCCGGGGGACCCTGGGATTTGAGGTCAGACTGTGTCACTGGGACATAGGCTACATCTACACTGCAGGCTTCTTGTGCAAGAAGCTTCATTCGGAAGAGATCTTTTGCAAAAACTGCTTGTGCAGGAGAGTGTCCACACTGCAAAAGCGCATCTGCTTTTTTGACCGATAGTGTCTACACTGAATGGACTCTACCTTGCATGTAAGCTGTGATTGCTATGGATGGAGTGGCCACTGGGGAACCTGTGCTTTTTCCTCCTCCTTCTTCTTTTGAAAGAACTCCCTCTTCCCCGTCCACACGTGCCTTTTTCCAAAAGAGCTCTTCTAGAAAAAGGCTTCTTCATAGAATGAGGATTACCAATGCTGGAAAAAACCCTCTGTTCTTTAGATTTTCTTGCAGAAGAATGTGCTTGCAGTGTGGACATAACTCAAGTTGTGTTGGAAAAATGGCTGTTTTTCTGACAAAACTCTGTAGTGTAGATGCACTCATAGTGGGGAGGGGAACAGCTCCTTGGGGATGGCAAATGGGCTTCTGTAGCCACATACACCCTAGCATGTATGTTCTAGAGCAGGGCTATTCAACACGAAGCCCGTGGGCAGCCTCTTTGTTTGCAGCCCTCAGCGGGGCTCAACACATGGCCTGCTGTTGGGAGCCAAAACAAAAAAGTAGTCCCTCCCTCCAGCCCCAGGGATGGGAGGAGGAAGAACCCCTGGGGCTGCAGCAGGAGCAGATGCGAGGGCTGGGCAGGGACAGAACTAACAGCCGGGCTGGGGACAGGCAGAGGTGGGGGCTGAGCAGGGACAGAACTAACAGCCAGGCTGGGGACAGGCGGAGGTGGGGGTTGGGCAGGGACAGAACTAACAGCCGGGCTGGGGACAGGCGGAGGTGGGGGTTGGGCAGGGACAGAACTAACAGCCGGGCTGGGGACAGGCGGAGGTGGGGGCTGGGCAGGGACAGAACTAACAGCCGGGCTGGGGACAGGCGGAGGTGGGGGCTGGGCAGGGACAGAACTAACAGCCGGGCTGGGGACAGGCGGAGGTGGGGGTTGGGCAGGGACAGAACTAACAGCCGGGCTGGGGACAGGCGGAGGTGGGGGTTGGGCAGGGACAGAACTAACAGCCGGGCTGGGGACAGGCGGAGGTGGGGGCTGGGCAGGGACAGAACTAACAGCCGGGCTGGGGACAGGCGGAGGTGGGGGCTGGGCAGGGACAGAACTAACAGCCGGGCTGGGGACAGGCGGAGGTGGGGGTTGGGCAGGGACAGAACTAACAGCCGGGCTGGGGACAGGCGGAGGTGGGGGCTGGGCAGGGACAGAACTAACAGCCGGGCTGGGGACAGGCGGAGGTGGGGGTTGGGCAGGGACAGAACTAACAGCCGGGCTGGGGACAGGCGGAGGTGGGGGTTGGGCAGGGACAGAACTAACAGCCGGGCTGGGGACAGGCGGAGGTGGGGGCTGGGCAGGGACAGAACTAACAGCCGGGCTGGGGACAGGCGGAGGTGGGGGCTGGGCAGGGACAGAACTAACAGCCGGGCTGGGGACAGGCGGAGGTGGGGGTTGGGCAGGGACAGAACTAACAGCCGGGCTGGGGACAGGCGGAGGTGGGGGTTGGGCAGGGACAGAACTAACAGCCGGGCTGGGGACAGGCGGAGGTGGGGGTTGGGCAGGGACAGAACTAACAGCCGGGCTGGGGACAGGCGGAGGTGGGGGCTGGGCAGGGACAGAACTAACAGCCGGGCTGGGGACAGGCGGAGGTGGGGGCTGGGCAGGGACAGAACTAACAGCCGGGCTGGGGACAGGCGGAGGTGGGGGTTGGGCAGGGACAGAACTAACAGCCGGGCTGGGGACAGGCAGAGGTGAGGGTTGGGCAGGGATAGAACTAACAGCCGGGCTGTGGACAGGCGGAGGTGGGGGTTGGGCAGGACACAGAATTAGTCAGTTCTTGTTTGGGAGGTTGGGGAGAAGCTGAAAGCTCTGCAGCTGCAGGGAATGAGTTGTACCAATCTGTGTCCTGAGATCTCATTGGCAGGGCTTGACAAACCCCAGCAAGAGCCACTTGCCAGCGCCGCACGGCGCATGCGCCAGACCAGCACTGTGCAGGCGCAAAGCCCAGTGAATGGAGGGCATGGAGCGACCAGCTGAATTCTATTAACCATGGATGAGTAGATTCAGCGGTTTGTCTAGCCCTGCTCATTGGGGTCTCCCAGCCAGATGTTTGGGGGGTTTGGCAGGGTTCAAAGGGAGGGGGGTTGGCAATAGTAGCGAGCAGGGGGCACAGCCCACTAGTTTAATCATAAAATGTTATTTTAGTGTCAGAATGAGTGCAAATAGCAAGGAAAGAATGTGTTCTTTTAAGGAGGCTTTGCAAAAGGAATATCCTTTTTTAAAGAAACTTGACAATCCACACAACATTTTGCAGCTGTTATAGTTGTACGGTAAAGATTGCTTATGGTGAGAAATTTGACATCAGCTTTATATTCAATGTAAGATACATCAGTTAGTTGTCCACTCTGTAGGTTCCAGTGCTTCAGTGAAGAAAGGTATTATAAAAGATGATTCTGTTAAAATTGAGTTTGTGGCAATGCCAGGAGCAGGAGCAGCCCGAGGCCGGCTGTAGCAACTGGCGCCCCAAGTGGAAGGCGCGATTGGCACCCCTGCCTGCACGGCCATCAATGGCCGTGACGTCATCATCGGGCGCCCGGGCCAGCAGCGCTCTAAGCAACTGCCTAGTCTGCCTAAGCTCACGGGCTACCCCTGGCCAGGAGTTATTATATATCAGACCATAAAACACAATCACAGTTTCAGATCTTTTGAGTGGACCACTAAGATAATTTCCCCATTGTTTGAACTTAAATTTTCATCAGCTTAAGGAAAAAGAGAAGCAATTGTGAAAAATGTTTTCATTCTAGAAGCTCATAAGATTTTGCAACAGGAATTGAGTGAAACTTCATGTCTCACGATTATGGTACATTCATCAACCACACCGATTAATAAGTTGTTTCTATCATAATAAGATATTTTCATGAAAGTACTGGAGTTAATGTGAAAGTTCTGAAACGTGACGTCCTGCCAGGTGAGACAAGCGACCAATTTAATGATTATGTTTTCTTTGTTTTGAGCCAGAGCGGACTTCTGGATAAGATTGTTGGCATGTCTGTTGTACTTGAAGTACTGCACAGGATCTTTTCAGGGGAAAAGGCAAAATGCACATTTATTGGTAGAACATGTAGCAATCAGCACTTATCATATGCATATGATATCACACACATACACAAGCACACCCTGTCTTTTTGTTACCAGTAGTTGTTCCCCCTAATTGCAATGGCCAGGTGAGTTGGGGGGGGGAAAGGTGGAGCCAGGCTTCTGCCGATCTGCATCGGTGCTCCCATGTTGACAAGAGGAAACCCAGGGTCTCCCTGCGAGAGTTCTTCTGCACAGCACGGCCTGTGGAGACCAAAGACCTGCCTACAGGCATCTAGATCTCACCCTTTTTGAATGGACAGAAATAGAAACCAGACACAGCAGGTTTGAACTGGTTCCAGCTGAGGGACAGGACTGCCTGGTTTATGTGCACTGGTGCTGGAGAATGTTAAGGGTTTGTATTCATTTAAAGAGTCCACGTGCAATAGCAATCCAGCCTACAAGCAATTTGCTCTCAGCTCTCACTAGGTTTTTAGAAAGAAAAGGTCTAGTCCTGGGTCCAGCTTTAGTAGAACCAGAGAGAGAACAAACTGCAATTTCCATCTTCTGAGGAGAAGGGAAGAGGATTTTCTTCTCCTCAGTTCTAGCCACATCAGCCCAGGGAGGAGAAAAAATAACCCTCCGCCCGCTGATTGTCCCCTGTCAGCTTCTGTAGCTTCACCTCCTTCCACAGCAGCTCCAGCTTTGAGCTACAAATATCAAGGTGTGGGGGCCTGAAAATTTTATTCTTTTGATATTTGTACTTTAGGTTTAGTAATGTAGCCATTTAGGTATCTATCTCCTCTGTTTCCTTGTTTAAAAGTGTAGTGATGAAAATAATAGAGTTTTGCTATTGTATCTGTGTTAATGAGACTAGAGGAATAGCAGGTTATTTCAATATTTCGTGCTATGTAGACACCAAAGCATTTTCGAAATAAGATAAAAATGATAATTTCTGTAGCTCAAATTGTGTATCATATTTCAACCCTCTGTTTACACTGCACCCTAAGCTTGAAATAAGATGCTACATCAGGGCTCTGTTTACACTACAGAGACAATGCTTTAGTCTAGAGAACACAGATGCTCTTCCGATGTGCTTTTTGGGCATCCTTTTGTAGCTCATTTTATGACGAAGAAGGGATGTTCCAAAAAAGGGGTTTTTTCCCCAACATTTGGCTCAGAGAAGACAGGTCAAATGTTCGAAAAGCCTCTTCTGAAAAAAGAAGCAGAAAAAGCCACGCAAATTGGGGTTCACAATTTGCGTAGCTTTTTCCAGAAGAACAGTGTAGTGTAGACATAGCCTGAGTGCTGCACAATACTGGTACGAGACACGGAGGAACAAAAGGGTCCAACGGCACCTGCAGCCTTTCAGAACAACTCCCAGCCCCAACCCCTGCTTTCATTGGGGTCTGTCTGGACTCAAGCACACCCCAGTGTCAGCCTAAGGATTCCCTGTTCTGTAAAAGCTGCCCTGGAAATCAGAGAGTAGCTAAAGGGATTGTAGTGGGATTTGAACCCACAACCTTTGCACAATTGGCTTGTTTTATCCTGAGCACCCCAGCTTAGCTAGCCAACACACTTGCTATTGTACCACAGAGCATAATAGGCAGCTAGATTTGCTATCTCTGCTCTCTTCTTTACAGTATGGCACTTGCTGGGGGAAAAGAAAGGGGAACCTAGCATCTCTTTTTCACAAGAGTAGGTAGGGGGCCACTGAGCTCCAGGACAGTGAAGATAAAGGAGAAAGGCCAATCTGCAGTTGGAGAATGTGGGTATTGATCCCACTGCCTCTCGCATGCTAAGCAAGCGCTCTACCACTTGAGCTAATTCCCCTGCCTGTGAATACTGCCCCTGCCTCACCTCCCTCATTCCAGAGCCCACAATGTCCCTGCAGCTGCCCAAGGCTCCTTTCTGAAAGGGCCACTTGTGATACTGACACCCGTGGGCCGGCTAACTTGAAGGTATAGAACGTGGTGCTCATATCACACAGACGCGTCTTAAGAGCAAGCCCCTTGTTTCAAACCATAACGGGCTCGCTAAGCCATGGTCCCCGCCTCACTAGTGGGCTGTAAAACTGTTCTATTGCATGGTCCCAGACAACACCTTTGACTCCCGACCATTCCCCATTTCCCTCCAGCCTTCCCATCCTGGCAGTGTCTGGCTCCCTGGGCACAGAAAGCTACAGCTCAATGAGCAGAGGCTCTCACATGCACATCTCCCCCAGCCGCTGGGGCTGTAGAGTTGGCCTTGAGGTTGGGCAGGGTTGAGGCGAGGGAAAAGTGCAGCAAACATTGATCACCTGGATCATCAACCCTCTTGGTCTCAGGGTTTGGGTTGGAGTCCCCAGGTGGGGGCCTGGCCTCCTGCGATTTGGTCCCTTCCTGAGGGCACAGAATTAACAAGAGAGAATTCCTTAACCCCACAGCAATCCGAGTTGGCCACAGTGTTAGTAACAGAATTTTTCTCCACATTTACGTACAGGACACAAGCTTCTCAAGGCTGTGATGGCCAAGTGGTTAAGGTGTTGGAGTAAAAAGCCAATGGGGTTTCCCTGTGCAGGTTCAAATCCTGCTCACAGCAGGGCCTGTGTTTTGGTCACGCTCCTTCCTAGGGCAACAAGCTACCCAAGTCCTGAGACACCCTCCCCTTCTGCCCCTGTCAGAGAGATGCCTGGGATGGTCCCTCATGCTGGGTTCCTGAGGTCTCAGGTAAACTCTCAGCTCCTGCCACCACTGCGTGGCTCAGCCCTACTCCTGGGGACTGCTCTGCTCTGGAGTGTGAGAGGTTGGGGAGTCTGGGCCTGTCCCCAAAGGTCCATCCCTGCAAGGGGGCAACGCTGGGGATGTGACGTGGGTCACCCCTCCTGCATCACAAAGCCCCTGACACCTTCCCAGTGTTGGGAGCAAAGGTCTAGAGAAGTAATGGGGGGTGTGGGGGGGGGGGAGCAGGGTGTCTTATTCCCTGCTCTTGCTCAGCCTTTTCCCCCAAAACATTGGTTAGTAACAGAATATTTGTCCAAGTTTAAGTCCAGCAGAACTTAAGCCCATCACAGGTGTTTCTGTGGTGTAGTGGTTAGCACATTTGTCTAACACACAAAAGGTCCCTGGTTCAAAACCAGGCAGAAACACAGGCTCTCCTCTTATCGCACCTCCCCTTGGTGCCCAGTTAAGCGCAGCTCCTTCTGCCAGACCTGTGCCTGGAATGAACCCAACTCCCACATGACAGAAGGGGGTGACATCAGCTAAGAATGCCCCTGGGTGCCAGCCTGGGGAAGTGGGATGAATCGGGCCAGGCACCTGTTGGAGGCTTTGCAGGAAGCAGGCCAGAGATCTGGTAGGAGGAGGCTTCAGCCTGCACAGACCCCAGTGGCTAAAAGGGTCTTGTCCTGGCCTTCCTCCCCTGGCCTGTTAGCAGTAGCTCAGTGGCAAGTGTCTTAGATTAAACAGCTGAAAATCCCTGGTTCTATCCAGGCTGTGGCATGTCTGGAAGAGCAGCAGGGGCCTCTATCTACCTCTACCTTTTGATGTGTTAGTGCCTGTGAAATCCCCTTGTCCATTTCTGTCTGGCCTTGGACACTCATGTTCATCTCATTAGCCCCCAACCCTTCCTCAGAGTCACCACTGCCTTGGCTAAAGGCCCTGTGGCTGCTAGATGGATCTAGTCACATGTAGATTTACTGAACACACACACACACCCTTGGTTGCTTGGAACCAGATCAGTCCATGTCACTGGCTCAGGGGTTTCTCTCCCCAGTGCACTGCAGAGAAATCCCTTGTTTGATAACAAGCCTCAGGGAGCCCAGAGCAGAGGGAGCTGGGATTCTAGTCCCCTTGATCCCCTCAATCCTCAGCCTGAATCCTGACTTCTGAGCCCTACCTACCTCACCCATATGCCCCCCCAAATCCCTTCCCTGAACCTCCCACTCTCCTCTGTAATTTCTTACAGGTACTGTCCTATCACAACCCCTCCTGCCACTTCCTGCCTTGAGCCTCCCTCCGCCCAAGGGGTGGTGCCCAATAGAACAGGCCCTCTACAAATGTGTCACTTTCACCCCTGGGAGCAGCTCAGCCATGCAAAGGGGCTGCCTGGGGCAGGACATTAGCCCAGGAGGGCAGGGGTGGGTGTGGCAGTGACATCACAAGGGCCTTTTGCAGCCCCTCAGCTTATTGGCTAAAGGAGGTTGGGAGGTGATGACCTCACAGAGAGTCCATGACAGTGGCCAGGTGGGACAGGCTGCAGGGCAGGGGCCATCTCAGAGCTCCCCCCCCTCCCCCATGGCTTTGCTGCAGGGAGTCTCCTTGAGATCTGCCCTTGAGGCCAGAGAGAGAAGGGGAGTCACAAGCACAAGTGTGAGGAGGAGCCTGGTTGGAGCCTTCTCCTTTCCCACGAATAACTGACCTAGAAGACAGACGTCCCTGTGGAGAAGGGAAGAGTCACCAAAAGATTTAACACTGGAAGAGTTAGCTTGAGTGGCAGACTGCTTGCTTAGCATGCAAGGGGCAGTGGGGTCGATAGCTGCATTCTCCAGTGCTGTGGGAGTCCCCATTTTTCTTTTCTCAGGCAGAGCCACCCAGAGGGTCAAGTGCCTCCAGTGACCCCTCCCTCTTCCTACTTGCTCTCCCCAAAAGCCAGTCACGGCTTAGTTCCAAATCTGTAAACCTCATTGCAAGAGGAATTACACCTCTTCCGAAATAGCTATTTCAAAACAGCCGTAGCGTGGATGCTCCACTGCTGCTATTTTGAAATAGCTCCTGCCCAGGGCCTTTCGAAGTAATTACTCCCCGGTGCTTCCTGGGGCTCCAAATCGAGATAGCGCAACCACCTTAGGGTAACCTTCCTTGGACTAATTTTGAGGTTTCCCCCTAGTGTGGATATGCTGTTTCGAAACAAGCTATTTAATTTTTTTTCAAAATAGTGGTTTTTGAAATAAATGTGCTTTGCAGATGTACCCAGAGGCTACGTCTAGACTGCAGGCATCTTTCGGAAGAAGCTTTTTTCTGAAGCGAATTTCAAAAAAAAAAAACTTCTTCCAGAAGAGAGCGTCCACACTGCAAAAGTGCATTACAAAAGTGATCTGCTTTTCTGAAAGAGAGAGTCCAGACTGAATGGACGCTCTCTCGCATGTAAGCTGGGATTGCTATGGATGGAATGGCCACCAGGGCACCTGTGCTTTTCCCCCTTTCCTCTTCTTCCAAAAGAACTTTCTTCTCCAACCACACATGCCTTTTTCCAAAAGTGCTCTTCCGCAAAAAGGCTTCTTCCTTGTAGAATGAGGATCACCAATGCCAGAGAAACCCTCTGTTCTTTCGATTTTCTTGCAGAAGAAGGGAAAACTCTGTAATGTCAACATACCCGGAGAGCTTAGAGAAGGGGAGGGAGGCAGGAGCAGGGGGAGAAGGCTCCATGACTGTGTGAGAGGGAGGCTCTGCCCTGGCCAGTGGGGAATCGTTGCCTGTCAGGGACTCTAGCCCAGACGGCTCGGTTCATTGTCTGTCTGCAAAGAGACAGGCAACACCAGCAAAGTCCATTCACAAGCTCTTTACTGAGGAGTGCGCACAGCAATAGAGAGCGGCCCGTCTCCAAAGAGAACAGAGCTGCAGGGAAGACAGGAGCGCAGAGTGTCGGCCGCCAGCCCAGAGTCCCAGGTGCCCTGAGAGCAGCCTCCCTGCAGGTCCCCTGGTGCGTGCTCTGTGGCAGCATCACAAGCTGCCTGACAACCAGGGCCAATCCCCCGGTGGGGTCTCTGCTCATGGCCACACAAGGGCTCCTTTGGGGGGTGGAGCAGCACAATCTACCCCCTGGGGGGGCCGAGGCTGGTGTGAGAGGGCTGCGATAAAACAGCTTCTGTAAGAAAGCTACGTGTGGGGGTGCAGGCTGGGAGGCTCAGGGCAGTGTGTGGGGCTGACAGATGAGGGCCGGGGTCCGGGGACGCAGAACCGGGGGGTGCTGTGTGGATACATGTCTGTTTTGGGCAGGTTCCTCACTCCCACATCCCAGACACGTACTGTGGCACAAAGACCAGCAACGGTCCCTGCACAAAGTGTGTCCCAGGGATAAGCGTTAGCCCCAGGAACAAGCATCGCCCTGCAGAGGAGACACCCCTGGTATGGAGCCAACAAGCCCAGGAGCCGCCCAGCTCAGGATCCCCAGGCACTGACACAGACTCCCTGGCACAGGAGAATCCCAAGTCTCTGTTCTGCTGGCCAGCGGTTTCCCCTCTTCCGCTTCTTGTCAGCTCCTTGCAAAACACCCCACAAGGGTAAGTGAGGGTGAGTGGAGATAAACCCAGCTGTGCTGTAGAGCGGCTGTTAGGTGGGGAAAGAGAGGGGCCCCCTCGGCCTCCCCAAGCAACTCAAACATGTACGAAAACTGCACTTGAAAATACTAACGCAAGTGTGAGGATGGCTGAGTGGTCTAAGGCACCAGACTCAAAGTCCTGCCTTTCTCTCAGCTAGGTGTGCTGGTCTCTGAATGGAGATGTGGGTTCAAATCCCACTCCTGACATGTCTTCCTTTTGATAGCTAGAGAAGTGACCTCATTTCCCTGTCTCTCCTGACATTGCAGGAGCACTTGCTCAGCATTTCTCCTAGGCTGCATCGACACAGCAGCGTTCCTTGGGAATAACGGCCATTACACTGCAATAACAATGGGAGCATCTACACAGCAATTCCATTATTCCGACGTCTGTAACGCTCCATCCAGACCAGTGGCCTGAGGAGCCAGGAGGTTTCCAGGCTGAAGACAGACAAGCCCACAGGCACAAACGAAGTGAAATCCCAGCCACTTTCTGCTCAGCCCAGCAGGGTCTCCGTGTGGCCCCCAGACCTTTTGTTTGCCATTGCCCAGGTGCAGAGGCCCAGAGTCAGCAACACTCACAGGCCCCACACGAGGGGGCTGGTTTGATGCTTCACCCCATGGCCCAGCAACGAGCCCCCAAACTCCCCTGTGCTCTGAGAGCCCCATTTGCTGTGTGAATTCTGTGGGGCAGGTTATGTCAGGCCTGGGCACAAGCAGGGTTCAGAACCATCCCACAAGAAAGTCCCTGCTCAAGAGGATTGAGCAGTGTCCTTTGCCAGCAATGTAAGTCCAGCCATGTAAGTGTCCCATTCACATGCCCAAACTTTCTCCATACCCCACTCACAGTTGCTGCCCTTGCTCAGGGCAGATAAGAGCTCACAGGTGGTTTTCAGAGCTCACCTCCCACTCTTGGGGGGGTGGAGATAGGAGGCATCTCACTCACTCTGTTGGCCACTTGCTACTGCTCCTACCAGCCGCCCGCCAGCCGCTCCCTCCAGCCACCCCATTCATGCCGCTGTGGGTGCCAGTGTCTCACCACACTGTGAAATCAGACCAGAGACAGACACTGTCAGTAAAAGCTTCTCTTGGAAACGCTCCTCTGGATGCTGGGCCTCCCTCCCCAGCCCACCAGAGCCGTGTGCTGCTGTCATACGCCTGCTCCATGGACATCTTCCCATTGCAGAGAGCACCCTGAGCCAAACTGTGACTAGACAGCCCCTCTCTGGGCACCCAGGGGCTATGTCTACACTGCAGGCTTCTTACACAAAACTTGAGGAGCATCTATAATGCACGTGCATTCTTGCACAAGTAAATTTATGGCAAAATGTAGGAAAGGAGGGCTTCTTGCGCAAGAGTTATTCCTCTCCCCATGAGGAATAAGCTCTTTTGTGCAAGAGCTCTTGCACAAGAAGGCAGTATGGATGGGCAACAGGGGTTTCTTGCAAGAGAGAGCGTTCACACTGCCATGGACGTTCTTGCACAAAAGCACATGACAGTGTGGACGCGCTGTTGCACCTAGCAGTTCTTGCGCAAAAAGCCTGCAGGGTAGATGTAGCCAGGGGGTGTTTGGGTTTGTTACCAGCACTGAGCTTTGTACAACAGCCCAGGGAACACTGTGAAAAGCCAAAACCTTCCAGCCCTGGGTATCCCTGGCCAGCCAGAAAGAAAGGGAATTTCGGTTTCTGTGCCATCACTCATGTGCCCCAGTGGCCTAATGGACAAGGCATTGGCTTCCGAAGCCAGGGATTGTGGGTTCAAGTCCCATCTGGGATAACACTTGTCATGTTTCCTAGTGGAGTCTCTTTGGTTTCCTCTTTACCATGTTAGCTGTGCAGGTCCCCTGGAATTGCCATTTTCCCCCAGACAGGACCCCTCAGGAGCAGACAGTGACACTGTGTTAGGTGCAGACAGGAGGAGAGTGTTTCCTAAAAGCTGAGGTATGCACAGTGGTGTCACTTGCAGAGATGCAGGCGCTGGTGTCTGTGTATGCGCCTTGGCACCTGTTACCCATCGGTACCCACCACCTCTCACTCCCCTGCCAGCACCCAGACAGAAGGCCAGTGCACATGGAGCCAGCGACCGTAGCGAGGGAGGCAGCTGCAGCACAATTCCAGGCTTGGGGCATATTGAACAACTGTTTGAAATATTTGGCTTCCAGCCTCTCAGAGAGCCATGTCACAGGCACAAGCCCCCGGAGACCGCTCTGGCCCTTCCATAGACACATCACAGGACCAAGCAAGTGGCAGCAAGTGCCGGGCACTGTCATGGTCTGGGCCAGAGATAAAGCTGTGGTCCAAGGAGAAGTCTTTGCAAGCCCTGCAGTCCAGGCGGAGGAATGCAGATATTTATGGCTGAATGGTTGACGGCCTTGCAAAGAAAGGCCACCTCCCCCCACCCCAGACCAAGTCAGAGCCAAGGTCAAGTAATTGCGGCAGAGGTATGTGAGGGCCCGTGAGCGCAGCTCCTGCACTGGGGAAGCACCTTAGCACTGTGCATACTATGAGGAACTGGACCAAGTCCTGGGGGTTGGGGAACCCCTGTCTCCAGGGACAGTTGTGGAGTCTGGGATGGAGACACCTGGACAGCAGCGGCCACAGCTTCAGGACAACAAATCTGCTGACCAGCAGCTCCAGGATAAAGAGAAGGATGATTCCAGGAATGTTGTGACCCTCCCCCTGGAACTGGTCCCCGAGATGCAGGAGGCCTCCCAAATGTCTTCGGGAACCTGGGAGGGAACATCAGGTGAGTGCTGTGAGGTTGCAACACACACAGGGCAGGCGGGAGCACAGGGGGTGATGCGCTATTGTGATCTGTCATGCTGATCGTAGGTTGGGGGACACCACACATGTGTGACCCCATAGAGGGCCGTCCTTCCCCCACCATGTGTGCAAGGCACCACCTGCTCCTGCAGAATGTGCTGCCAACGGCTAATTTCCTAACACTGGATGCAAGCAAGCAAGTGTAATAGGGGTGTAGCTCAGTGGTAGAGTGTTTAACTGTAGGCAAAGTGGTTCCTGGGTTCAACTCCAAGTGCCTGCTGAAAGGTTGGCCAACTTCATTGAAACCTTTGCATCTCCAGTTGCATCAGATTCTGTATTTCTGCTGTGCAGAGATTCCTAAATTACTGCAAACCCCTAGGCTGTGTCTACACTGGGCTATTTATTCCAGAGAAGCAGCTACTCTTCTGGAATAACTTGCCAGCTGTCTACACTGGCCCCTTGAGTTTCTGGAAAAGCACTGATGATCTACTGTAAAATTGTCAGTGTTTTTCCAGAAAAACTATGCTGCTCCCGTTCAGGCAAAAGTCCTTTTCCAGAAAAACTGTTCCAGAAAAGGGCCAGTGTAGACAGCACAGTAGTCTTTTTCGCAAAAAAGCCCCGATCGCGAAAATGACGATCGGGGCTTCTTTGCAGAAAAGCGCGTCTACATTGGCCACGGACGCTTTTCCGGAAAAAGTGCTTTTTCCGGAAATACTTATAATGGAAAACTGTTCCGTTATAAGCATTTCCAGAAAAGGCTGCCAGTGTAGACGTAGCCTTAATGTGTTCCTGTGTCAATGCACATAAACCAGGCAAACCCATCTCAACTGAAACAAGTTCAAATCTGCTGTGTGTCTGGTTTCTACTCCCATCAGTTCAGCAAGGGTGTGATCTGAAGGTCCTTGGTCTACCTGCTCTATGCTGTGCAGAAGAACAAGAATCACACCCAGAGGGGGAGGAATGGCCACAATCAATCTTCTGGAGTTTGATTTAGCAAGTCCAACTAAGACTCACGAAATCAAATTCAGAGGGTACCCCACGAGCTTCTAGGACTTCTGCTCTTTGCTCCCGTTGGGTTTCTGCAGTAAGGACACAGCCAGGCTCAACTGAAGGAAGCCAACTCTCACTACTTAGGGTATGTTTACACTTGCACCCTCTTTCCAAGAAGGGATGCAAATGTAAAGATTGAAAACTGTAAATGAAGCCACCAGGGACACATACAATGGGCCTGCAGAAAAATGAAACAGCTGAGCACTTTGCAGAGAACAGGCCGTAGCCCTGCTGGGAGAGGCTCCATCATGCACAGACTCTGTGCAGGGCCAGACTGCTGGGAGGAGGCTCTGGCCATGGACTTTCCTCCCCTCTCTGTTACCTCCTGCACCTGGGGCTGAAAGGGACGTGGGCTGCAGGCTGGTCCTGCCCAGCTGCCTTCCCCAGTGGGAGCAGAAAATGCTTATGGAAGGGCTCACACATTGTCCCAATGCACTCACCTGGGGGGCCTGAATTCTTGCTGCTCCTGGGTTCACCCAAATGCCCCTTCTGGGGGGGGGGGCGGGCTCCCCAGCTCTCACCCGTCCTGTCACACAAAGCTTGCAAATGGGTTGATTTTCCTCCATCTCCCCTTGCTTGCTGCTGGGCTAAAAGAAATCCTGAAACCAGCCCCGTCTCCTGTCACTGGAGAGATGGCCCTGTGCTGGGATATGAGAAAGGATTCTAGTGATGCTCCTCGCAGCCCAGGAGAAGAAGGGGGCTCTGGGTGGAAGGAACCCAAGTAAAACAGGTCCCAGAGGGCATAAGCTGGGCACCAGCTTGGTCCAGTTGAGTGAGGGGAGATTGGTCCCATGGTGTCAAGGGCAGCGCTCAGGACTCTGCTGCTGCTGGCAGGGAAGAAACTGGGAGGCAAGGTGCTGGCAGAAAGAGATTCCGGCTGCCTCTTTGCCCTGGGTCTGCCGGCCGCCAGCCACCTCGACCAACCCTCAAACCAGCTGGACTAGCCAGCCCATGTCACAGTGAGTCGCCAGTGGCCCTGTCAGAGAAGAGCCATTGGCAGCTGCAGAGACGTCCCTGCTGCTGCCTGAGGCGCCTCTCTTGAAAGGGCCACTGGTGAGCTGCATTTTTGTAGGCCGGTTAGCTCAGTTGGTTAGAGCGTGGTGCTAATAACGCCAAGGTGATGGGTTCAAGCCCCATGCTGCCCACAGGGGTGTTTGGTTTGGTAACTTCCCTTCCTTTGGCTGCCTGCTAGGGACAAGGAAGCAGAAATAAGCAAAAATGTGAGCTTTGCAGAAAGCAGGGCAGAGATCTGGCAGAGGGAGGCTCCAGCCTGCACAGCCCCAGTGGCTAAAAGGGCCTGGGCCTGGCTTCCTGTCCCCAAAAGCAGGGGACCTGATGTCCAAATTCCTGCTGCTGCAGTGGCTACCTCAAGGCACTAGCTGGGGGGGCAGGCTCTGGAGCCCAAGCCACATGGGGAGACTCAATATGACTGGGAGGCCTGGAGCGTGTGTTCCCTGCACAGAGGCTGCTGCTGGGGGCCTGCTTCAGTGGCCCAGCAGCTCAAGTTCCCCTGAACCAGCTTCTCCCCCTGGAGCCACCCCCCAGCGCTGCTGAGGCCCCTGACATGAGGCAGTGGGACCAGGGCTTTGTCCAAGGATTGTTGTGGAGTTTGTGAGGGAGACGCCTGGGCAGCAGCAGCTGCAGCTTCAGGATGACAACGCTGATGACCTGTAGCTCCAGGAGGAGGATTCTAGCAGTGTCGTAACCCTGCCTTGGAGCCAGCTCCTGGTCTTCCCGCTTCAGGATGACAATCTGCTCCTGCAGGCAGTGCTGCCAGGTGCTAAGTTCCCAACACTGGGCTGAAAAGTACAACCACTGTCGGGTGTAACTCAGTGGTAGTGTTTGAGTGCCGATTGTAGAGGTCCTTGGTTCAATCTCAAGTGCCCCCTTTAAAAAGTTGATTATCCTAAGTGAAATATTTGCACCCAGGTGTGTCAATCATGGATTTCTATTGTACAGGGATTCTTAAAATGTCAGCAAAACCCTCGTGTGTCCTTGTGCCAATGCATGTAAACCAGGCAGACGGGTCCCTCAACTGAAACCAGTTCAAACCTGCTGGGTGTCTGGTTTCTATTCCCATTAGTTGAGCAAGGCTGAGATCTGAACGCCCATTGGCTGTTCTGTACAGAAGAACAAGAACCACGTCCAGCTGGAGAGGAATTGCTGTGATCAATCTTCTGGAACTTGATTCAGCCAGTCAAACTAAGACTCACTAAATCAAACCCAGAGGGCACCCCACCAGCATCCAGCACTTCTGCTCTTTGCTCCCTTTGGCTTCCTGCTGTGGGGACAAGGCAAAGTTCAACTGAAGGAAGCCGACTCCAGGTAGAGATGGAGGGATGGTAGGAAAAGCAGACACATTGGTCAGGCACCGCTGGTTTCATGCACACTCAGCCTCACCTACAGCTGGGAGGCAGTTTGCAGTGAGCTGAAAAGAAACTGGCCCACAGAAACAAGGCTCAGGATATTTCTGGGTCCAGATGTGCAAACAGCTGGCAGTCAAGCTTGTTACCCTTGTTAGGGGTGTGACCAAAACACAGGCCTCAGTGTGAGCAAGATTCAACCCTGCACAGGGAAAAACTTTTGGATTTTTAAGCCAACTCCTTAACCACTTGGCCATCATTACTGTAAGAGACCGTTCTCCTGTACTTATATGTGAACAAAAAATTTGTGACTTGCTCGTTGGCCAATTCAGATTGCTATAGAACAAAGGAATTCTCCCTTAATTCTGTGCCCTCAGGAAGGGACCGACCCAAGGAGGCCAGGCCCCCACCTGGGGTCTCCAACCCAAACTGTGAGACCCAAGGGCTTACAATCCAGACGATTAGTGTTTGCTGCACTTTTCCCTTCCCCCAGCAATTCTAAATCTCAAGGCCAACTCTACAGTCCCAGCGGCTGGGGGAGATGTGCATGTTAGAGCCTCTGCCCACTGAGCTGTAGCCTTCTGTGCCCAGGAAGCCAGACACCGCCAGGGCAGGAGGGAAATGGGGATTGGCTGCACTTTGGGAGTCAAAGGTGTTGTCTGGGACCATAGAATAGAACAGTTTTAGGTGCTGGCCTGCAGAGGGCACCATGGCTTAGCTGGCTAAAGCACCTGTCTCGTAAACAGGCGATCCTGGGTTCAACTCCCAGTGGTGCCTTGCTGTGGCCTTTGTTCACATTTTCCTATGTCCTTCTGGGACACAGAAGAGGCCTCCCCTGGCCACCCATGGAACTGCTGGTTCAGGAAATGCTGATTGGGGAGGCTCGTTAGGGAGAAGGAAACCAGAAACCTGGAGCAGGTGCAGAGATGACTAGCACTGGCCAGGCAGGGCTCTGACTCCCACTGTAAGTCCCTGGTTGCCACACATGGGCCAGTGAGTCCTTCTCCATGGTCATCCCAGTGCTCTGAGTGCGAGAGACGTGCCTGTAACTCTCTGCTGGGAGCGTGGGCCCTTCCCTGCCTGGTGGGGGAGGGGACAAACACAGGGCTGGTTGACAGGGGCTCTGACACTCCAGCATTGGGGTCGTCCAGCCCGTCAGACGGATTTAAACCAGGCTGATCAAAGCCTCCTGCGCTCGCCAAGGGGGATTCTGCACTTGCTGCCTTGGGAGCCAGGGTCACATTGCAGAACTCCCCCAGGGACATCCCACGGCACCACCAGCCCAGCCCCAGCCGCTCTCCCTGCCCTCAGAATGTGGCTGCATTTTATCCTTCCCCTTCAGTGACAACTGCCCATTCCCCACCAGCCCCAGACCTGTGGGACCCGCTCCCTTCCCCAGGAGCAGTGAGTGCCAGCATGGCTCCCTGATGAGGCTGCAGCTGTGGGAACAAGCTCCTGGCTTTGGGAGGGAGATGAGATGTCAAGGTGCTGAGTTTCACCCTTTGGGGCAGCTGGAGGTGCCTCCTGAGAGGTGGTTTTCAGAGGGGTGTGATCAGCCCCCCCCGCCCCCCCTCCGTGTTTCTGGCTCCTTCCAACGGCTTGAATCTGGCACCTAAAAACTGAGGAATGTGCATTTGGAAGAGGGAATTTCTGTCCCTGTTATCTTTAGTGTGCCCCAGTAGCTTAATGGACAAAGCAATGGCTTCTTAAACCAGGGATTGTGGATTCAAGTCCCACCTGGGTTGACAGTTGTGATGTTTCCTGGTAGGTGTAGAGTCTCTTTGGCTTCCTCTTTGCCATGTTACCTGTGAGATGTTTCAACACTGGGCAAGTGTCCCCTGGAACTGCCATTTCCCCCCAGACAGGACCCCTCAGGAGCAGACAGTGACACTGGTGTTAGGCGCAGACAGGAGGAGAGTGTTTGCTAAAAGCTGAGGTGTGCACAGTGAGGTCACTTGCAGAGATGCAGACGCTGGGTCTCTGTATGCGCCTTGGCACCTGTTACCCATTGGTACCCGCCACCTCCCACCCCCTGCCAGCACCCAGACAGAAGGCCAGTGCACATGGAGCCAGCGACCGTAGCGAGGGAGGTGGCTGCAGCACAATTCCAGGCTTGGGACACACTGAACAATTGTTTGAACTATTTTTAAAACAAAAAATATGAAAAACTTTAGGCTCCATCTACACTGCAGGCTTCTTGCCCAAGAACTGTTTTGGGCAAGAGTTCTTGTGCAAGAGCAAGTCCACACTGCTGTGTGCTTTGGTTTAAGAGGGTAGGATAGCTCAGTGGTTTGAGCGTTTGACTGTTAAATCCGTGGTTGTGAGTTTAATCCTTGAGGCAACTATTTAGGGATGTGATGTAAATCTGTCTTGGATGGTTCTTAGCCCTTCTATGAGCACAGCATCAGGACTAGCTAATCTCTCAAGGCTCCTTCCAGCTCTATGAAACCATTTATCTCCGTATAAAAAGTATCCATGTAAGTCTCTCATGTAAGAAAGCTCTAATGGCTATTTTAGTCATAGGGGTTTCTGGCACAAGAAATCCCTCTTGCCTGTGCACACTGCCTTCTTGTGCAAGCAGGCTTATTCGTTATGGGGAGAGGAATAACTCTTGTGCAAGAAGCCCTCTTGTCCAATGGTTTACTGTACATTTTCTTGTGCAAGAATGTACATGCAGGGTAAACACTCCGCTAGTTTTTGCACAAGAACGGCCATTTTTGTGCAAAAAGGCCACAGCAGTGACCATAAACATGCAGTGTGAAAAATCTCATAAAAACAAGCCCACCCCAGCAGGTGCCACTGAAATTTGAACTCAGATTGCAAGATTCAAAGTCCTGAGTGCATCCCATTACACCATGGGAGCAATGTGGCTCAGTTTGTGTGGGTACCTGGGATACTCAGTTTTCCAGCTGGCCTCTGCATTTCTGGCTTCCCTCCTGCTGCTTCATCCCTCTGGCTATGACTACACGTCACATTTATTTTGGAATAAGCTGGTCTTGAATAGTGATTCCAAAATAGCTTTTTCCAACTAGCACGTCTACACTGCAGGGAAATCTCAGAATAGTCCGAGGCAGGCTCCCCCGTGTAGACGAGCTATCCCGATTTAGAGCCCCAGGAAGAATAACTCAGAATGGCCCCGGGGAGGGGCTAGTTCAAACTAGCAGCAGTGGCGCAGCTACACAGGCCTTATTTTGAAATAGCTAATTTGGAACAGGTGTTATTCTTCGTAGAATGAGGTTTGCAGAAGTTGGAATTGCTGTGTAGACTCTTGCATTGTTGTTGTGGAATAACGGCCATTGTTCCAAAAGAACTTTTGTGTGTGGAGAGAACCTGCGCAGCCCAAGAAATGTGATTGGCAGCTCCTCTTGTCAATTGAAGTGCAGGGCTCTGAAGAGATGGACCCAAGGCAACCACCTTGGATGCTTTCTGTTAAGGCCATGTCATTAGTGGCAAGTATCCATTAGTAACCAAGAGTCCATGGAAAGGTTTGGGGAGGGCAGGGACTCAGCAAAGGGGTGGGGTCTTGGGGAAGGGATGAGATAGATCCTGGCTTGCCCTGACATTGAAAACGTGACCTTGGAGGTATGTGGCCTGAGTGAGGGGACAGAGGGGGAGCAGCTCACACATGCCAAGGGGCTGACCAGGGGCAGGACATGAGCCTGCAAGGCAGCAGTGACATCACAAGGAACTTTTTCAGCACCTTAGCTCATTGGCTGTGAGGCAGTGACCTCACAGAGTGGCCATGGCAACAGCCAGGTGGGACAGGCTGCAGGGCTGGGGCCATCTCAGAGACCCCCCCCCTTCTATAGCCTGGCACCTCCTTTGTGAGGTTTCCCCTTGAGGGCCCCACCTGCAAGTATCTCTGTGGAGATTTCCTCTTTCCCCAGACTGCAGTGGGAGGGGCTGGCACTGAACTGAAGAGAGATCTGGGAGAAGCAAGAGGAAGGACTGCAAATATCTCACGAGGACAGGATTTGAACCCATGCATGCAGAGCACAATGAATTAGCAGTCCATCACCTTAACCACTCGGCCACCTCATCTAAACTGCTGGCATTTTTTACTAATTACCCAAAGCCCGCAATGCCAGGAACCTTTGTGCCACTCACTGGCTGGCCAGGGACACCCAGGGCTGGAAGGTTTTGGCTTTTCACAATGTTCCCTGGGCTGTTATACAAAGCTCAGTGCTCGTAACAAACCCAAACACCCCCTGGCTACATCTACCCCTCAGGCTTCTTACACAAGAACTGTTTTGTGCAAGAATTCTTGCGCAAAACGTCTTGTGCAAGAGCACGTCCACACTGCCATGTGCTTTTGGGCAAGAATGTCCGTGGCAGTGTGCACACTCTCTTGTGCAAGAAAGCTCTGATGGCCATTTTAGCCATAGGGGTTTCTAGCACAAAAAAAGCTCTTGCACAAGAGGGCTTATTCCTCATGGGGAGAGGAATAACTCTTGCCCAAGAAGCCCTCTTTTCCTACGTTTTGCCGTAAATTTAGTTGCTTAAGAACTTGTGTGCAGTGTAGATGCTCCTCATGTTTATGCACAAGAACGGTCATTCTTGAGCAAGAAGCCTGCAGTGCAGACATAGCCCCTGGGTGCCCAGAGACGAGCTCTCTAGTCACAGTCTGGCTCGGTGCGCTCTATGCAATGGGAAGACGTCCATGGAGCAGGCAGATGGCAGCGGCACACGGCTCTGGTGGGCCCAGCATCCAGAGGAGCGTTTCCGATATGAGTGTTTACTGACAGCGTCCGTCTCTGGTCTGATTTCACAGTGTGCTTCCCTCACATCCCCCTGCCGCAATTCCTTGACCTTGGCTCTGACTTGGTCTAGGATGCGGGGGTAGGAGGGAGGTGGCCTTTCTTTGTAAGACCATTGGCCATTCGGCCATAAATGTCCACATTCCTCCGCATGGACTGCAGGGCCTGCAAGGACTCCTCCTTGGACCACAGCTCTAAGAGGGTCTTTATCTGTGGCCCAGACAATGACAGTGCCTGGCGTTTGCTGCCCCTTGCTTGATTTGATTCCCAGCCAATGCAAGGTGGGAAGGGAACAGGCAGCCTCCGGGGAGGAGATCTTATTTAACCCTGAACAACAGTCCCACAGCCAAGGGCTCCCTCACAGATTTTCGTGGGGAGCAGCTCAAACACCCTGTAGTGTGTAGTCTCAGATTGCCCCCTCCCACCGGGCTGTTGTCTTGGACCCTCTGTGAGGTCACTGCCTCCCAACCAATGAGCTGAGGTGCTGCAAAAGGTGCTTATGATGTCACTGCTGCCTTGCAGGGCTCATATCCTGCTCCTGGCCAGCCGTTTGGCCTGTTTGAGCCGCTCCCCCTGTATCACCCCCATTCGCTCAGGGTACATCTACACTACAGAAGTAAACAGGGTCTCAACCACTGTTTCCAATACAGCCAGCTGAAAGGGGAGAGCAGTCCTAGGTGTGGGGACAATCCTTCAGTTGTGTAGCCCTGCAAGATACTCAACTGTTGATATGGAAATACAGCTCATGCTGGGCTGGGAAAGGAATCCGGGCTGTGGCTATGTAAATCCAGTTCAGCCAGTGCTATAGGCCTGAGGGAGGATCGGTTGTGAGAATGGAGTGTGGAGTATTGTAACTAATTTGTTTGTTGTGGGGTCACAAACCATTTTATCTCTAACTGTAGGAATTGTAAAATATGACACCAGTGCTTGCAGGAGAGACACTGTCATTGAAAAAAGTCCGGGATGGACGAGCCTTCCCCTTCCAGACTCAAGTGGAGTGGACTCTGGGTGTGGGGGAAGGAGCGTGAACCAGCAGGCCACATGTCCTCCAGCCATGAGCTATGAGACGGGTTCATTCTGCCTCTCCCTCCCCCACTACCCATTCTAAGGATAGACCTAGAACAGACTCCTTAAGGAATCTCTTTGTTATTTCAAAATATTATTTCAGTGGGGACTGGAATCTTGTCCAGCGTAGGGGGGGGGGGGGGGCAAGAGCTGAAATCACCAAGGAAACTGACAAACAGCAGAAATCACTGGGTTTATCCCAGAGCCAGACCGATCCCGATCGTAGAAGCAGCAGCTGGCAGGAGCAAGCAGCCAGCAGGGTGAACGGTAGGGGCAAGAGCAGGTAGTTGGTGGGTGGCCAGTAGGAGCAGTGGCAGGTGGCCAGCAGGGTAGCTGGTGGGAGTAGCTGGCGGCAAGCCAGTAGGAGCAGTGGCGGGTGGCCAGCAGGGTAGCTGGTGGGAGTAGCTGGCGGCAAGCCAGTAGGAGCAGTGGCGGGTGGCCAACGGAGTGGGTGAGATGCCTCCTATGCCCACTCCCTCCAAGAGTGGGAGGTGAACTCTGAAAATCACGCCTGAGCTCTTATCTGCCCTGAGCAAGGGCAGCAACTGGGAGTGGGGTACAGAGAAAGTTTGGGCACGTGAGTGGGACACGTACATTGCTGGACTTACATTGCTGGCAAAGGACATTGCTCAAGCCACTTGAGCCGAGACTTATTTGTGGGTTGGTTCTGAACCCTGCTTGTGGTATTTTCCCAGGCGAATGCCACGTTACTTCTCACCCTCTTTCATTAAAAGTTTCTTTTCTACATTCAGACTCTGTGCTGGTGAATGGGGAAGCATCACCACCCCAAGGTACTCGGGGGGGGGGTGGATTTCCCAGGCTGCTGGGTGGGGGCTCAAGCCACTTTTGTGTGAGATGAATGAAGAGAAACCCCTAGACATCGAACCCAGCCCTGGCTGCTGCCAGCACTACCTGGCAGAAGAGTTACACTAGCAGGGGGAGTGACCAAAGCACAGGCCTCGCTATGAGCAGGCTTAGAACTTTTTCAGGGAAACCCTATTGGGGCTGGGGTGCCAGAGTCAGGCTATGGCTCAGAAGCACTTACCCAAGTGTCTCCTAGCCAGCAGCCCTGCAGCACCCCCAAGACAGACTGGACTCTCTGCCTGCTGCAGCCCCAGATCATTTTAAATTGCATGATGTTCCTTCCATGTGGCTCTCAGCTCTGGGAGGGGGGAGAGGCTTGTGTTGCCCCCATCCCCAGGTCAATTTATCAGATACTATTGAATGGCTGTTTCCAGACAACAGGCACGGAGAGATTGGCTGGGGTCAGTTCCTATTGGCTGGCTGTTTTCAGCCAATAAAAGCTAAGGATTGGGCTGGGGGCAGAGAGATCACACAAAGCCTCCCCCTCCCTGCCGAGCAGAGAGTCCACATACTGCACTTTAAACGCCGGCAGCTGTGTCCCTAAGGGTCCTGGCAGGGTGTTCCATTGGCCAGATCCTGTGGTTTGGTGGGCTGGAGCCAGAGGCTTGGCAGACCAGATCTGTCCCCCAGGCCATATTTTGCCCAGTCCTCATCTAGGTGGTGCTGATGGCTGGCTACAAAAGGTCTGGGAGCCACACAGAGACCCTGCTGGGCTGAAGTCCCAACGACTCCACTTTGTCTTTGCCTGTGGGCTTGGCTGTCTGCAGCCTGGAAACCTCCTGGCTCCTCAGACCACTGGTCTGGATGGAGCGTTACAGACGTTGAAATAATGTAATTGCTGTGTAGACGCTCCCATTGTTATTGCAGTATAATGGCCGTTATTCCCAAGGAACGCTGCCGTGTAGATGCAGCCTCAGAGAAATGCTGAGGAAGGGCTCCTGCAATGCCAGGGGAGTCATTGAAATGAGATCACTTCTCTAGATATGAAAAGGAAGCCATGTCAGAAGTGGGATTTGAACCCACATCCCCATTTGGAGACCAGAACACCCAACTGAGGGAAAGACATAACCTTGAGTCTGGCGCCTTAGACCACTTGGCCATCATGACAGGTGGGTAAAGATATTCACCCGCAGCTTTCTTACATATGTGAGTTGCTCGGGAAGGCGGCAGGAGCACCTCTCTTTCCCCACCTAACAGCCGCTCTACAGCACAGCTGGGTTTATCCCCACACACCCTCATCTACTGTTGTGAGGTGTTTTACAGGGAGCTGACAGGAAACAGAAGAGGGTAAACCGCTGGCTGGCAGAACCGAGGCCTGGGATTGTCCTGTGCCAGGGAGTCTGTGTCAGTGCCCTTGGGGATCCTGAGCAGGGTTGGTACTTGGGGTGGGGCCGGGGGCTGTTCTGAAAGGCTGTAGGCGCCCTTAGATCCTTTTGTCCTTCCCTGTCTCACCCCAGCGCTGAGCAACACTCAGTGTCGGTCTGAGCATCCGTCCTGCTCTGGGACGTGTCTCTGTGGCAGGAACCTGCCCAGGCGGCTCTCTCAGTGAGGCCCCTCCCTGGCAGCACCGAGCAGTGAGAGCTGAGTGAAGGGGGAGGCAGGCCCAGGGGGAGAAGGCTCCATGACTGTGTCAGAGGGAGGCTCTGCCCTGGCCAGTGGGGAATCGTTGCCTCTCCGAGGGGCCCAGGCCTGGTGGGTCATTTCCCCAGGTTACTGAGTGGAGGCTGGAGCCAGTTCTGGGTTGTCTCCTTCAACAACCAAACTGAACCAATGGATCTTGTGCAGACCTGACCCTGCGCTGGGCTAGTGCTGTGTGTGCCACAGAGCTTCCTGCAGGGCTGCCCACATGGGAGAGGGGAGGGGCAGTTTGAGTGACCCAGCTCTGCCCCTCCTGAAGGGCTTGTGAAAATGGCAGGTGCTGTCTTGGCAGTGAGGGAGAAGTGGAAAAGAGGCCCTGAGTAAACCTCTTGGGTCACAGCTGCTGTAACAATGAGGTAAGATGAATGACTTGGCAGATGTCAGGTGAAAACTGAGGCTGGTTTCCCTGACTGGGAATTGAACCCAGGCCTCAGCAGTGAACGTGCTGAATCCTAACCACTAGACCATCAGGGACACATGAACGAGGCTCTTTCGTTACCTACACTAGCCTTTCACAGGCCACTTTCTGTCCCCTTCAGGACATGGGTCCATTTTCCATTGTCCAGAGGGGACAAGAACAGAAACCAAACAGAACATCAAAGCAGCCAGACTGGGCCATGCCAGTTGCCAAACTAGCCCAGGATCCTGTCTCACAACAGCAGCCAATTTCATTGCCCAGTGGGAATCCTCAAGACAGACATTTGTTAAGTGATCCCTCCCGTCACCCATTCTCAGCTTCTAGAATACACCAGCTCAGGACACCTGCCCTGTCCATCCTGGTTAAATGCCATTCATTGTGGCCACCAGGGCTTCCAAAGTTGAGTAGCTCTGCATTAAGGGTTCTTATTAATGTCAAGAACCTCAAGCAATGTAAAGCCAGAGTGTGATGGAACTGGAAAGGAAAATATTCCCACTAAAAGGACTTTTTCCAAGGGGGCACTTGGAGTTGAACCATGGACCACTTGATCTGCAGTCAAACACTCTGCCACTGAGCTACACCCCCCACAGAAATTGGCATCTGCAGCCAATGTTGGAAACTAGACAAGGAACAGGAGACAAGAGGCTTTTGTGTAACTCACATCCCAGGTGCCACCCTTGGGCTTGGTCTCCACACTGAGCAGGCGTGTGGCAGGGGTCTGATGCTGTCACAGCTGCAAGGCAAGTCACCCACCTGGCCCCTGAGCTCCATGTGGGCAGCAGCCAGACAGTGTGAGTGGAACAGAGGGTCATGGGGGGCGGGGATTTGTATATTTTAGGAAGGGTCCTGAGTCCTGGCTCCCAGCCACGCACCTTGGCAGAAAGACCAGCGGCCCCTGCACAAGCGCATTGTGGGAATAAGAGTTGGGGCAGCAGGAAAGGGGCCGGCCCCTCAGCACCAGCGAGCCGGTGGGAGAAGATGGCAGGGAATCCTGCTACCTCTCATGCGCAAAGGCAGCACTTTTCCAATGGAGCTAATTCTGCCCCACCTACAGCCTGTCTCCAGTGCTCCTGCCACTGTCTGGCCCAGGAGGGTTGGTGTCCAGCAGCTCTCTGCCCCAACGTGGCTGGTTTTGGGGAAAGCAAGGAGGAAGTGGGGGATGGGGCGGGGGGGGGGGGGGGGGGGCTACTGGAGCCACTTAGCCCCCTGGCTGGCAAAAAGAAAAATTGGAAATTTCTCTCCTCATTGGAGAATGTGGGTATCGATCCCACTACCTCTCACATGCAAAGCCAGCGCTCTACCACTTGAGCTAATTCCGCTGCTACATTTACAGAGGTCTTCTTGGAGGCTCTTCCCTTCTCCACAGGGACGTCGGCCTTCTAGGTCAAGTAGTCGTGGGAAAGGAGAAGGCTCTGAAAAGGCCTCAAGGGCAACTCTCAAGGAGACTCCCTGCAGCAAAGCCATGGGAGATGGCCCCTGCCCTGCAGCCTGTCCCACCTGGCCATTGTCATGGACTCTCTGTGAGGTCATCGCCACCCAACCTCCATTAGCCAATAAGCTAAGGGGCTGCAGAAGGTCCTTGTGATGTCACTGCCACACCCACCCCTGCCCTCCAGGGCTAATGTCCTGCCCCAGGCAGCCCCTTGGCATGGCTGAGCTGCTCCCAGGGGTGAAAGTGACACATTTCTCACAGGGCCTGTTCTATTGGGCACCACCCCTTGGGCTGGGCAGGAGGGAGGAGGAGGCTCAAGGCAGGAAGTGGGGGGAGGGGTTGTGATAGGACAGTACCTGTAAGAAATTAAAATGTGGAGTGTGGGAGGCTCAAGGCAGGGATTTGGGGAGTGTGTGAGAGTGGGGGGGGGGGGGCTCAGGGCAGGGGTGAGGATGTGGGAGGGTAGAGAAGTCAGGGCACAGGATCTGGGATATGGGGGAGGCTTGGGGCTGGGACTGTGTGTGTGTGTTGAGGGGATCCCTCTGCTCTGTGCTCCCTGAGGCCCTTTAACACACATGGACTGACCTGGGCGCAGGCCAATGAGGGGGGTTTCAGTGAAGCTACATGTAAATGGATCCCTCTAGCAATCCCTGCCAGCCACACGCACAGGGGGAGGGACTTTAGCCAAGGAAGCAGAAGCAGCCACTCTGAGGGAGGTTTAGAAGCAAAGATGGGCTGCTGCCAGGATGGATGAGGGGATGTCACAGGGCAGGAGCATGATAAGGGGAGCAGAGAGGGCCCTGCTGCACTGAGAGACATGCCAAAGCCTGGGATTGAGCCAGGGACCTTTAAATGTTTCATCTAAGGCTCCGCACACTGAGCTGCCAACAAACCCGTCTGGCTCATTATTAACTGTCCAGGATGTTTGGCAGCCGTGTCACAGCCTGAGTGTTGCTCAGCACTAGCAGGAGACAGGGAGGGACAAAATGGTCTAACCGCACCTGCAGCCTTTCAGAACAACCCCCAGTCCCAACCCCAAGGACCAGCCCTTCCCTCCTTCCCTCCACCCTTACTGGGGTCTGCTGGGAATTGCCTGGATGCCAGCCCACCCCAGTGTCAGCCTAAGGATTGACTGGTCTGTAAAAGCTGCATCCTGGAAATTAGGAAGCAGCTAAAGTGACTCTGGTGGGACTTGAACCCACAATCTGTGAATGTCTTGTTGGACTCACATTAACCATTACAGCTTAGAAGTCCAATGTGCTTTCCATTGCACCTCAGAGCCTGATGGGCTGGTGAGTTTGATATCTCCACTATCTGCTTTGCAGCATGGCAATTGCTGGGGGGGAGGGGGTGTCTGTCTCTTTTGGGAGAGAAGGAAGGAAGAAGGAGGGGGGCCACTGAAATTAAAGGAAAGAGCTGTAATTGGAGAATGTGGGTATCGATCCCACTGCCTCTTGCATGCTAAGCGAGCGCTCTACCACTTGAGCTAATTCCCCTGCCTGCAAAAGATTGTGCTGCCTCACCCACCTTGTTCCAGAGCCCACAACATCCCTGCGAATGCTACTTGTGAGACTCACACCTGTGGGCTGGCTAGCTCGGAGGTTTAGGACGTGGTGCTCATATCACACTGACGCATCTTAAGAGCAAGCCCCTTATTTCAAGCTATAACAGGCTCGCTATTCCGACGTCCCTGCATGGGGATTTATTTCGAAGTGCTGTGTAGCCAGCCCCAAATTACAAAATAAGCTATTTCAAAATAGGCACATTGATAATTTTGAGCTATGGGACGCACCCCTAGTGAGTTAGAGCTGAACTCTGCCCCCAGCTCCCTGCTCAACCCACCCACGTGCTGACTCCCTCACTGCCATAGGGCTGTTTGCATTGGACTCTTCTCTCTGTCGCCAGGCTTCAGCCAGGACTGAGACTCAGGCAGGAGAATGTGACCCGGCTCCCTGCACCTGGGCCCTGCATTTCTCATCCCTTCAGAGACACTTGTTAGTGGAGGAATAAATCACAGTCACATGAGTGTAGATTATGAAACTTTGTAGCTGTTGTTGCCTTGGAAACTCCCCACAGACCTTCCCCTGGGGTCCCGGGCAGCCGCTCACAGCTCACTTGAGGTGAGGGTGCTGTGTAGACGTGCCCGTCCTGTTGAGGGCCAGCCTGCTGGGGGGAGGCTCTGGCCACTTCCTTTCCATGTCTCTCTCAGGCTGTGTTTACACTGCAGGGCTACGTCTACACTGCAGGCTTTTTGTGTAAGAGCAACTGCTCTTGTGTAAAAACTTGCATAGCGTGTACACTGAAGGCACATTTTTGCGCAAGTAAATTTATAGTGCAGCATCAGACAACAGGGCTTCTTGCACAGAAGTTATTGCTCTCCCCACGAGTAATAAGCCCTCTTGTGCAAGAACTCGCCCACAAGGAGGCAGTGTGGATGGGCAACAGGGGTTTCTTGCTCAAGAAAGCCGAATATCTAAAATGCCCGTCAGAGCTTTCCTGCGCAGGAAAGCGTCCACACTGCCATGGCTGCTTTTACAGAAAAGCACTTCTCTTGTGCAACAGCACATGGCAGTGTGGACACACTGTTGGGCAAGACCTTTTGCACAAAACAGTTCTTGAGCAAGAAGCCTGCAGGGTAGGTGTAGCCAGGGGGTATTTGGGTTTGTTACCAGCACTGAGCTTTGTACAACAGCCCAGGGAACATTGTGAAAAGCAAAAACCTTCCCGCCCTGGGTGTCCTTGGCCAGTCAGCAAGTGGCAGAAAGATTCCCTGAAGTGCTGACTTCAGGTGATTTAAAGCAAATTATAACAGCTCAGATGAGGTGGCCGAGTGGTTAAGGCGATGGACTGCTAATCCATTGTGCTCTGCACGCATGGGTTCAAATCCCATCCTCATCGGGTGTTTGCAGCCCTTTCTCTTGCCTCTCTCAGAGGTTCAGTGCCAGCCTCTCCTGCAACCCTGCCTGCCCCACAGGGGAAATCTCCACAGAGACACTCCCAGCTGGGACCTTCAATCCCTTCTGCCCTCAAGGGGAAACCTCACAAAGGAGGCTTCAGGCAGCCAGGCCATGGGGGTCTCTGAGATGCCCCAGCCCTGCAGCCTGTCCCACCTGACTGTTGCCATGGTCCCTCTGTGAGGTCACTGCCTCCCAGCCAATGAGCTGAGGTTCTGCAAAAGTTTCTTGTGATGTCACTGCTGCCTTGCAGGCTCATGTCCTGCCCCTGGCCAGCCCCTTGGCATGTGTGAGCTGCTCTCCCTCTGTCCCCCTCACTCAGGGCTGGTTCTGGGGCTCACACAGGGAACATCAGAGGCTGCTCAGGGGGCCACATTGCTAGGCCAGGGACCCCCCTGTGGGGCTGTGAGTGTTGCTGTCCCTGCTGTACAGACAGGGCCATAGAGCCTCAGGAGGCTGCAGCGGTGGGAGACACTTCCCTGGTTTCAGGAGCTAGATGAGATTTCAAGTCCCATGACTTGGAGCCAGCTACAGATACCCATGGAAAGCTGATTTTCAGAGGGGTGTGATCAGCCCTTCCTGTGTATCTGGCTTCTTCAAAGGGGCTTAATCAGGAGCTAAAGTTGAAGAAGGGACATTTAGAAGGTGAATTTCTGTCTCTGGCACTGTCCCACCTGACAAAGAATTTACATTCCTCTGCTTTCTGAGACAGTTGGCAAGGATGCTCCACAGTGGCTCTCTCTCTCTCTCTCCCTCTCTGCAGGAGCTGTTCAGACCCCTCACTAGCCAATGCTGGTGTCAGGTGCAGCTCTGAGTGCTAAAATCCCAGGTGTGCAAAGTCAGAATGAAGGGGATGCATTTTGCTCTAGAAGTGACAGCCGGAGGGAGGTGGCTGGAGCGGAGCAGGGTCTTTCTGGAGACAAAGCGGAGCCTGAGGATGAGAAGGCCCATGAGAGGCAGAGACTCCAGAGCGGGGGGGCTAGTTATTTGGTCTGGCAAACCGGCATGGCCCAGTCTGGCTGCTTTGATGTTCTATTTGGCTGTTCTTGTCCCCTCTGGGCAAGGGAGAATGAACCCTCCCCGCATCCTGAAGTGGACATTAAATGGCCTGTGAAAGGCTAGTGTAGGTGAGCAAGGAGACATGCTTTATGTGTCCCTGATGGTCTAGTGGTTAGGATCCGGTACTTTCATTGCTCTGGCCTGGGTTCAATTCCCAGTCAGGGAAGCCCCTGGCAACTTTTACCAAACAACTCCATAGTCAACTTTCATGGCCTTAGTCAACTTTCTTGCCACATGTTACAGCAGCTGTGACCCAAGAGGTTAACTCAGGGCCCCTTTCCCACCTCTCCCTCACTGCTAAAAAAAGGGTCTAATGGTGCCAGCAGCCTTTCAGAACATCCCCCAGCCCTTCCCTCCCCCTTGGCTGGGCACCGTCTGGACTGAGGCCTCCCCAGTGCCAAGCTAAGGGCTCTGGAGAGCACAGGGCAGCTCCAGGGGCAGAGTCCTTTTTTCTGAAGTAGTTTAAACCCAGCCCTTTGGTTCCAACTAACTTTACTCCTCATTTTTTGCCCTCTGTGTCCCCCCGGTAACACAATCAGGACTTTTCCCTGTTGAAAGAACAAACTCTCTGGTTTTTATGTGGGGAATGTAGAACTGGGGAGGGGCTGGGGAAAGACCCTGGGAGGGGGAGGGGGCTGGGAGGAAGGGCTAAGGCTGGCACCTTCCTCTGGTGGCCCCACTGCCTCATGTCAGGGGCCTCAGCAGCGCTGGGGGGTGGCTCCAGGGGGAGAAGCTGGTTCAGGGGAACATGAGCTGCTGGGCCACTGAAGCAGGCCCCCAGCAGCAGCCTCTGTGCAGGGCTCACACACTCCAGGCCTCCCGGTCACATTGAGCCTGCCCCCCAGCTGGTGCCTTGAGGTAGCCACTGTAGCAGCAGGAATTTGGGCATCAGTTCCCCTGCTTTTGTGGACAGGAAGCCAGGCCAAGGCCCTTTTAGCCACTGGGGATGTGCAGGGTGGAGCCTCCCCCTACCACATCTCTGCCCTGCTTCCTGCAAAGCTCACATTTTTGCTTTTTTCTGCTTCCCTGTCCATAGCAGGCAGCTAAAGGAAGGGAAGTGACCAAACTGAACACCCCTGTGGCCAGCATGGGGCTTGAACCCATGACCTTGGTGTTATTAGCACCACGCTCTAACCAACTGAGCTAGCCAGCCTACAAAAGCACAGTTCACCAGTGGCCCTTTCAAGAAAGGCGCCTCAGGCAGCTGCAGGGATGTCTCTGCAGCTGCCAATGGCTCTTCTCTGACAGGGCCACTAGTGACTCACTGTGACGTGGGCTGGCTAGTCCAGCTGGTTTGAGGGTTGGTCAAGGTGGCTGGCGGCCGGCAGACCCAGGGCAAAGAGAAGCCGGAATCTCTTGCTGCCAGCACCTTGCCTCCCAGCTTCTTCCCTGCCAGCAGCAGCCGCAGCCCCTTTCGGCCACTGGGTCAGCCCGGAAAGGGAGGCAGGAAAGGGGCCTCAGTTTGCAGGTTTCCGAGTCCTGAGCACTGCCCATGACACCAAGCACCCCTCAATCAACTGGGCCAAACTGGTGCCCAGTTCATGCCCACTGGGACCTGCTTTACTTGGTTTCTTTCCACCCAGAGCCCCCTTCTTCTCCTGGGCTGTGAGGTACATCCCTGGGATACTCTCATATCCCAGCACAGGGCCATCTCTCCAGTGACAGGAGACAGGGCTGGGCTTCTGACCTGCTCCACTGACACCTCCCGTCAGTCTGCTCCATCACTCAGGGCATGCCAGGGAGCTGAGTGATTGTGCCCTTGAGTGGCATTCTCAGCCAGCCAATCAGCTTTGTGAGGAGGTTCATGGAGGCAGGGCAAAGAGATCTCTTGTTAGGCCAGCAAGGAAGCAGCCAAGGCCCCACCCCCAGGGAACCAGCTGGAGACCATGTGGAGGGAGCCGCTGCCTCTCCCCTCTGCTCCCTGGGGCCTGTCTCCATCGCTTCTGTCACTGCCAGGCAATGGGAGAGCGAGTGGACTCCCCAAGGGGCGCACGGTGAGAGACAGGGGGCTGGCGGCTCAGGGAGGGGCGGTCCCAGGAGGCAGAGGGCACCTGTGACTCTCGGCTGGCAGCTGACACTCTGCTCCTCGCTTCCCTCCCGCTGCTTCACCTCTCAGGGCTTCTTTCTCCTTCCCTGTCCATAGCAGGCAGCTACACAAAGGCAAGTCACCAAACCAGACACCCCTGTGGCCAGCATGGGGCTTGCACCCACGACCTGGGCGTTATCAGCATCAAGCTCTAAACAGCTGAGCCAGCAGGCCCACAAGTGGCCTTTTGGGAAAGACCCCACAGGCAGCTGCAGGGACATCTCTGATGGGGCCACGGGCGACTCACTGAGATGTGGGCTGGCTAGTGCAGAAGTCAGAGGATCAGGAGTCTGTGTGGGTTCAGGGGGGCCTTGAGCAGGAGCAGGTTCGGGGGAGGGGCTGCTGGGCCACTGACGCAGGTGACCAGTGGTTGGCAGCAGCGCTGTGGGCTGGGCACATGGTCCCAGTCTCCTGGAAATATGGAGCCTCTGGAGCCTCAGGCTGGAGGAGCCTGCCCCCTGCAGGGAGCCTTAGGCCAGCCACTGCAGCAGCAGGAATTTGGGCATCAGGTCACCCCACTGGGGACAATGGAGGGAAGAGAAGAGTTTTGCCTACTCTTGGAGAAAGCAGGGCAGGCCAAGGCCCTTTTAGCCACTGGGTCTGTGCAGGGTGGAGCCTCCTCCTACCAGCTCTCTGGCCTGAGTCCTGCAAAGCTCTCAGCCTTTTGCCTGTTTCTGCTTCTCTGTCCATAGCAAGCAGCTAAAGTGTGTGGTTGGCAGGGACAGAAGTAGTCACCACAGAAAAGAACTGTGTGGCCAACATGGGGCTTGAACCCATGACCTTGGTGTTATTAGCACCATGCTCTAACCAACTGAGCTAGCCGGCCTTCAGTAGTTGGGCTCACAAATGGCCCTTTCAGAAAGGCACCTCCGACAGCTGGCGGGATGTCTCTGAAGTTGCCAAGGGCTCTTCTCTGACAGTGTCACTAGCGACTCACTGTGATGTGGCCTCACTACCCCAGCTGGTTTGAGGTTTGGTCAAGGTGGCTGGCGGCTGGCAGACCCAGGGCAAAGAAGCAGCAGGAATCTCCTGCTGCCAGCACCTTGTCTCCCAGCTTCTTCCCTGTCGGCAGCAGCCGCAGCCCCTTTTGGCCACTGGGAAGAGAAGCAGGAATGAGGCCAAGTAGCGAGTCAGGCTGAGGGGGGCAGGCAAAGCTCATCTTGTCTTGCAGGGCCACTGGCAACAGCTTCTCTCTTGTGCGCTGCTGCTGAGGAGAAAAACACCCTGAGAGGGACCAGAAAGACCAATTTAAAAGATTGTTTGGGGGGGGGCACCTGCTAGCGCCAGGGGGGCAAGAGTCAGAGCCTGGCAGCTCCTGGGGACCACACAAGAGACCACAAGGGTAAGCAGCAAGCTCCAGGCAGGTTAAGTTTTAGGGCCCAGCCCATCTCAGCCAGGCAGACCATAGCATCAGACTGAGCTCCAGGGGGCATCGGACACAAAACTCTCTCTCTGGGGAGCTTGTAGACAAGGAGCCCAAAGCTCATAAAGCCGGAGGGTTTTGCAGCAACCAGCCCAGCCCCAGTGAGTCCCACTGATATTTGAACTCAGCTCACAGGATTCAGAGTCTGAGCGCTGCCCCTTACAACATGGGACCTACATGAGCCAGCAGTGACTCAATTACGCTGAACTGGAGCCTCAGCTCATGCCCACTGGGACCAGCTTTGCTTGTTTCCTTCCACCCAGAGCCCCCTTCTTCTCCTGGGCTGCAAGGAGCCTCCCTGGGACGCCCTGAGACAGGCACAGGGCTCTGCCTCCCCATAACCAGCCCCACCCCACCCAACCGGCTTTGGCAGAACAAAGGGACGGGGGGCCTAGCTAGACTGCTCCCTTCTTACACACTTCAAAAAGCCCATTTGTAAACAGGCCAAGACTGTGTGGCCTAAAAGATAAAGCATCTGACTTTGGGTTGGAAAACTACAGGTTTTGAGTCCCTTTGCAGTTGTGTTGACTGTGCTTGTGGGTTCTGGTATCTCATGCTTGGAAAGGTTCTTTGTAACAATATGTATCCATTGGAAGGCCTCCAGCTATTCAGCAAATCTAACCTGTACCATTCTGCAGAGAGGCAGCAATTAACTGTAGAGCCTGGGCTCACATTCCATCCAAATAGCATTACAATAGGGTCACACTAGGCTGTGAGAAGGGGCTTGGATCCTAAGGACACCCACTGTCACCAAGTAAGAAACAGATCTCAGGGTGGGTAGAGAAAACTTAGTTAACAGCGCTTTGTCTGGCAAAAAACTGCTTATCAGTGTTTGTGCAATTGGCATTCTATGATTATCATCCTCACTTTCCTATTGTTTGTCTGTGTGATCACTGTCTGGTTTGTAACTGTTTCTGTCTGCTGTATCATTAACGTTGCTGGGGGAAAATCAACAAAGGTGGTGGGATATGATTGGTTAGGTAAATCATAATAGTATGTTATCTTTGGTTAATAAAATTTAACTAAAATAATTGGTTAAACAGGACTCAATTTTCACTCTAATAACTGGGGTCCAAGAAGGAGACCAGGGAGAAGAAGGAAAAGGGGAAACGAGAAGAGGAAGAAGGAGGAAAAGGGAAAGGAAGGGAGAAGACCAAGAAGGAGGAGAGAAGCCCTGGAAGCAGAACTCACCTCCAAGGCAGCCTCAGACCAGAGCGGCCAGGACCCCTCTGTATGACGGTTGAAATGGTTTGCTGTGTGAATTTTGTCAGGTGACATCAGGCCTGGACACTGGAATTAGTTACCAGTTTCCCTGAGCTGTTATGCCTCAGACCTGTGATGGCCAAGTGGTTAAGGCATTGGACTAGAAATCCAATAGGGTTTCCCTGTGCAGGTTCAAATCCTGCTCACAGAGAGGCTTGTGTTTTGGTCACACTCCTTCCTAGGCCAACAAGATACCCAAACTCTGAGACCCCGGAGAAGAACCTGCCAGTCCCATCAGAAGGGACACCTGGGCTATGTCTACACTCACAGCTTCTTCCATGAGTAATATGCAAATGAAGCTAAGTTTGGAATATTACTGAGCCTCATTTGCATAGCTAATGAGCCACCATTTTTTTCAGAAGAGACTCTTGCACCAGAAGGAGCGTCTACACTACCCCTTCTTGCACAAGAAAAACCCTCCTGCGCACTGCGATTACACCTATTACTTTTCACTAAACACAATTATCAGACTACCCGGTGCACATTCCTACCTTCCATTGTGCACACAACATACATGGGGCTCTAATTACTGGCCACCTGCCTTTCACACAGATCATTGATCCTTGTGACTTTTAGGTACATTCACATGGCAGCTGTTTAAACATAATGTGCTTCTATTGCATGATCAGCACCAGAGTGTCCGGTTGTGTCTACACTGTGAGTTTTCTCAGCAAAAGACGTGCTAATGAGCAGGGCTTGCCAAGCAGTGGGGAGCTCTGCTCGCCAGCCACGCGGTTTCGCATGGTTCTGCGCTCTGCGCACACGCAGATCGTTCTGCATATGTGCAGATCGCTCTGCTCCAGCTCTTCCGGGATGTAATTACTTACATCCACGGGCGAGTAGATTACATTATTTGCAGAGCCCTGGTAATGAGGGTCTAATTTACATGAGTCATGATCTCATTTGCATATTTTCTGACAAACTGGTTTTGCACTGGGGTTGTCATGCAATAACAAGCAGCATGGAAGTTTTCTGTTTGTGCAAAACCCCCTTTTTCTGCAAGATCAGGATACCTCTTTTTTGGGAGCATAAGAATCTTGTGGAAAAAGGGAAATTTGTGCAAAAAAAATGTTCACACTGCTTGTTTTTGCACAGCAATCCCATTGGCTGAAAATATGCAAATGAGATTATGACTCATGCAATTGAGTCCCTCATTAACATATTTTTTACAGAGAAAACTTCTAGTGCAGCTGTAGTCTCTATGAGCCTCACTAAACCAAACCCCTAGGGCACCTCCTGCTCTTTGCTCCTATCCTACTCCCACTGTGAGGGCACCACCAAGCTCAACTGAAGGTAAAACCAACTCCAGATACATGTTGAAGAATGGTGGGAAGAAAAGACCCATTGACTCAGCAACAAGGCACCACTGGGAGTTGAACCCAGAATTTCCCGCTTACGAGGAAGGTGCTTAAGCCAACTAAGCCATGGTGCCCTCCTTGGAAGCAGCCCTAAAACTGTTCTACTTTATGGTTCCAGACACCCCCTTCCCATACCAAAGTGCAGCCGTTCCCCATTCCCCTCCAGCTCTTGCCATGACTCAAGGTCTGCGCAGCCCAAGACATTTGATTGGCAGCTGGTACCCAAAACCTTTGTGTCAATTGTAGCAGCAGGCCCCAAAGGGACAGACCCAAGGCAGCCGCCTGGTCCTAAGGCCGGGCCTGCAGCCAGGGGGAGGGAGAAGAATCTCTCCTTTCAGCTGGAGTTGAATCAGCCACCTAAGGGCACTTGCCGAGCACCCGCTACAGGCCTCTGCTCTGCCAGCTGAGCTATGGAAGGTGACTGGGGCAGGCTGCTTTGCCTATGTTGGCCCTCTCATGAGTGCCAGGGCAAGAGTCCCCCGAATAGGAGGGGCAGGAGAACCCAGCAGCGCAGGGGTGTCACAGGCGTTTCACCCGTAGAAGGACCCTTAAGTGATCCCGGCAGAAACGCCGCGTCTCGCTCCCTGCAGCTCCCCTTGCTGCCCTGGCAGGCGCTGCCCCTTCTCCCACTGGCCTGGGCCTGGCCTCCCTCCCCCGCCCGGCACCACAGAAAGCCCCTTGGCGTGAGCCTGGGCAAGCTTAGGCCCTGGGCTCTGGGGCCAGCCCCCTGTGGGTCAGAGCCCCCTACCCACAGTGCTACTCCAGGGGGCCTGGTTCCAGGGCCTCCTAATCCCAGGCCTGGGGGGCTGGAGGCCTTTGCCCTGGAGCCTCAGAGCTCCCTCAGTGCCACCTTCCAGGAGGGGGAATCTCCCGCAGGGCCGGTGCGATGTAGGAACCTCTCCCAGGACAGTGCCCCCAGCCCAGTCCCTGCCCCTTGCGGGGGCAGGTAAGAGATACCCCCTCCCCTTCCCCAGAGAACAGCCCCCCAGGGCTATAGGGGGCGGATCTGGCCCAGGGCTGCTCCCAGCAGAGGTGGCTTTGATCCCAGCCTGGGTCCAGGGAAACTGCTCCCAGCTCCCAGCATGTGCGAGGTTGGGGGAGGGAGCAGATCAGCGTTTGCAGATATTTACACTTATTTGCATAATGCGTATGCAGATATGCAGGGCTCGGCAATTAGGGCAATCTACCCGCCAGTGGTGAGTAGATTTTAGCCCGGTGCGGCGCTCAGTGCAGTCTGTGCATGCGCAGTGATATGTAAATAAAATGTTACTGGTCTGGCAAAAGTCTGTGAATGGTTTGTCTGTCCATGGTATAAACACAAAGGCTGGAAACACTGGCCTGATCCCTGGGGGCTTGCCGAATGCAAGGCAGGGAAAACATTGGGTGAAGGGAGGGGGCATATTTTCCCCACCAGGCCTTTGTCCCTCTGAATCCCTGGGGACATTGGGTTTTGTCTCATTTTTCTTCCCTTTTCCCTGCTTCCCTCTTTGCTGTGAGGAGGGGGCAGCTCTCGCCCTCGCGGTGGGAAGCCCTGGTACAGGGATGGGATGGGCACATGCTCTGAGAGGGAGTCCCTGGGCTGTTTGGGGAGAAAAGTTTCTCATGTCTGCTCTCCTCCACACCACCAGGATGGCCGAGTGGTTAAGGTGTTGGACTTAAGATCCAATAGATGTTTGTCTGTGTGGGTTCAAACCCCACTCCTGGTAACTTCCCTTCTTTGGCGAGACATTGATCTGGATGGTGTTTAATCCTGCTGTGAGGCAGGGGACTGGACTTTGTCTCTGAAGGTCCCTTGGGCTATATCTGCACTGCTGGGTTCTTGTGCAAGAACACATCCATGCTGGTGTGTTTGTGTTCTGTGCAAGAGCATCCATGGCAGTGTGGATGCTCTCTTGTGCAAGAAGCCCTTTCTTACCACACTTTACTATAAAACTTCTTGCACAAGAGCGAGTGGGCAGTGTGGCCCTTCTTGCGCAATAACCGACCAGTGTAGACACAGCCTTCCAGTTCTAGTCCCAGTTCTGATTGGCTGAGCAGGGGCCAGTCACAGGGGGGAGACTCAGGACTTTGTTAAAGCGACGAGGAGTCCTGTGGCACCTTATAGACTAACTGAAGTGTAGGAGCATAAGCTTTTGTGGGCAAAGACCCACTTCGTCAGATGCATCTGACGAAGTGGGTCTTTGCCCACGAAAGCTTATGCTCCTACACTTTAGGTAGTCTATAAGGTGCCACAGGACTCTCTGTCGCTTTTGCAAATTCAGACTAACACGGCTACCCCTCTGATACTTGATTCAGGACTTTGTTGTTCTCCTTAAGTCCCAGCAAATGAGCCAGAACCAATCGACTGCTGGGGGAATTGTTCTGCTTCTCGCCAGTGCTTGTCTCTGAGCAGCTCCTGAGTCTCTCTGTGTCCCGATGCTTCTAACCCACTGGCTGAGCCATCCCTAGGCTGGGCTGTGGGGCTGTAGCTCCTTTGAGGCACTTTATTCTGATCCATCAGGGTGTGAAACTCCAGACTGAGGGGGAGTTTCAGCATCAGGCTTCTGGGTCCTTTTCTTCAGTCCCCACCCCACTCAGTAACCCACCCCCAGCCTCTTCCAGCACAGCCTGCCCCACCTTCCCCTATAGGGCTTCCACAGGGACCTCTGTCCCAGGGGGAATGGGGAGCCCCTGCCCCCGGCACCCACCCAGCCTGCTGCTGCTCCCACAAGAGCATTCACCCGACACAAGTAAGTGCCTCTGTCCCCCCTCACCCCCGCTGCTGGTTTTCCCTCCTATGTAGCTTGCTGGCCTAGGTAAGGTTACATGAGACTGCTCATATCACCCCCTCAGCAGGGAGCCCTGGGCAGCCGCCCTGCTCGCTCAGGTCTCAGGCTGGCAGGGCCTGCAGGGATACTGGGTTTGAATGACAAGGTGTTGGAGCAGCTATTAAAAGGCTTCTTCCTTGGCAGGGGCTTTGTGCTTGTGGATTGGCTATTTCTTGGATGACTGGTGCTTGCACATGCAGCTGGGCTTTAGCAAATCAGAACGATGCGAGTCGTGAGTAACCCAGCGCCTCTGGAAATGGGAGTGGAGTAAAAAGTACAATATTGTCTAAAAAAAATAAAATAACTTGAATAAAAATCAAAGTGTGACTAAAATAAATGACTTGAGTAAAGTACAAATACCCAAAAAAGGTCTTGAGCAGTGTGATCAAGTATTTCTACTTAGTTATTTTCCACCTCTGCCCGGCAGGCAGGGGTTCTTGGCCCCTTGCTGGTCTGTGGACTGGCAGTTTGTTACCACTGACTTAGAGGAGCCCCAGGAACTGCAGTTTCAGGAAGAAACAGCAAGAGATTTTGATTGGCTGCCAGGTGCTCCACATGCTAATCAGGAGGCGTGTTTCTGTAAACAGGGACATGGAGCATATTCTAATATACAGATTTCTAAACCTAGTGGAGTGTGTTTGAATGGGACAAGCATTTTGCTGAGATTATTTCTGTTTCACACAGATGTTGTGTGAAAACATTCCTCATGAGGAGAAAGTGAATGCACATGAATGTGGGTGTGTAGCGAGCAGGCTGCTGTTAAGACTGTGCTTTCAGGGATCATTTCTATAGTTGGTAACTAGAGAAATACAGCTGAAAGTGGTTGGTCTCGCTAGCCATGAGGATGAGTGATAGTGTTCTCTTCTGAGCATGAAGCCAGTAGACAGTGTTGTTTTAATGTAATTGCTGTGTGCTGTTGATGATTGTTCCTTCTTTCCTGTTGGGAAGCTGGAAGAAGAGAGCACAAGCTGAGTGGTTGGCTACTGTCAAAATGTTTAAAATTAGTTTTCAAGTAGAAAGGAGCAGGGATTTCACTTTATAATCCTATCCTGGCTTTTCTTGAATTCCTGGTTTTATATGTGCTACCTTGATCCTGATGTTTTCATGTTGTTCTCTCACCAGCTTTTGTGTCTTTTTCCCTGAGCTTCTCACACTCAACTTAGCTAGTCTCTTAGATCTGCTTCATGCGTTGTCCCTCATCTGTTCCTTAGTGGCCCTGGGGGAGACAGATACTAGGTGCAGCCAGGTATTAATTATCCCTTGGGTTAGTGTCTTTCTCCCATAACTTGTAGCTAAGATATTTGTTAGTAACTGGCAGAGGCCGCTGGGGCTCACCCCCGAACAGGCGCCCACAGACTTAATATTGGTGCACAAGATGAAACTCACCCTGCTCCTGGAACAGGAACACTGACTAGCAGTGAGGCCCCTCCCTGGCAGCACCGAGCAGTGAGAGCTGAGTGAAGGGGGAGGCAGGACCAGGGGGAGAAGGCTCCATGACTGCGTGAGAGGGAGGCTCTGCCCTGGCCAGTGGGGAATCGTTGCCTCTCCGAGGGGCCCAGGCCTGGTGAGTCATTTCCCCAGGTTACTGAGTGGGGGCTGGAGCCAGTTCTGGGTTGTCTCCTTCAACAATCAAAGCAAACCAATGGATCTTGTGCAGACCTGACTGTGCTGGGCTAGTGCTGTGTGTGCCACAGAGCTTCCTGCAGGGCTGCCTACACAGCAGAGGGGAGGGGCAGTTTGAGTCACCCATCTCTGCCCCTTCTGAAAATGGCAGGTGCTGTCTTAGCAGTGAGGGAGAGGTGGGAAGGAGCCTGAAGTAACCCTCTTGGGTCTCAGCTGCTGTAACGTGTGATAGTGAAATAAAAGGTTAGGCAGTTGTCCAGAGGGTAAATTGACCAGGGATCTGTGGCTGGTTTCTTGGAACCAGACAGGACTTGTTCGGGGTAGGTGGGATTGGGTGCTAGGACCCCCCACCTGTGTATTAGGCCCGGGGCCATCTGATATTGCTGAGGTGTCGGAGGGGTTTTGCTCGTGAGGCTTCAGGCAGGCAGCTGAAGCGCTCTGCGACTGGTTTGTGGCCTATTTGGAGAGGTCACCAGTCTGGCGGCTGTAAGGAGCCCTAGATTTGAGCAATTCGCCCTGAGCAGATGCCCTCAGCTGTGCCCAGATACGGCCCGGTCCGTCACAGGGGACCATTCTCCCTTGTCCAGAGGGACAAGAACAGCCAAACAGAACATCAAAGCAGTCAGACTGGGCCATGCCAGTTGTCCAACTAGCCCAGAATCCTGTCTCAGGACAGCAGACAGTTATTAAGTGATCCTTCCCATCTCCCATTCCCAGCTTCTGGAATGCACCAGCTAGGGACACCTGCCCTGTCCATCCCGGTTAAATGCCATTGATTGACTTTTCCTGCATTAATTTATCCAATTTTGTTTTGGGCCTTCTTGCAGATTTCAGTTTTGCAACATCCTCTGGCAAGGAGTTCCACTGGGTGCAAAAATGCTTCCTTTTGGTTTATTTTTAACTTATCAGTTTCATTCTCTCACCCTGGTTCTTTAGTAGGAGAAAAAATAATTTCTGCACCCTTGTCATCATCACATAAACCCCTGTCCCATTGCCCCTTGCTTGTCCCTTTCCCAAGCTGAGAAGAAGAAGTTCCATGAACTCCTGGGAGCTGCTTACCAAAGAAGAGGCATTTCCTGTGGAGAAGATGCCAAGCCCAATCCCCTACACAGAGCCCCAGGAAATACCAATGGACATTGGGAAAGCTCCCTCTCGGGCACAAAGGCAGCACTTTTCCAATGGAGCTAATTCTGCCCCACCTGCCCCCTGCCTCCAGTGTTCCTGGCACTGCCTGGCCCAGGAGGGCTGGTGTCCAGCAGCTCTCTGCCTCAGTGTGGCTGGCTTTTGGGGAGAGCAACTAGGAAGTGGGGGATGGGGGCTAGGGCAGCCACTTAGCCCCTGGCTGGCTCTGCCAGTAAAAAGATGATGATGATGATCTCCCTGAATACCGGAGAATATGGGCATTGATCCCACTGCCTCTCGCATGCAAAGCGAGCGCTCTACCACTTGAGCTAATTTCCCGGCTGTGTTAAGTTTGGCCTTCTTGGAGGCTCTTCCCTTCTCCACAGGGATGTCTGTCTTCTAGGTCAGTTAGTCGTGGGAAAGGAGAAGGCTCCGAAAAGGCCACAAGGGCAACTCTCAGGAAGGAGACTCCCTGCAGCAAAGCCTTGGGCGGGGAGGGCAGCGGCAGGGTGTGGTCCCTTTGATGACCCCTGCCCTGCAGCCTGTCCCACCTGGTCATTGTCATGGACTCTCTGTGAGGTCATCACCTCCCAATCTCCTTTAGCCAATAAGATGTGGTGCTGCAAAAGGCCCTTGTGATGTCACTGCCACACCCACCCCTGCCCTCCAGGGCTAATGTCCTGCCCCAGGCAGCCCCTTTGCCTGGCTGAGCTGCTCCCAGGGGTGAAAGTGACACATTTCTTACAGGGCCTGTTCTATTGGGCACCACCCTTTGGGGGGGGAGGAGGATCAAGGCAGGAAGTCGGGGGACGGGTTGTGATAGGACGGTACCTGTAAGAAATTAAAATGTGGAGTGTGGGAGGCTCAAGGCAGGGATTTGGGGAGTGTGTGAGAGTGGGGGGGGCTCAGGGCAGGGGTGAGGATGTGGAAGGGTAGAGAAGTCAGGGCACATGCAGCCTTTGTTACTCACCTGGATCGGCTGGCAGCTGACACTCTGTTCCTTGCTTCCCTTCTGCTGCTTCATCTCTTAGGGTGCCCCCCACCTGCCCCGTGCCGAGAGCCAGGCCCAAGCAGGAAAGAGGCAGGTGGGCCCTCTTGGCGTCAGGGTCCCACCACCCATCTTCCCACCATCAGCAGCCACAGCCCCCTTTCAGCCACTGGGTCAGCCCAGGAAGGGAGCAGGAAATGGGGCCAAGTAGTGAGTTAGGGTGTGAGGGGCAGGCAAAGCTCATCTTGCCTTGCAGGGCCACTGGCAACAGCATCTCTCCTGTGCACTGCTGTGGAGTAAAGTATCCCTGAGGGAGAACCCTGCCCCCAGGGCTACGTCTAGACGGGCCCCAAATTCCAGAAAAGGGATGCAAATCAGGTAAGTCAGCATAGGGAAATCCGCGGGGGATTTAAATATCCCCCGCGGATTTAAATAAACATGTCCGCCGCTTTTTTTCCGGCTTGGAGAAAAGCTGGAAAAAAGCGTGTAGACTGGCCCGATCCTCCGGAATAAAGCCCTTTTCCGGAGGATCTCTAGGAACAAGAGATCCTCCGGAAAAGGGCTTTATTCCGGAGGATCGGGCCAGTCTAGACGTTTTCCGGCTTTTCCCCAAGCCGGAAAAAATAGGTGAAGCTACAGAAGCTGACGGGGACAATCAGCAGGCGGAGGGTTATTTTTTCTCCTCCCTGGGCTGATGTGGCTAGAACTGAGGAGAAGAAAATCCTCTTCCCTTCTCCTCAGAAGATGGAAATTGCATTTGGTTCTCTCTCTGGTTCTACTAAAGCTGGACCCCAGGACTAGACTTTTCTTTCTAAAACCCTGGTGAAAACTGAGAGCCAATTGCTTGTAGACTGAGAATGTGAGTTAAAGAAAGTTATCAACCAGCATGGGGCTTGAACCCATGACCCTGAAACTAAGAGTCTCATGTTTTACCCACTGAGCTAGCCAGGATGTGTGCAAAAAGTTTTCTAATATCCCATCACAGCATAACAGGAGCCAAGTGTTCTCCACTGCCTGACTCAAGGCTCTTTCTTGACCCTCATGTGCGGTTCTGGTCTGTGGAGAGGTTTGAACTCGAACCCCACTCCCAACACACCCACTTCTTTCCCCACAAGGAACGGCCCCATTTCCATCTCTCCAGGGACAGGAGAAGGGCTCTGGCCTGTTCTCTGCAAAATGCTCAGCCTGTTTCTTTTTCTGCAGGAACTAGTGGGATCCATGCGCCCTGTTCCCCAGTGAGAGGTATGTGTCCTCTTCCCCCCTTTCCACAGACACAGCAGGCCAGGGGGTTGTGCACCTGCAGTGTCCCCTTCCTTCCTACTTGGCCTCCCACAAAGCTGGGGTGAAAAGCTGCTAGACCCCAGCCATCCTGGGCCAAGCCATGGCAGAGGTAGCAGGATTCACTCCCTTCTTCTCCTGCCTGTGCCCTGGTGCTGAGGGTCCGGCCCCTTTCCTGCTGCCCCAACTCTTATTCCCACAATGCACTTTGTGCAGGGGCCATTGGTCTTTGTGCCAAGGTGCATGGCTGGGAGCCAGGACTCAGGGCCCTTCCCCTAATCCCCTCTCTGACCCGCTCACGCTGTCTGGCTGCCTCCAGCACAGGCTGAGCTCAGGGGTCAGGTGGGTGACCTGCCCTGCAGCTGTGATGGCATCAGGCCCTTCCAGCCCACCTGCTCAGTCTGGAGATGGAGCTCCAGTGGCCTCAGACACCCAGCAAGAGGAACAAGACTCTCTTTGTTGAACCTTAGTGCATGGAAGCTGAAGCACCAGCACCTTGTAACAACCAGCAGAGTCTTAGTAGGTCCCACTGAGATTTGAACTCAGATTGCAGGATTCAGAGTCCTGAGTGCTGCCCCTTACACCATGGGACCTGTGATATGAAAGTATAGTGGGCACCTCTGACTCTCAGCTCTCAGGCTGGCCTCTGCTCTCCTGGCTTCTCTCCAGCTGCTTCATCTCCCAGGACTCCCTGTAAGAAATGTGTCACTTTCACCTCTGGGAGCAGCTCAGCCATGCAAAGGGGCTGCCTGGGGCAGGACATTAGCCCTGGAGGGCAGGGGTGGGTGTGGCAGTGACATCACAAGGGCCTTTTGCAGCCCCTCAGCTTATTGGCTAAAGGAGGTTAGGAGGTGGTGACCTCACAGAGAGTCCATGACAGTGGCCAGGTGGGACAGGCTGCAGGGCAGGGGCCATCTCAGAGCCCCCCCATGGCTTTGCTGCAGGGAGTCTCCTTCAGAGTTGCCCTTGAGGCCTTTTCGGAGCCTTCTCCTTTCCCAAGACTAACTGACCTAGATGACAGACGTCTCTGTGGAGAAGGGAAGAGCCTCCAAGAAGACCTCTGTAAATGCAGCAGGGGAATTAGCTCAAGTGGTAGAGCGCTTGCTTAGCATGCGAGAGGCAGTGGGATCGATGCCCACATTCTCCAATACAGTTCAGCTTTTATCCCTTATTTTCACTGTCAGGGGCTCAGTGGCCTCCTCCCTCTTCCTACCTGCTCTCCCAAAAGAGACAGACCTGGCTCCCCTTTCTTTGCTACCAGCAATTGCCATGCTGCAAAGCAGAGAGTGGAGATATCAGGCTCTGTGGTGCAATGGAAAGCATGTTGGACTTTTAAGCTGCAACAAAATACAGGACTATGTAGCACTTTAAAGACAAACAAGATGGTTTATTAGATGATGAGCTTTCGTGGGCCAGACCCACTTCCTCAGATCAAATAGTGGAAGAAAATTGTCACAACCATATATACCAAAGGATACAATTAAAAAAAAACGAACACATATGAAAAGGACAAATCAAATTTCAGAACAGAACGGGGATGCGGGGGGGAAGGTAAATGTCTGTGAGCTAATGATATTAGAGGTGATAATTGGGGAAGCTATCTTTGTAATGGGTAAGATAACTAGAGTCTTTGTTAGGACCCCGCCGTAAAGTGTCGAATTTTAGCATGAATAACAGTTCAGAAGATTCCCTTGAAAGTGCAGTTTTAAAAGGCTTTTGAAGCAGGATGCAGGTAATTAAGTCATTGAGATAATGTCCTTTCTGGTTGAAATGGCAAGAAACTGGTTTTTTCTGTATTTTGTTTCAGCTACCTTAGACTAACATGGCTACTTTTCTATCACTATTTTAAGCTGCAGTGATTCATGTGAGCCCAGCTAGGCATTCAAAGTTTGTGGGTTCAAGTCCCACAAGTGTCACTTTAGCTGCTTTCTCATTTCCAGGGCACAGCTTTTACAGAACAGGCAATCCTTAGGGTGAAACTGGGGTGGGCTTGAGTCCAGACAGTTCCCAGAAGACCCCAGTGAGGATGGAGGGAAGGGCTGGTTCTTGCGGTTGGAGCTGGGAGTTGTTCTGAAAGGCTTCAGGTGCCATTAGATCGTTTTATCCCTCCCTGTCTCCTCCCAGTGCTGAGCAACACTCAGGCTATGTCTGCCCTACACTGCTCTTCTGGGAAAAGCTACGCACATTTCAAAACCCAATTTGTGCAGCTTTTTCTTCTGCTTTTTTTTTTTTTGGAAGAGGCTTTTCTGACATTTGGCCTGTTACACTGGGCAAGTCACACAAGGGAGGCAGCAGACAGAGCCAGCCAAATGCACCAGCCTCCCAGGGCGGGGAGGCCAAGGCACAAGCAGCTGCCTGGCCTAATTTATCTGGCTTCCCCAGGTTGGCACCCAGGGGCATTATCAGCTGACATTACCCCCCCTCTGTCACATGAGCGTTGGGCTCATGAACAGGCTGGTCAGCAGCAGCTGTAGTTACCTGGGCACTGCAATAAGAGAACACCCTGTGTTTCTGAACCAGGGACCTTTTGCGTGTTAGGCAAACATGATAACCACTACACCACAGAAACACATTTCAAGGCATGGAACTTGGCTGACTGTTCTGTTTCTAGCTCTTTCTAACACCCTGGTCTGGAGGGGAGGGGGATGCTCCTTGTGAACACTCCACCTCTTGTTCTCAGGGAAGCGCCTAATTTCCTCACCAGCCCCTTGAGATTTGTAGCTCAAAGCTGGAGCTGCTGTGGAAGGAGGTGAAGCTACAGAAGCTGACGGGGGACAATCAGCAGGCAGAAGGTTATTTTTTCTCCTCCCTGGGCTGATGTGGCTAGAACTGAGGAGAAGAAAATCCTCTTCCCTTCTCCTCAGAAGATGGAAATTGCAGTTGGTTCTCTCTTTGGTTCTACTAAAGCTGGACCCCAGGACCAGATTTTTTCTTTCTAAAACCCTGGTGAAAAGTGAGAGCTAATTGCTCACAGGCTGAGAATGTGAGTTAAGGAAGGGCACCGCCCAGCATGGGGCTTGAACCCATGATCCTGAGATTAAGAGCCTCATGCTCTACCAACTGAGCTAGCCAGGCTGTGTGTGGAAAGTTTCCTAATATCCCATCTCAGGGTAACAGGAGCCAAGTGTTCTCCACTGCCTGACTCAAGGCTCTTTCTTGCCCCTAATGTGGGGTTCTGGTTTGTGGAGAGGTTTGAACTCGAACCCCACTCCCGACACACCCACTTCTTTCCCCACAAGGAACGGCCCCATTTCCATCTCTCCAGGGACAGCAGAAGGGCTCTGGCCTGTTCTCTGCAAAATGCTCAGCCTGTTTCATTTTCTGCAGGAACGAGTGGGATCCATGCGCCCTGTTCCCCAGTGAGAGGTATGTGTCCTCTTCCCCCCTTTCCACAGACACAGCAGGCCAGGGGGCTATGAGCCTCCAGAGGACCCTTCCTATCTGGCCTCCCACAAAGCTGGGGTGAAAAGCTGCTAGACCCCACCCCTCCTGGGGCAGGCCATGGCAGAGGTGGCAGGATTCACTCCCATCTTCTCCTGCCTGTGCCCTGGTGCTGAGGGGCCGGCCCCTTTCCTGCTGCCCCAACTCTTATTCCCACAATGCATTTTGTGCAGGGGCCAGTGGTCCTTCTGCCAAGGTGCGTGGCTGGGAGCCAGGACTCAGGACCCTTCCTAAAATATAGAAATCCCCCGCCTCTCCTGGGGGCCAGGTGAGTGACTTGCCCTGCATATGTGACAGCATCAGACCCCTCCCACCCGTCTGCTCAGTGTGCAGACCAAGCCCAAGGGTGGCACCTGGGTTGTGTGTTACACAAAAGCCTCTTGTTCCCTGCCCAGTTCCCAACATTGGCTGCTGATGTTAACTTCCATGGGGGTGTAGCTCAGTGATAGAGTCTTTGACTGCAGATCAACTGGTCCTTGTCTCAACTCCAAGTGCCCCCTTGGAAAAAATTCCTTCTAGTGTAAATATTTTCCTTTCCAGTTCCATCACACTCTGGCTTTACATTGCTTGAGGTTCTTGACATTAATAAGAACCCTTAATGCAGAGCTACTCAACTTTGGGATCCCTGGCAGCCATAATCAATGGCATTTAACCGGGATGGACAGGGCAGGTGTCCCTAGTTAGTGTATTCCAGAAGCTGGGAATGGGCGACGGGAGGGATCATTTAATAACTGTCTGTCCTGAGGATTCCCTCGGGACAATGAAATTGGCTGCTGTTGTGAGACAGGATCCTGGGCTAGTTGGGCATCTGGCATGGCCCAGTCTGGATGTTCTGTTTGGTTTCTGTTCTTGTCCCCTCTGGGCAAGGGAGAAGTGACCCCTTATCCTGCGAAAGGCTAGTGCAGGTGAGCAAAGAAGCATGTGTCCTGTGTCCTATATTGTATTATTGTAGTAATAAACCTTTAGATGGTAGATGCTAAATGATTGGCTCAGCGTGATTTGTGGGTAAGATCCAGAGGGTAAATTGACCAGGGATCTGGCTTAGAGGTGAGTTCAAGGGGAAACCTCACAAAGGAGATTCCAGGCAGCCAGGACATGGGGGTCTCTGAGGTTGCTCTGTGAGGTCACTGCCTCCCAGCCAATGAACTGAGGTGCTGTAAAAGTTCCTTGTGATGTCACTGCTGCCTTGCAGGCTCATGTCCTGCCCCTGGCCAGCCCCTTGGCATGTGTGAGCTGCTCTCCCTGCCCCCCTCACTCAGGGCTGGTTCTGGGGCTCAAGCAGGAAACATCAAAGGCTGCTCAGGGGCCACATTGCTAGGCCAGGGGCCCTCCTGTGGGGCTGTGAGTGTTGCTGTTCCTGCTGTACAGACAGGGCCATAGAGCCTCAGGAGGCTGCAGCGGTGGGAGACACTTCCCTGGTTTTGGGAGGGAAACGAGATGTCAAGGCCCATGACTTGGAGCCAGCTACCGATACCCATGGAAAGCTGATTTTCAGAGGGGTGTGATCAGCCCTTCCTGTGTATCTGGCTTCTTCAAAGGGGCTTAATCAGGAGCTAAAAGTTGAAGAAAGGAGATTTAGAAGGGTGAATTTCTTTCCCTGGCAGCATTTTCTGTGTGCCCCAGTGGCCTAATGGACAAGGCACTGGCCTCTTAAGCCAGCAATTGTGGGTTCAAGTCCCACCTGGGGTTACAGTTTCTCTCACTGACAAAGAGTTTACTCTTCTCTCTTAAACAGTTAGCAAAGATGCCACACAGTTGCTGTCTTGGTCACTGTTCCAGAAACAGAGTGAGTTTTGCCCTGGGCACCAATATTGAGGGTGTGTGCACCTGTTTGTGTGTGAGCCCCCCTAGCACCCATTGGCTCCTGCTGAGGGGTGGAGGGACCCCTGGTCTGGTATTTCCTACTGGGGAGGGTTGGAGGGACCCCAAGCCCTATAGCGGGTCAGAGTCCTGCCTGGCAGGATACAGTTTCAGTTTTTCCCTGGTGGATGCTCCACACAGGAGGGATGCCAGCGCACTGGCCCAGCCCGGGCCGGCAGTGATGGTTTTTATACATGCAGGGAAATGCCCCGGCTTCTCCCCCGCACAGAGCTGCTGCCTCTCCGGGAGGCGGATGAACTGCAGGTGCGGGACAGCTCCCTGCCAGCAGGGACAGCAGCCAAGGCACCAGATATCGCTGGGTCTGCAGCCAGTGTTGGGAACTGGGCAGGGAACAGGAGGCTTTTGAGTCACACACGTCTCAGGTAGGACTGTGACTGGTCCAAGCAAGGAATGTGTCTTGGGGCTAGTTTAGTGACACCCCAAGGCTGTGTCTACACAATGGCTGTGTCTAGATTTCATCCCTTTTCTGTGAGAGGTGGGGGAATTAGCTCAAGTGGTAGAGAGCTTGCTTTGCACGTGAGAGGCAGTGGGATCAACACCCACATTCTCCAGTGATAGATATTTGCTTTCTGCTCGTTTTACAGGCAGAGACAACAAGGAGGCTAAGTGCTTCTAGGGGCCTCTTTGCAAAAGGCAGGGGACTGGTTTCTGCAGTGCAGTGGGTGTCACATTTGCAGGGCATATAAAAGTTCCCTGGCTAAAAGCCAGACAGGCAAAGTCCTGCCTGTAACACCCAGAGGAGGGGATTCACTTGCCTGGGGAGGGCAGGAACAAACCAGCACTTGGCTGCCAGCTGTTTGCACATCTGGACACAGAAGTATCCTGAGCCTTGGTTCTACCAGCCAGTTTCTTTTCAATTCACTGCAAACTGTGTCCCAGTTGTAGGTGACGCTGAATTCACCTGCCTGGGGAGGGTGGGAACAGACCAGCACTTGGGAGCTTGGCTGCCAGCTGCTTAGCACATCTGGACACAGGAGAATCCCAAGACTTGGTTCTGCCAGGCTCCAGTTTCCCCTCTTCTGTTTCTTTTCAGCTCCCTGCAAACTGCCTCCCAGCTGTGGGTGAGGCTGAGTGTGTGTGAAACCAGCTGCGCTTTGGATGATTTTGTTAATTGTTTAAAAAGCCTCAGGCACCTCTTCTGCCTGGGGAGGTGTCTGGAATAGACACCTAGTGTGACATCCCCCTGGGGTTTTACCCCTTTAACCTCACCCAGAGACTCCTGACAAGTCTGTCTCCTGTGTCCATCTGTGCCTCAGGCCAAGTGTTCGCATGTTTCATATCGAAGGAAACTCCTCCTCCCTTTTTCCTGCCTGGAGCCCCTGCAGAAGCTGCTGGCACTGGCAAGGCAGGGCTCTGACTGCAATTCCTGGGAGAGGAGAGCCAGCACCACACACCCTTGTGATTCCCTCAGGGGGTCAGGTCAGGGCCTAGAGAGCCTGAGGGAGCATCCACTGCAGCTCCTACAGCCATGGAGAGTCAGGGTCTGTGGGCATCAGGTGCTTCTCACTTGTGGTTTCCTTCTTCCCAACACTCCTCCCCACTCAGCCTTTTCCTGAACCAGCAGTTCCATGGGTGGCCAGGGGAGGCCTCTTCTGTGTCCCAGAAGGGCATAAATAAATGTGAGCAAAGGTTACAACAAGGCACCACTGGAACTTGAACCCAGGATCTCCTGTTTATGAGGCAGCTGATTTAGCCAGCTAAGCCAGGGTGCCCTCCTTGAAAAGGGCTTTGAAACTGTTCTACTTTATGGTCCCAGACACCCCCTTCCCATTCCAAAGAGCAGCCGTTCCCCATTCCCCTCCAGCTCTTGCCATGACTCAAGGCCTGCGCAGCCCAAGGCATTTGATCCAAAACAGAACTGGATAATTTAATGCAGGGAAGGTCAATCAATGGCATTTAACCAGGATGGACAGGGCAGGTGTCCCTAGCTGGTGTATTCTAGAAGCTGGGAATGGGCGACAGGAGGGATCATTTAACAATTGTCTGTCCTGAGGATTCCCACTGGGCAATGAAATTGGCTGCTGTTGTGAGACAGGATCCTGGGCTAGTTTGGCAACTGGCATGGCCCAGTCTGGCTGTTCTGATGTTCTGTTTGGTTTCTGTTCTTGTCCCCTCTGGCCAATGGAAAATGGACCCATGTCCTGAAGGGGACAGAAAGTGGCCTGTGAAAGGCTAGTGTAGGTGAGCAAAAAGGCCTGCTTTATGTGTCCCTGATGGTCTAGTGGTTAGGATTCAGCACTTTCACTGCTGAGGCCTGGGTTCGATTCCCAGTCAGGGAAACCAGCCTCATCTGTATTAATGAAATCTGCCATGTCTTTGCCCTTTTCCATCATAGGGAGGGCCAGTGGGTTGAGGGGAGGGGCTGGGGTGCCAGAGGCAGGCTCTGGCTGGGAGACACTCCCAGCAGCCAAGCACATTTCTCAGGCAGCCCCTTCCCGGCACAGGTCATACCCCTGGGTGAATAAGAGCTTGTGGGGACTGGCCAGGGCTTCAAGCAGGCAGCTCCCATTGGCCACAAACAAGCTGGGAGCAGGGACCAGGCCTGAAGCCTTTTCCTCTACAGCTGAGAGACACAAAGGCCCAGCAGCCCCTTCTCTCAGCTGTGCGTGGGGGCAGGGCGAGCAGGGAATCTGCCTGAGGCTTCTTGCTGCCATGTTGGGTGGCTTCATGGGCTGGATCCAGCCCGCTGGCCTGTATTGCCCAGGCCTGGCTTAGAGGGAACCTTGGCTCTGGCTGTGGGGGAGGGGCGCTGTGGAAAGGCCAGTCTGGCCTTCCTGGGCAGGGCATGACGACATGCGGCCAAACATCCTGGACAGAGAATTACAGGCCAGACAGGTGTTTTACCACAGCCAAAGTAACTCAATTAGGAGAGCGTTAGACCAAAGATCTAAAGGACCCTGGTTCAATCCCAGGCTTTAGCATGTGCTAGTAGGGGCTAATAATTTCAAGTTAATGGGTTTGTTTAGAGCTGCCCTCACAAACTGCCTGGTAGAATGAAAGCTGAGCTACAGCCTGGGGCTCTATTCTTCCAGGGGGCAGGTACAAGGGCTGCACTTGCAGGAAATCAGGTGACACCCCAAGAAACACTCTGTGTGGGCCTGGCTGAAATGTGGCATCACATGAGCATGTTGTTAGCCCCAGTGTGCCCTCCCGGGGGCTGAGGAGCACTAGAGCTGTTGGGCAGCTCTGCTCTCCCAGCCTGGGGCTGTCTGTCTGGGCCATACACACACTGGTCCCTACCTCCCTTTCTAGGACAGGGCTCCTGCTGTTCCTTGGTTTACTCAGCCTGGGAGTTGGGCTTATCCCAAGCAGCAGGAGCCGTGTTTATCTGGGGAGACACAAATCAGAGCAGAACCTCCCTGTCCCCCATTTCTGCTTGGCTTTGAACCAGGAGCCTTTTGCACATTAAGCAAACATGATAACCACGATAACCACTACCCACAGAAACATGCTTAAGTTAGTTTTTGTCTGTACATAAACTTAGACAAATATTCTATTACTAATTCTTTGGCCAAGGCAGAGAAAGAGCAGAGAACAAGACCCCCCCCTCTCCCCCCCCCCAATACTTCTCTAGACCCTTTACTCCCAACACAGGGCAGGGGTGGGGGGGGCTGTGTGCCTCGGGAGGAGTGACCCACATCATATCCCCAGCATTTCTGCCCTTCATGGATGGCCCTTTGGGGGCAGGCCCAGACGCTCCATCCTCTAACTCAACTCCTATCACACACTGGAGCAGGGCAGCCCCCAGGGGTAGGGCTGAGCCATGGGGTGCTGGGCAAGGGGCAGAGGCTGCAGGAGCTGAGCGTTTCCCTAGAGCCCAGGGACCCATAAGGAGGCACCATGCCCTGTGTCTCTCTCGGAAGGCGCAGAAAGGGATTGACTGGGGGCAGGGAGAGTGGCTCAGGGGTTGTGCAGCTTGTTGCCCTGGTTAGGGCATGGCCAAAACACAGGCCACGCTGTGAGCAGGATTTGAACCTGCGCAGGGAAACCCTATTGGATTTCTAATCCAACGCCTTAACCACTCGGCCACCACAGCTGTGAAGTCAGCAGTGCTCCAGGATAAGGGAAACTGGTAAATAATCCCAGTGCTCAGGCCTGACCTCACCCGCCCCACAGAATTCACACAGCAAACCTGGCTTCCAGCACACAGGGCAAGCTTGGGGGCTCATTGCTGGGCCCTGGGGTGAAGCATTAAACCAGCTCCCTCCTGCGGGGCCTGTGAGTGTTGCTGTCCCTGCTGTACAGACAGGGCCATGGAGACAGGGAGAGGTTCACTGAATGGGCCAAGGTCACCCAGCTAGTTAGAGTCAAAATCTGCTCCCAGCTCCCTGCCCCACCCACCGACATGCTGACTTCCTCGCTGCCAGGGGCTGTTAGCATTGGCCTCTTTTGCTGTCTTTTCTGCTTTGAGACATTGGGACAGTTGGCCACGGAGTCCCGCAGTTGCCATCTCCCTCTGCGCAGGTGCTGTCCAGAGCCCCGACTAGCAAACGCTGACACTGCTGTTAGGTCCAGACCAGAGGGGAGTGTTTAAGGGTTATTTCAGAAGAAGGGTTTTCTCCCCAAATAACTGCATCTAAACAGTGTTTTTTATTTCATAATAAAGTATTTTGAAACAGCACCCGGACACGATTATGCAAATAGAGCGCAGGATATTTAAATCCCAGTTTCATTTACAATTTTGAATGTCTCCATTTGGATCCCTCTCCTGAAGGAGACTGCAAGTGTCAACATGTCCTGGGTGTTGCAACCTCCCAGCACTCACCTGATGTTCCCTCCCCGCTGCCTGAAGCCGTTTGGGAGTCCTCCTGCGTCTCCTGGAGCTGCAGGACATCAGCGTTGTCATCCTGAAGCTGCAGCCGCTGCTTCCCAGGTGTCTCCATCCCAGACTCCACAACTATCCCTGGAGACAGGGGCTCCCCACACCCCGGGATTCGGTCCAGTTCCTCACAGTATGCACAGTGCTGCGGTGCTTCCCCAGAGCGGGACCTGTCCTCACGGGCCCTCGCATACCCCTCCCGCAATTCGTTGACCTTGGGTCTGACTTGGTCTAGGATGCAGGAGGGGGGAGGTGGCCTTTCTCTGCAAGGCCATCAGCCATTGGGCCATATGTTAGATAATTTCATGGAGGTTAGGTCCATAAAAGCTATTAGCCAGGGGATAAAATGGTGTCCCTGGCCTCTGTTTGTCAGAGGCTGGAGAAGGATGGCAGGAGACAAATCGCTTGATCATTGTATTTGGTCCACCCCCTCTGGGGCACCTGGTGCTGGCCACTGTCGGCAGACAGGATACTGGGCTAGATGGACATTTGGTCTGACCCAGTACGGCCGTTTTTATGTTTTTATGTTTATAAATGTTGCATTCCTCCCCCTGGACTGCCGGGCCTGCAGAGACTCCCCATCGGATCACAGCTCCAAGAGGGTCTTTATCTCTGGCCCAGACACTGACAGTGCCCAGTGTTTCTGCCCCGTGCTTGGTCCTGTGATGTGTCCCTGGAGGGGTCTCTGGGGGCCTGTGCCTGTGACATGGCTCTCCGAAAGGCAGACGTGCTCGATCTTAGGCAAAGGACCCAGAAACAACACTTTATGGCAAAAAACACAAGGACGCTCTTGGTCCGCATCCTTGGGCCACAAAAAGTATCCAGAAGTCACTTCCCCACCTCTCCCTTGGCTGCTCTAGAGCTTAGCCCAGAGTCTGATAAACTCTACTCTCCCACCCAACAACCTCTGGGACTCCTCTCCCGCCCGGCTCCTCACACCACGGAGAGCGCAGGGCAGCCACTACTCTAGCATCACCACTTCTGGACTTTGACTAATGGCCAAGAAGTTCTGCTTTACCCAAACCACACGGGCACCCTCTCGCCTCTGGCCAGCCTCATGGCAGACATGGGTTTCCCTCACTAATTTTCCCAGCATTTTGGCAGGCAGGCATTGGTGGTATAGTGGTGAGCATAGCTGCCTTCCAAGCAGTTGACCTGGGTTCGATTCCCAGCCAATGCAATGTAAAGAGGGAGCATCAAAGCTCCTTGCTGAGGTTTTACTTGAACCCTGAAAAAACAGGCACAAATGGGTCCTGCAGCTGTGGGCTGCCTCTCGCCGCTTTTCATCCTCTCCGAAAGCATGCACAGTAATGCGGTTCCTCCCTCACATACCTCTGCTGCGATTCCTTGACCTTGGCTCTGACTTGGTAGGATGCGGGGGTAGGAGGGAGGTGGCCTTTCTTTGCAAGACCATTGGCCATTTAGCCATAAATGTCCACATTCCTCCGCATGGACTGCAGGGCCTGCAGAGACTCCTCCTGGGACCACAGCTCCAAGAGGGTCTTTATCTGTGGCCCAGACCATGACAGTGCCTGGTGTTTGCTCTCCCTTGCTTGATTTGATTCCCAGCCAATGCAAGGTGGGAAGGGAACAGGCGACCTCCAGGGGGAGATCTTATTTAACCCTGAACCACAGGCACAAGTGGGTCCCACAGCCAAGGGCTCCCTCTCACCGCTTTTCGTGGGGAGCAGCTCAAACAAAACTAATTTGGCTGTTGTGGGGTCTGCATGGGGCTTGTACCTGTGACCTGGGCATTATTAGCATCAAGCTCTAAACAGCTGAGCCAGCAGGCCCAAAGGTGACCCCACAAGAACGGGAAGAGAAGAGTTTTCCCTCCTATTGGGGAAAGGAGGCCAGGCCAAGGGCCTTTCAGCCACTGGGTCTGTGCAGGCTGGAGCCTCCTCCTACCAGTTTTCTGGCCTGTTTCCTGAAAAGCTTGCAGTCTTTTGCCTGTTTCTGCTTCCCTGTCCATAGCAGGCAGCTAAGGGGCGGGGATAGAACAGTCACCACAGCAAACATATCTGTGCCTAGCACAGGGTTTGAATCCATGACCTTGGCATTACTAGCTCCGTGCACTAACCAACCGAGCTAGCCAGCCAAACAAAACACAGCCCACAAATAGCCCTTTCAGAAAGGCGCGTCCAGCAGCTGAAGGGCTGTCTCTGCAGCTGCCAATGGCTCTTCTCTGACAGGGCCACTAGTGACTCACTGTGACGTGGGCTGGCTCATCCAGCTGGTTTGAGGGTTGGTCAAGGTGGCTGGTGGCCAGCATGGTGCACTGACACCCAGGGAAAAGAGGCAGCCGCAATCTCTTGTTGCCAGCACCTTGCTTTAGTCTAGAGAACACATCTGCTCTTCCACAAAATTTTTTGGAAGAGCAGACATGCTTTTTTCGTATCTCTGTGTACTTCATTTTATGAAGAAGAAGGTGTGACGGACCGGGCCGTGTCTGGGCACAGCTGAGGGCGTCCACTCAGGGCGAACTGCTCGAATCTGCGGCTACTTACAGCCCCCGACTGGTGACCTCTCCACACAGGCCACAAACCAGTCCCACAGAGCGCTTCAGCAACCTGCCTGAAGCCTCCCGAGAAAACCCCTTCGACACCCCAGCAATATCCGTGCCCCAGATGGCCCCAGGCCTCATACACAGGTGGGGGGTCCTAGCACCTAATCCCACCTACCCCGAACAAGTTCTGTCCGGTTCCAAGAAACCAGCCACAGATCCCTGGTCAATTTACCCTCTGGACCTTACCCACAAATCACGCTGGGCCAATACTTTAGAATCTATATCTAAAGGTTTATTATTACCAGAAAGAAAAGCACGAGAGTAAGTTTATTAAAGTACAGTACGTTACATGCACCGAATCTCCCAGTTCTCGATGCAGGCTCTAGCAGAGATGTTACAGCTGCTGGTTTAAAAGTTCTTATTGCACATCCTACGATCAGGATGGGTTCACAGGTCTTCCGGGCTCTTCAATCCCTGCAGTGCTGCCTCTGGGATGAAGTGCTGAGCTGAGAACAAAATGGCATCGGCCGCATGGCCTCTTTATACCTCCTTCTTGGCCTCTTCTGGTCTCAGCCGGTCACCTGGTCCCCAGCCTCTCTCTGCTGGCCGCTCTTAGATGTCCGCCCTCCTGCTTTAGGTGTGTCCTTGGGCTATCAAGTGCCATTGTTCTACAGGGCTTCACTACTCAGCCTGTCCATAGCAATGCTTAACCACATTCCAAGAAATATTCAGCTTCCACACAGATTAAAGATCTACACACACAGACATTATGTACTCACATAAACAGTGTACACAGGATCAGAAAACAACAAGCTCCCATTCAATACCCCACATGGCTCCCTTTCATACCAATTTCTGTGGCCAACACCCCCACCTAGGGGTGCAGCAGCGATCTGGCTGCTTCCCTCCAATTCGGTAATGTGACAGAAGGGATGTTCCAAAACAGATGATTTTTCCCCAAAATTTGGCCCAGTGTACACAGGCTAAATGTTGGAAAAGCCTCTTCCAAAAAAAGAAGCAGAAAAAGCTATGCAAATTGGGGTTCACATACTTCTTTTTCCAGAAGAACAGTGCAGTGTAGACATAGCCTGCCTGTTGCACAGCAGTGGTAGGAGACATGGAGGGACAAAAGGGTCTAACGGCACCAGCAGCCTCTCAGAACCACCCCCGCCCCAAACCCCAAGTCCTAGCCCTTCCCTCCACCCTTACTGGGGTCTACTGGGAATTGCCTGGATGCCAGCCCACCCCAGTGTCAGCCTAAGGACTGAGAGGTCTGTAAAAGCTGCATCCTGGAAATGAGGAAGCAGCTAAAGTGACTCTGGTGGGACTTGAACCCACAACCTTTGAATGTCTAGCTGGGCTCACATTAACCAATGCAGCTTAGAAGTCCAACGTGCTTTCCATTGCACCACAGAGCCTGGTGGGCTGGTGGGGTTGATATTGCCACTCTCTGCTTTGCAGCATGGCAACTGCTGGGGGAAAAGAAAGGGGAGCCAGATCTGTCTCTTTTAGGAGAGCAGGCTAGAAGAAGTAGAAGGGGGCCCCTGACAGTGAAAACTAGGAACCAGGACAAAGCTGCAGTTGGAGAACATGGGCATCCATCCCACTACTTCTTGCATACAAAGCAAGGAATTTCTCACTTGAGCTAATTCCCCTGCATGTGAACACTTCCTTTGCCCTACCCACCTTGTTCCAGACCCTACAACGTCTCTGTGGCAGCCTAAGGCTCCTTTTTGAAAGAGCCACTTGTGGGACTGACACCCGTGGGCCGGCTAGCTCGGAGGTTTAGGAGACGTGGTGCTCATATCACACAGACGTGTCTTAAGAGCAAGCCCCTTATTTCAAACCATAACGGGCTCGCTATTCCAACGTCCCTGCAAACCTCATGGTGCAAGGAGCGAGGGACATTTTGCAATAGCGATTTATTTGCAACTAAGTGCTGTGTAGCCAGCGTCAAATTACAAAATAAGCTATTTCAAAATTGACTTGAAATAACCTACCCAATTGCATCACTTATTCTGAGCTATGGGACACACCCCTAGTGAGTTAGAGCCCAGCTCTCTGCTCCACCCACCCATGTACTGACTCCCTCGCTGCCATGGGGCTATTTGTATTGGCCTCTTCTCTCTGTAGCCAGGCTTCAGCCGGGACTGAGACTCAGGCAGGAGAATGTGACCCAGCTCCCTGCACCTGGGCCCTGCATTTCTTATCCCTTCAGAGACACTTGCTAGTGGAGGAATCAATCAGTCACATGAGTGTAGATTATGAAATGTTGTTGTTGCCTTGGAAACTCCCCACAGACCTTCTCCCGGGGGCCCTGGGCAGCCAATCACTCTGCACAGGTTACTTGGAGGTGAGTGTGCTGTGTAGACGTGCCCATCCTGTTGAGGGCCAGCCTGATAGCGGGAGGCTCTGGCCACTTCCTTTCCTTGTCTCTCTCAGGCTGTGTCTACACTGCAGGGCTACGTCTACACTTCAGGCTTTTTGTGCAAGAGGAGAAGTTCTTGCGCAAAAACTTGCAGAGCGTCTACATTGCACGCACGTTCTTGCACATGTAAATTTATAGTGCAGCATCAGAAAACAGGGCTTCTTGCACAAGGGTTATTCCTCTCTCCATGAGGAATAAGCCCTCTTGTGCAAGAACTCATCCACAAGGAGGCAGTGTGGAGAGCCAACAGGGGTTTCTTGCTCAAGAAAGCCCTATGGCTAAAATGCCCGTCAGAGCTTTCCTGCGCAGGAGAACCTCCACACTGCCATGGGCGCTCTTACAGAAAAGCACTTCTCTTGTGCAACAGCACATGGGAGTGTAGACACACTGTTGTGCAAGACCTTTTGCACAAAACAGTTCTTGAGCAAGAAGTCTGCAGGGTAGATGTAGCCAGGGGGTGTTTGGGTTTGTTACCAGCACTGAGCTTTAGGGACTGGTCCTAGCCAGGAATGTGTCTGGTGCTGGTTTGTGACACTCTAAGGCCGTGTCTACACTGGGCGTAAGAGCGACGCTGCCGTGGTTGATGTTCCAGGCTCTAGGGAAGACTGGCTGATTGGAACTGAGCTGTGCAGAGTCTTGTAAAGAGAACCACAACTTCTCTGGAGATTTGCTGAGTTTTATATGAGGGTTTATCAGAAGGGACGTTGTGGGCTCTGGAACAAGGTGGGTGGGGCAGAAAAACTCTTCAGAGGTAGGGGAATTAACTCAAGTGGTAGAGCGCTCGCTTTGCATGTGAGAGGCAGTGGGATTGATACCCACATTCTCCAGTTGTAATTTTTTGCTGCTTCCTCTTTTCCACAGACAGAGCCAGCCAGGGGCTAAGTGCTTCCAGGGCCGCCTTCCCTCTTCCATAAGGCAATGGGCTGGGTTCAGCAGTGTAGGAGGCGTCACGTTTGCCTCCCAGGGAGCAGTTCCCTGGCTAAAAGTCAGGCAGACAAAGTCCAGCCTGTAACACCCAGAGGAGAGGATTTGCTTGCCAGGGGAGGGCAGACACAGACCAGCACTTGGGAGCTTGGCTGCCAGCTGCTTAGCACATCTGGACACAGAAGAATCCCAAGACTTGGTTCTGCCAGGCAGCAGTTTCCCCTCTTCTGTTTCTTTTCAGCTCCCTGCAAACTGCCTCCCAGCCGTGGGTGAGGCTGAGTGTGTGTGAAACCAGCTGTGCTTTGGATGATTTTGTTAATTGTTTAAAAAGCCTCAGGCACCTCTTCTGCCTGGGGAGGTGGCTGTAACCATCCTTCCCGTGTGTCTATACCAGAGTCCAAGAGACAGATTAGAGTTTACTTCTCAGTGGTCCCGCGTCCCTCCTTTATCTCTGCGGTTACAGCCCCTGCTCTCTCCCATTTCTGGCCCATCCCCCAGGTGTCCATGTTGTTCACTTGCCTGTGGGCTTTGGGCACCTGCCCCCATCAAACCTAGTTTAAAGCCTCCTCACTAGGTTAGCCAGTCTGCACCCAAATACTCTTCCCTTCCTCCACAGGTGAACCCCGTCCCTGCTGAGCAGCCCTTCCTGCCACAGCATCCCATGGGCAAGGAAGCCAAAGCCCCCTGCCCATGGAGCTGTAGCTTTCTGTGCCCAGGGGGCCAGACACCGCCTGGGCTTGATGGCTGGAGGGAAGTGGGGAATGGCTGCACTTTGGGAATCAAAAGTGTTGTGTGGAAACATAAAGAGCTTAGTTGGCTAAAGCACCTGCTTCATAAACAGATGGAGCTGTAGCATTCTGTGCCCAGGGGGCCGGACCCCACCAGGGCTGGAAGGCAGGAGGGAAGAGGACACCCTCACTGGGGTCTGCTGGGAACTGTCTGGACTCAAGCCCACCCCAGTGTCAGCTTAAGGATTGCCTGCTCTGTAAAAGGTGCCCTGGAAATGAGAAAGTAGCTAAAGTGACACTTGAACCCACAACCTTTGAATGTCTAGCTGGGCTCACATTAACCAGTGGAGCTTAAAAGTCCAACATGATTTCCATTGCACCACAGAAACCAATGGACTGCTGAGCTTCATATCTCCACTTTCTGCTTTGCAGCATGGCAATTGCTGGGAGAAAAGAAAGGGGAGCCAGGTCTGTCTCTTTTGGGAAAGCAGGTAGGAAGAGGGAGGGGCCACTGAGCTGAGTCAAAATAGGGGATGAAAACTGAGCTGTAGTTGAAGAATGTGGGTATTAATCCTCCCACTGCCTCTCACATGCTAAGTGAGCGCTCTACCACTTGAGCTAATTCTTCTGAATGCGAAAGTCTCTACAGCCCCACCCACCTTGTTCCAGAGCCCACAACGTCCATGCGGCTGCCCAAGGGCCACTTGCTCAAGAAATGGCTAAAATGGCCATCAGAGCTTTCTTGGAAGGAGAGCATCCACACTGCCATGTGCACTCTTGCAGAAAAGCACTTCTCTTGTGCAACAGCACATGGCAGTGCGGAGACACTGTTGCGCAAGGCCTTTTGCACAAGAATTCTTGCAAAACAGTTCTTGAGCAAGAAGTCTGCAGGGTAGATGTAGCCAGGGGGTGTTTGGGTTTGTTAGCAGCACTGAGCTTTGTACAACAGCCCAGGGAACATTGTGAAAAGGCAAAACCTTCCTGCCCTGGGTGTCCCTGGCCAGCCAGCGAGTGGCACAAAGGTTCCCTGAAGTGCTGACTTCAGGTGGCTTGAAATAAATTTTTATCATTCAGTTGAGGTGGCCAAGTGGTTAAGGAGCTGAACTGCTAATGTGTTGTGCTCTGCACGCATGGGTTTGAATCCCATTGTTGTTGGGTGTTAATGACCCTCTCTGTTGCTTCTCCCAGAGGTTCAGTGCCAGCCCCTCCTCTTACCCTGCCTACCCCAGCCCTTCCCACTGCAGCCTGGGGAAAGGGGAAATCTCCACAGAGACACTCCCAGCTCCCAAAGGAGATTCCAGGCAGCCAGGCCATGGGGGTCTCTGAGATGCCCCAGCCCTGCAGCCTGTCCCACCTGGCTGTTGCCATGGCCCCTCTGTGAGGTCACTGCCTCCCAGCCAATGAGCTGAGGTGCTGCAAAAGTTCCTTGTGATGTCACTGCTGCCTTGCAGGCTCATGTCCTGCCCCTGGCCAGCCCCTTGGCATGTGTGAGCTGCTCTCCCTGCCCCCCTCACTCAGGGCTGGTTCTGGGGCTGAAGCAGCGAACAACAGAGGCTGCTCAGGGGGCCACATTGCTAGGCCAGGGGCCCTCCTGTGGGGCTGTGAGTGTTGCTGTCCCTGCTGTACAGACAGGGCCATAGAGCCTCAGGAGGCTATAGCCGTGGGAGACACTTCCCTGATTTCAGGAGGGAGGTGAGACGTCACGGCCAATGACTGGGAGCCAGCTACAGATACCCATGGAAAGCTGATTTTCAGAGGGGCTTAATCAGGAGCTAAAAGTTGAAGAAGGGACATTTAGAAGGGTGAATTTCTGTCTCTGGGAGTGTTTTCTGTGTTCTCCTTTGCCCTAATGGACAAGGCAGAGGCGTCCTCAGTCAGGGGTTATGTGTTTAAGTCCCACTTTGGGTGATAGTTTCCTCTTACTGACAAACAACTTATCTTTCTTTGCTCTCTGAGACAGTTGGCAAGGATGCTCCTTACTGGCTCTGGCTCTCTACAGAAGTTGTTCAGACCCTTCAATAGCAAATGCTGGTGTTAGGTGCACGTCTGAGTTCTAAAAGCCCAGGGCTGCATCTAGACTGGCACGATTTTCCGCAAATGCTTTTACGGAAAAGTGTCCATGCCAATCTAGACGTGGTTTTGTGCAAGAAAGCCCCGATCGCCATTTTCACCATCGCGACTTTTTGTGCAAAACAGTTTTTATCTGTCTACACTGGCCCTCTTGCGGAAAAACATTTCCGGAAAAGGGCTTTTGCCCTAACGGGAATGTCAAAGCCGCTTGTCATATGGGCTCTGGAACAAGGTGGGTGGGGCAGGGCATTTGTTCCCATGCACGGGAATTAGCTCAAGTGGTAGAGCGCTTGCTTTGCATGTGAGAGGCAGTGGGATCAACACCCACATTCTCTAGTGAGAGATGGCTGCTTTTTCCTTTACGTTACAGGCAGAGACAACAAGGGGACCTAAGTGCTTCTAGGGGCCTCTTTGCAATAGGCAGTGGACTGGTTTCTGCAGTGCAGGGGGTGTCACGTTTGCCGGGCATAGAAAAGTTCCCTGGCTAAAATCCAGACAGGCAAAGTCCTGCCTGTAACACCCAGCGGGGGGATTCGCCTGCCTGGGGAGGGAAGGAACAGACCAGCACTTGGCTGCCAGCTGTTTGCACATCTGGACACAGAAGCATCCTGAGCCTTGGTTTTACCAGCCAGTTTCTTTTCAGCTCCCTGCAAACTGCCTCCCAGCTGTGGGTGAGGCTGAGTGTGAGTGAAACCAGCTGCACTTTGGATGATTTTGTTAATTGTTTAAGAAGCCTCATGCACCTCTTCTGCCTGGGGAGGTGTCTGTAATAGACGCCTAGTGTGACAACACCCTGGGGTTTTACCCCTTTAACCTCACCCAGAGACTCCCGACAAGTCCACTCCTGTGTCCATCTCCGCCTCAGGCCAAGTGTTCGCATGTTTCATATCTAAGGAAACTCCTCCTCCCTTTTTCCTGCAAATCCAGAGCAAGCTGTATCCTTCTGTGCCAATATTCCAATAAAGTGCATTATCCCACCAAGTCCCTGTGATACCAACTTCTTCCTGCTTATTACCCATCATTCCTGTGTGTCTGTACCAGCATCTAAGACGCAGATTAGATTTTGTTTCCCAGTGGTCCCGCGTCCCTCCTTTATCTCTGCTGTTACAGCCCCTGCTCCCTCCCATTTCTGCCCCATCTCCCAGGTGTCCATGTTGTTCACTTACCTCTGGGCTTTGGGCACCTGCCCCCATCAAACCTAGTTTAAAGCCTCCTCACTAGGTTAGCCAGTCTGCACCCAAATACTCTTCCCTTCCTCGACAGGTGAACCCCGTCCCTGCTGAGCAGCCCTTCCTGCAACAGCATCCCATGGGCAAGGAAGCCAAAGCCCCCTGCCCACGGAGCTGTAGCTTTCTGTGCCCAGGGGGCCAGACACCACCTGGGCTCCATGGCTGGAGGGAAGTGGGGAACGGCTGCACTTTGGGAGGCAAAAGTGTTGTCTGGAAACATAAAGAGCCATTTTGGCAGAGGGCACCATGGCTTAGGTGGCTAAAGCACCTGCTTCATTAACAAAAAATCCTGGGTTCAACTCCCAGTGGTACCTTGTTGTAACCTTTGCTCACATTTTCCTACGTCCTTCTTCCCCACACACCTCTCCACTCAGCCTTTTCCTGAACCAGCAGTTCCATGGGTGGCCAGGGGAGGCCTCTTCTGTGTCCCAGAAGGGCATAAGTAAATGTGAGCAAAGGCTGCAGCAGTAACTGCTTTTTATTTGGCAAGTGCTTTAGCCAGCTAAGCCACGGTGCCCTACTCAGATCCACCTCTAAACTGTTCTACTGTATGGTCCCTGACAACACCATTGTCTCGCAAAGTTCGTCCATTCCCCATTTCCCTCCTGCCTTCCCACCCTGGTGGTGTCTGGCTCCCTGGGCACAGAAGGCTACAGCTCAGTGGGCAGAGGCTCTGACATGCACATCTCCCCCAGCCGCTGGGGCTGTAGAGTTGCCTTTGAGGTTCTCCAGGGTTGGGGGAGGGCAAAATTGAGCAAACTTTTGATTCTCTGGCTTGTAAACCCCTTGGTCTCAGGGGTTTAGGTTGGAGTCCCCAGGTGGGGCCCGGCCTCCTTCAGTTTGGTCCCTTCCTGAGGGCACAAAATAGACAACAGAGAATTCCTTTGCCCCGCAGCAATCTCTGTTGGCCAAAGGGTTAGCAACTGAATATTTGCCCAAGCTTAAGTGCAGTAGCAGAAAACATTGGTATGTCTGTTTCTGTGGTGTAGTGGTTATCACATTTGCTTAACACGCAAAAGGTCCCTGGTTCAAAGCCAGGCAGAAATACAGGGTCTCCTCTTATTGCGGTTCCCCTGGGTGCCCACAAGGCAGTTCCAGGGCCTGCCCCCTGGTGCAGGGTTTGGCAGCATGTGTGCTGGCTTTCAGGAGCTTGTGGGAGACAGCTCAGCAGGTTAAGCTGAGAAAGGAGAACGCGGGGGGGGCCTGAGACTTCTCAGTGGAGCCTTGCCTGACACCAGGTCATTGTGGCCACTCAGTCCAGGGCCCACCCTGGAAGTGCCACTACTGTGGCTGTTCACCTTCGGGGCAGTGTGGCTGTCACCTTTGGTGCAAGTGGACACAAAGCCACATAATGTCCCGCCTCATGCCCAGACCCCAGCCACCCCATTACCCTGGCTTTCTTCTCACCCAGCACCCCCAGCTTGCTTTGCCACCCTCCCTTGTTCCTGCTCCCCCACCCTGCTCCTTTATCCACGTTCCTTATGCTCCCTTTCTCCTGGCCACACACGGCTCCTTGGCGCTTCTCAAGCCAGGCCCTGCAAGGAGCTACCAGGGCAGGAACCAGCCCTTGGAGCTCGGCTTGGACCGGATCTGGGAGTTTTCCCACCACATCTCACCTGGGAAGAGGTGACTTGTTCTCCTTCCTTCTGACCTTACGTCTCCGCTCCCTTCAAAGGTCTCTGCTGCCTCGGGACCCACATCCTCAAGAGCTCTACCATTTGAGCTAATTCCCCTGCCTCTGCACTTTTCTTTCCAGAGCCCACAATGTCCCTGCAGCTGCCCAAGGCTCCTTTCTGAAAGGGCCACTTGTGAGACTGACACCTGTGGGCCGGCTAGCTCGGAGGTTTAGGACGTGGTGCTCATATCGCAATGATGCATCTTAAGAGCAAGCCCCTTGTTTCAAACCATAACGGGTTCGCTAAGCCATGGTCCCCTCCTCACCAGTGGCCTGTAAAACTCTATGGTCCTAGACAGCACCTTTGACTCCCGACCATTCCCCATTTCCCTCCAGCTTTCCCACCTTGGCAGTGTCTGGCTCCCTGGGCACAGAAGGCTACAGCCCCATGGGCAGAGGCTCTGATATGCACATCTCCCCAAGTCGCTGGGACTGTGGAGCTGGTCCCTTCCTGGGGGCACAGAATTAAGGAGTGAGAATTCCTTTGCCCTGCAGCAATCTGAGCTGGCCAAGGAGTTAGTAACAGAATTTTTCTCCACATTTATGTAGAGGAGAAAACTTTTGCAGAGTTGTGATGGCCAAGTGGTTAAGGCGTTGGACTAGAAATCCACTAGGGTTTCCCCGTGCACATTCAAATCCTGCTCACAACGAGGCCTGTGTTTTGGCCACACCCCTAACCAGGGCAACAAGCTACCCAAGTCCTGAGACACCCTCCCCTTCTGCTCCTGTCAGAGAGAGGCCTGGGATGGTGCCTTGTGCTGGGTTTCTGAGGTCTCAGGTAAACTCTCAGCTCCTGCCCCTCGCCTTGCCACCACTGCATGGCTCAGCCCTACTCCTGGGGGCTGCTCTGCTCTGGAGTGTGACAGTAGCTGGGAGAGAGGTCTGGGAGTCTGGGCCTGTCCCCAAAGGTCCATCCCTGCAGGGGGGCAATGCTGGGGATGTGACGTGGGTCTCCCCTCCTGAGTCACCAAGCCACTGCCACCTTCCCAGTGTTGGGAGCAAAGGTCTAGAGAAGTAGCGGGATGGAGGGCGGGTGTCTTATTCCCTGCTCTTGCTCGGCCTTTTCCCCAAAGCATTGGCCAAGAGTTAGTAGCAGAATATTTGTCCAAGTTTAAGTCCAGCAGAATTTAAGTTCTTTGCAGGTGTTTCTGTGGTGTCGTGGTTATCACATTTGTCTAACACACAAAATGTCCCTGGTTCAAAGCCAGGTAGAAACAGTAGATATTGCACCTCCCCGTGGTGCCCAGGTCAGCGCAGCTCCTTCTGCCAGACCTGTGCCTGGGATGAGCCCAACTCCCACCTGACAGAGGGGGTGACATCATCTGAGAATGCCCCTGGGCGCCAGCCTGGGGAAGCCAGATGAGTCAGGCCAGGCAGCTGTTGGAGGCTTTGTAGGAAGTAGGCCCAGAGATCTGGTAGGAGGAGGCTCCAGCCTGCACAGAGCCAGTGGCTAAAAGGGTCTTGTCCTGGCCTTCCTCCCCTGGCCTGTTGGCAGCAGCTTAGTGGCAAGTGTCTTAGATTAAACAGCTGAAAATCCCTGATTCTATCCAGACTGTTGCATGTCTGGAAGTGCAGCAGGGGCCTCTCTACCTCTTGATGTGCTAGTGTCTGTGACGTCCCCTCATCCATTTCTGCGTGGCCTTAGACACTCATGTTCATCTGATTAGCCCCCAGCCCTTCCTCAGAGTCACTGCTGCCTTGGCTAAAGGCCCATGTGGCTGCTAGATGGAGCTAGTCACATGTAGATTTACTGAACACACACACCCTGTTGGTTGCTTGGAACCAGATCAGTCCAAAAATAGCGGTGTTTGAAATAAGCGTGCTTTGCAGATGTACCCAGAGGCTATGTCTGGACTGCAGGCTTCTTTCGGAAGAAGCTTTTTTCGGAAGGGATCTTCAAAAAAAAACTTCTAGAAGAGAGCGTCCACACTGCAAAAGTGCATTAAAAAAGTGATCTGCTTTTCCGAAAGAGAGAGTCCAGACTGAATGGACGCTCTCTCGCATGTAAGCTGGGATTGCTATGGACGGAATGGCCACCAGGGCACCTGGGCTTTTCCCCCTTTCCTCTTCTTCCGGAAGAACTTTCTTCTCCAACCTCACATGCGTTTTTCCAAAAGAGCTCTTCCGCAAAAAGGCTTCTTCCTTGTAGAATGAGGATCACCAATGCCAGAGAAACCCCTCTGTTCTTTCCATTTTCTTGCAGAAGACGGGAAAACTCTGTAATGTCGACATACCCTGAGAGCTTAGAGAAGGGGAGGGAGGCAGGAGCAGGGGGAGAAGGCTCCATGACTGTGTGAGAGGGAGACTCTGCCCTAGCCAGTGGGGAATCGTTGCCTCTGTCAGGGACTCTAGCCCAGATGGCTCAGTTTGTTGACTGACCGCAAAGAGACAGGCAACACCAGCAAAGTCCAGTCACAAGCTCTTTATTGAAGAGTGCGCACAGCAATAGAGAGCGGCCTGTCTCCAAAGAGTTGGGGGGGGCCGAGGCTGGCGTGAGAGGGTTGCGGTAAAACAGCATCTGTAAGAAAGCTACGTGTGGGGGTGCAGGCTGGGAGGCTCAGGGTAGCGTGTGGGGATGACGGAGGAGGGCCGGATGCCGGGGACGCAGAACCGGGGGGTGGTGTGTGGATACTTGTCTGTTTTGGGCAGGTTCCTCACTCCCACGTCCCAGACACATAATGTGGCACAAAGACCAGCAATGGTCCCTGCACAAAGTGTGTCCCAGGGATAAGCGTTAGCCCCGGGAACAAGCATCGCCCTGCAGAGGAGACACCCCTGGAGTGGAGCCAACAAGCCCAGGAGCCGCCTGCTCAAGATCCCCAGGCACTGACACAGACTCCCTGGCACAGGAGAATCCCAAGCCTCAGTTCTGCCGGCCAGCGGTTTCCCCTCTTCCGCTTCTTGTCAGCTCCCTGCAAAACACCCCACAAGGGTGAGTGAGGGTGAGTGGAGATAAACCCAGCTGTGTTGCAGAGCGGCTGTTAGGTGGGGAAAGAGAGGGGCCCCCTCGGTCTCCCCGAGCAACTCAAACATGTACGAAAACTGCACTTGAAAACACTAACGCAAGTGTCAGGATGGCCAAGTGGTCTAAGGTGCCAGACTCAAGGTCCTGCTTTTCCCTCAGTTGGGTGTTCTGGTGTCTGAATGGAAATGTGGGTTCAAATCCAACTCCTGACATGACTTCTTCTTGATAGCTAGAGAAGTGACCTCATTTCCCTGTCTCCCCAGACATTGCAGGAGCACTTGCTCAGCATTTCTCCTACGCTGCATCGACACTGCAGCGTTCCTTGGGAATAACAGCCCTTACACTGCAATAACAATGGGAGCGTCTACACAGCAATTCCATTATTCCGACATCTGTAACGCTCCATCCAGACCAGTGGCCTGAGGAGCCAGGAGGTTTCCAGGCTGAAAACAGACAAGCCCACAGGCACAAACGAAGTGAAATCCCAGCCACTTTCTGCTCAGCCCAGCGGGGTCTCTGTGTGGCCCCCAGACCTTTTGTTTGCCAATGCCTAGGTGCAGAGGCCCAGATTCAGCAACACTCACAGGCCCCACAGGAGGGGGCTGGTTTGATGCTTCACCCCATGGCCCAGCAACGAGCCCCCAAACTCCCCCTGTGCTCTGAGAGCCCCATTTGCTGTGTGAATTCTGTGGGGCAGGTTATGTCAGGCCTGGACACAAGCAGGGTTCAGAACCATCCCACAAGTAAGTCCCCGCTCAAGAGGATTGAGCAGTGTCCTTTGCCAGCAATGCAAGTCCAGCCATGTAAGTGTCCCATTCACATGCCCAAACTTTCTCCATACCCCACTCACAGTTGCTGCCCTTGCTCAGGGCAGATAAGAGCTCACAGGTGGTTTTCAGAGCTCACCTCCCACTCTTGGGGGGGTGGAGATAGGAGGCATCTCACCCACTCTGTTGGCTACTTGCTACTGCTCCTACCAGCCGCCCGCCAGCCACTCCCTCCAGCCACTCCGTCCATGCTGCTGCGGGTTCCAGTGTCTCACAACATGGTAAAATCAGACCAGAGACAGACACTGTCAGTAAAAGCTTCTCTTGGAAACGCTCCTCTGGATGCTGGGCCTCCCTCCCCAGCCCACCAGAGCCGTGTGCTGCTGTCATACGCCTGCTCCATGGACATCTTCCCATTCCAGAGAGCGCTCTGAGCCAGACTGTGACTAGCCAGCCCCTCTCTGGGCACCCAGGGGCTACGTCTACACTGCAGGCTTCTTACACAAAACTTGAGGAGCATCTATAATGCACGCGCATTCTTGCGCAAGTAAATTTATGGCAAAATGTAGGAAAGGAGGGCTTCTTGCGCAAGAGTTATTCCTCTCCCCATGAGGAATAAACCGTCTTGTCCAAGAGCTCTTGCACAAGAAGGCAGTATGAATGGGCAACAGGGGTTTCTTGCACAAGAGAACGTTCACACTGCCATGGACGTTCTTGTGCAAGAGCACATGGCAGTGTGGATGCGCTGTTGCACCTAACAGTTCTTGCGCAAGAAGACTGCAGGGCAGATGTAGCCAGGGGGTGTTTGGGTTTGTTACCAGCACTGAGCTTTGTACAACAGCCCAGGGAACATTGTGAAAAGCCAAAATTTTTCCGCCCTGGGTATCCCTGGCCAGCCAGAAAGAAAGGGAATTTCGGTTTCTGTATCATCACTCATGTGCCCCAGTGGCCTAATGGACAAGGCATTGGCTTCCGAAGCCAGGGATTGTGGGTTCAAGTCCCATCTGGGGTGATACTTGTGATGATTCCTAGTGGAGTCTCTTTGTCTTCCTCTTTACCATGTTAGCTGTGAGGGTCCCCTGGAATTGCCATTTTCCCCCAGACAGGACCCCTCCGGAGCAGACACTGACACTGGTGTTAGGCGCAGACAGGAGGAGAGTGTTTGTTAAAAGCTGAGGTGTGCACAGTGAGGTCAGATGCAGGCGCTGGCTTCCCTGTATGCACCTTGGCACCTGTTACCCATCAGTACCTGCCACCTCTCACTCCCCTGCCAGCACCCAGACAGAAGGCCAGTGCACATGGAGCCAGCGACCGTAGCGAGGGAGGTGGCTGCAACACAATTCCAGGCTTGGGGCACATTGAACAACTTTTTGAAATATTTTTAAAACAAAAAATATGAAAAACTTTAGGCTCCATCTACACTGCAGGCTTCTTGCCCAAGAACTGTTTTGTGCAAGAGTTCTTGTGCAAGAGCACATCCACACATCCATGTGTTTTGGCACAACAGGGAGGGAGAGCTGAGTGGTTTGAGTATTAACTTGCTAAACCCAGGATTCTGAATTCAATCCTTGAAGGGGCCATTTAGAGATCTGGGGCAAATCTGTCAGGGAGGGTTCTTGTGCTTGCTATGAGGGTAGGGGGCTGGACTATCCGACCTCTCAAAGTCCCTTCCAGCTCTATGAGGTGGTTTATCTCCTCCTAAGGAGCATCTACAGCAGCATAGATGCTCTCTTGTGCAAGAAAGCTCTAATGGCTATTTTAGCCTTAGGGGTTTCTGGTGCAAGAAATCCCTCTTGCCTGTGCACACTGCCTTCTTGTGCAAGAGGGCTTATTCGTTATGGGGAGAGGACTAACTCTTGCACAAGAAGCCCTCTTTTCCAATGGTTTACTGTTTTTCTTGCACATGAATGCACATGCAGGGTAGACACTGTGCTAGTTTTTGCACAAGAACTGCCATTCTTGTGCAGAAGCCTGCAGCATAGCCAGGCAGTGTGAAAAACCTCACAACAATAAGCCCCAACCCAGGAGGTCCTACTAAGATTTGAACTCAGATTGCAAGATTCAAAGTCCTGCCCCTTACACCATGGGACCAAGACAGGTGACTGTGTGTAGCCATATGGAATACTGAGCTTTCAGACTGGCCTCTGGACTCCGGGCTTTCCTCCTGCTGCTTCATCCCTCTGGCTACGACTACATGGCACATTTATTTTGGAATAAGCTGGTCTGGAATAGTGATTCCAAAATAGCTTATTTCGAACTAGCACGTCTACACTGCAGGGAAACCTCAGAATAGTCTGAGGCAGGCTCCCCAGTGTAGACGAGCTATCTCAATTTAGAGCCCCAGGAAGAATAACTTAGAATGGCCCTGGGGAGGGGCTAGTTCAAATTAGCAGCAGTGGCGCAGCTACAGACACATTATTTTGAAATAGCTAATTTGGATTACGTGTTATTCTTCGTAGAATGAGGTTTGCAGAAGTCGGAATAAACCGTCTGTTACTTCAGAATTATTTCAAAATAACGGAATTGCTGTGTAGACTCTTGCATTGTTATTTTGGAATAACGGCCATTGTTCCGAAAGAACTTTTGTGTTTGTGGATATAACCTGCGCAGCCCAAGAAATGAGATTGGCAGCTCCTCCCCACAATCTTTCTGTCAATTGCAGCGGAGGGCTCTGAAGACACGGACCCAAGGCAACCACCTTGGTTACCTTCTGCTAAGGCCAGGCCGGAGGGAAAACAATCGCTCCTTCGAGCCAGAGACCTAAGGATCACTTGTCAAACACACACTACAGTCCTCCGCTCTGCCAGCTGAGCTATCGAAGGGTGCCTGATTGATGCTGGCTTGTCTAGGTTGTCATTTCTACAAGTCTCGGGGCACGTGCTCCCCCAAGTAGGTGGCATTGCTGATGGGGGGGCAGAGAAGCACAGGGGCTGTCATAGGTACTTCACATGCAGACGGACCCCTTGAGTGAAACCTGAGCTAGATCCATCCATGTCACAGCAAAAGGAAGAAAGTTGGGTTCTTCTCATGTGTCTTCTTTGTTCCGGAGTCTCTAGGGCTGCAGTCGGGGCAGGTCCACAAAAAAACAAACCACTTCTCACGTGTCTCCTCACGTGTCTTCAGCAGGGGAGGTGGGAGCAGAAAGTGGGAAGGGCGGGTAGGGGAAGGGTGTGTGTGCGGTGGTGGTGGGGGAGGCACAGAGGGGAAATACAGAAGGCCCTTGTGGGGGCACCCAGGGGAGAGTCTCACAGGTGTCCTTGTCTGGAACTCTCCCTCATGGCCTCTCAGATGCACAAGCCCCCGGAAGGGCCTGCTGGATGGCAGCCGTGTGCTGCTGCTGAAGGGCCTTTTGCGGAAAAGGGATGCAGATTAGACACAGCGCAATTGCAAATGAAGCATGAACATGGCTGCTGCTTTTTTTCTGGCTCGGGGCTTTGCCAGGAAAAAGCACCAGTCTAGATGGGATCTTTTGGAAAATAAAACCTTGTCCAAAAGATCCCTTATTCCTAGCAATGTGGCCCCCTGAGCAGCCTCTGATGTTCCCTGTGTGAGCCCCAGAACCAGCCCCGAGTGACAGGAGCAGGGAGAGCAGCTCACACATGCCAAGGGGCTGGCCAGGGGCAGGACATGAGCCTGCAAGGCAGCAGTGACATCACAAGGGCCTTGTGCAGCACCTCAGCTCATTGGCTGGGAGGCAGTGACCTCACAGAGGGACCATGGCAACAGCAGGTGGGACAGGCTGCAGGGCTGGGGCATCTCAGAGACCCCCATGGCCTGGCTGCCTGGAATCTCCTTTGTGAGGTTTCCCCCTGAGGAGATTTCCCCTGGCTGTAGTGGGAGGGGGGTGGGGCAGGCAGGGCTGCCACTAAACCTCTGAGAGAGGCAAGAGGAAGGGCTGCAAACACCCGATGAGGATGGGATTCGAACCCATGCCTGCAGAGCACAATGGATTAGCAGTCCATCACCTTAACCACTCAGCCACCTCATCTGAGCTGCTGGGCTTTGTTTCAAATCACCTGAAGTCAGCACTTCAGGGAACCTTTGTGCCACTTGCTGACTGGCCAAGGACACCCAGGGCTGGAAGGTTTTCCCTTTTCACAATGTTCCCTGGGCTGTTGTACAAAGCTCAGTGCTGGTAACAAACCCAAACAGCCCCTGGCTACATCTACCCTGCAGGCTTCTTGCGCAAAATCTGTTTTGTGCAAAATGTCTTGCGCAACAGTGTGTCCACACTGCCATGTGCTGTTGCACAAGAGAAGTGCTTTTCTGCAAGCGCGCCTATGGCAGTGTGGACGCTCTCCTGCTCAGGAAAGCTCTGATGGCCATTTTAGATACATGGCTTTCTTGAGCAAGAAACCCTTGTTGCCTATCCACACTGCCACCTTGTTGACGAGTTCTTGCACAAGAGGGCTTATTCCTTGTGGGGAGAGCAATAACTTCTGTGCAAGAAGCCCTGTTGTCTGATGCTGCACTATAAATTTACTTGCGCAAGAACGTCCCTGCAGTGTAGACGCTCTGCAAGTTTTTACCCAAGAGCAGTTGCTCTTGTGCAAAAAGCCTGCAGTGTAGATGTAGCCCTGCTGTGTAGACACAGCCTGAGAGAGACAAGGAAAGGAAGTGGCCAGAGCCTCCCCCCAGCAGGCTGGCAATCAACAGGACGGGCACGTCTACACAGCACCCTCACTTCGAAGTGAGCTGTGCAGCGTGAGCGGCTGCCCGGGACCCCAGGGGAAGGTCTGTGGGGAGTTTCCAAGGCAACAACAACTACAAAGTTTCATAATCTACACTCATGTGACTGTGTGTCACGTTGCTGAATTGGAGGGAAGCAGCCAGATCGCTGCTGCACCCCTAGGTGGGGGTGTTGGCCCCAGAAATTGGTATAGGGGGGAGCCATGTGGGGATTGAATGGGAGATTATTGTTTGTTGATCTTATGTACGCTATTTATGTGAGTGTATAATGTCTATGTGTGTAGGTAGGAATCTGTAATCTGTGTGGAAGCTGAATATTTCTCTGAATGTGGTTGAGCATTGCTATGGACAGGCTGAGTAGTGGAGCCCTGTGGAACAATGGCCCTTGATGGCCCAAAGACACACCTAAAGCAGGAGGGCGGAGACCCAAGAGCTGCCAGCAGAGAGAGGCTGAGGACCAGGTGACCGGCTGAGACCAGAAGAGGCCATGTGGTCGAGGCCATTTTTGTTCTCAGCTCAGCACTTCATCCCAGAGGCAGCACTGCAGGGATTGAAGAGCCCGGAAGACCTGTGGACCCATCCTGATCGTAGGATGTGCAATAAGGACTTTTAAACCAGCAGCTGCAACATCTCTGCTAGAGCCTGCATCGAGGACTGGGAGATTCGGTGCATGTAACGTACTGTACTTTAATAACCTTACTCTCAGGCTTTTCTTTCTTGTAACAATAAACCTTTAGATATAGATTCTAAAGGATTGGCCCAGCGTGATTTGTGGGTAAGGTCCAGAGGGTAAATTGACCAGGGATCTGTGGCTGGTTTCTTGGAACCGGACAGAACTTGTTCGGGGTAGGTGGGATTGGGTGCTAGGACCCCCCAGCTGTGTATAGGCCCGGGGCCATCTGGGGCACGGATATTGCTGGGGTGTCGGAGGGGTTTTGCTCGTGAGGCTTCAGGCAGGCTGCTGAAGCGCTCTGTGGGACTGGTTTGTGGCCTGTGTGGAAAGGTCACCAGTTGGGGGCTGTAAGTAGCCCCGGATTCGAGCAATTCGCCCTGAGCGGACGCCCTCAGCTGTGCCCAGACACAGCCCGGTCCGTCACATCCTGGCTCCCAGCCACACGCCTTGCAACAAAGACCAACGGTCCCTGCACAAAGTGCATTGTGGGAATGAGAGTTGGGGCAGCAGGAAAGGGGCCAACCCCATAGCCCCACTGAGCAGGTGGGAGAAGATGGGAGTGAATCCTGCTACCTCTCACATGCAAAGGGAGCACTAACCCACGTGCAACTCATCTCTCGTGCTCTGGCCTCCAGCAGCTTTGTGCCCCACTAGGGTGGGTTATTTCAGAGAGCAGGGAGGAAGAGGGAGGGGTCTCTGGATGTGCGGAGCCCCCTGGCTCTGCCTGTGAAAAGAAAGAACAAGGGCTCAGCAGAAACTTCAACTCCACTTTGTGTGTCTTGACTTTTTCAATCTAAGGACTTTGAAGAAGACCTTCAAATATCTGCTCCAGTGGCGCAATGGGTCAGCGCACAGTACTTATAAGGCAGTACTTGTAGGAGACATGCTGAGGTTGTGAGTTCAAACCTCACCTGGAGCACTCACTTTGAGTCCCTGCTGGGTCATCCCCTTGCGGTGGTTCCAAAACTTTTCGGCATCACTCCCCCCTGCTTTTTGATTTGTGAAAACCCACATGCCCCCCCTGGAATTTCTTCACACCCTCTCTCCTCCCCGCTCCTCCCCCCCCAGGCTGTTCCCAGAGCCCAGGGCCCGGGAGTCTGGTCAGCAAGTGAGACTCGCCCGTCAGTCCAAGCTGCTTTCTTCCCGGCTGCCATTCCTGCCTGTCCCGTGCCAGCGCCTCACGCGGACCAGTGGGGTAGGACGGGGGGTGTCAGTGGGGCCCTGCTCTCAGTCCGTCCCTCACAGGCCCCCGGGGTGCTCGAGGGCTGAGCCCGTCGCCCAGGCCTGGCGCGGGGATGGAACATGGGGCACGTTTCCCCCTGTGAGCGTGTGCGGGGGCAGGAGGGAGCCACATGGGCCCGGCTGAAGGTTTTGTGCTGGGGCTGGAGGCTTGAGCCCGAGCTGTCGGCCTCAGCGGGACTTGCTCCTCCCCCCTCTCCTGCCTTGCTGCCTCCTTTGGCCAGCAGCGCTCAGGGGCAGCCGGGAGAGCCGGCACCAAGGGCAGAGGAGGCCAAGGCACAAGCCCCTCAGAGGGGACAGGCCTGAGGCCTCTGGCTTGCCCAGGCTCACGCCAAGGGGCTTTCTGTGGTGCCGGGCGGGGGAGGGTGGCCAGGCCCAGGCCGGTGGGAGAAGGGGCAGCGCCTGCCAGGGCAGCAAGGGGAGCTGCAGGGAGCGAGACGCGGCGTTTCTGCCTGGATCACTCAAGGGTCCTTCTGCGGGTGAAGCGCCTGTGACACCCCTGTGCTGCTGGGTTCCTCTGCCCCTCCCCTGGGAGGCCGGCCCCTTCGGGCGCTCTTGCCCTGACACTCATCCAAGGGCCATCTGGGCAAAGCAGCCTGCCCCAGGCACCTTCCATAGCTCAGCTGGCAGAGCAGAGGCCTGTAGCGGGTGCTCGGCAAGTGCCCTTAGGTGGCTGATTCAACTCCAGCTGAGAGGAGAGATTCTTCTCCCTCCCCCTGGCTGCAGGCCCGGCCTTAGGACCAGGCGGCTGCCTTGGGTCTGTCCCTTTGGGGCCTTATTCCTCTTAAAATAAGGGTTAAGGTATCTTTCAGAAAAGGTTTTATTTTCCAAAAGATCCGCCTCTAGACTGGCGCTTTTTTCCAGCAAAGCTTCGAGCCTGCGTGTTGCACAGCACTGGTAGGAGACATGGAGGGTCTATCAGCACCTGCAGCCTCTCAGAACAACCCACGTCCAGACCCCCAAGTCCTAGCCCTTACCTCCACCCTTACTGGGATATGCTGGGAATTGCCTGGATGCCAGCCCACCCCAGTGTCAGCCTAAGGTTTGCCTGGTCTGTAAAAGCAGCATCCTGGAAATGAGGAAGCAGCTAAGGCAACTCTGGTGGGACTTGAACCCACAACCTTTGAATGTCTAGCTGGGTTCACATTAACCAGTGCAACTTAGAAGTCCAATGTGCTTTCCACTGCACCACAGAGCCAAATGGACTGTTGCTGTTGATATCGCCACTCTCTGCTTTGCAACATGGCAATTGCTGGGGGAAAAAAAGGGGAGCCAGGTCTGTCTCTTTTGGGAGCACAGGTAGGAAGAGGGAGGGGCCACTGAGCCCCCAACAGTGAAAACTAGGAACCAAGACAAAGCTGCAGCTGGAGAACATGGGCATCAATCCCACTACTTTTTGCATATAAAGCAAGGGGTTTCCCATTTGAGCTAACTCCCCTACATATGAGCATCTCCCCTACCCCACCCACCTTGTACTAGACCCTACAAGGGCTCTGTGGTGAACTGAGGCTCCTTTGTGAAAGGGCCACTTGTGATACTGAGACCCGTGGGCCGGCTAGCTCGGAGGTTTAGGGGATGTGGTGCTCATATCACGCAGACATGTCTTAAGAGCAAGCCCCTTGTTTCAAACCATAACGGGTTCCCTATTCTGATGTCCCTGCAAACCTCAAGGGGTGTTTCAGAACAGCCATTTATTTGCAACTAAGTGCTGTGTAGCCAGCGCCAAATTACAAAATAAGCTATTTCAAAATTGACTTGAAATAAGCTACCCAATTGCATCGCTTATTCTGAGCTACGGGACGCACCCCTAGTGAGTTAGAGCCCAGCTCTGCCCCCAGCTCCCTGCCCCACCCACCCACGTACTGACTCCCTCACTGCCATGGGGCTGTTTGCATTGGCCTCTTCTCTCTGTAGCCAGGCTTCAGCCAGGACTGAGACTCAGGCAGGAGAATGTGACCCGGCTCCCTGCACCTGGGCCCTGCATTTCTCATCCCTTCAGACACACTTGCTAGTGGAAGAATAAATCACAGTCACATGAGTGTAGATTATGAAACTTTGTAGTTGTTGTTGCCTTGGAAACTCCCCACAGACCTTCCCCTGGGGTCCCGGGCAGCCGCTCACATTGCACAGCTCACTTCGAGGTGAGGGTGCTGTGTAGACGTGCCCGTCCTGTTGAGGACCAGCCTGCCGGGGGGAGGCTCTGGCCACTTCATTTCCTTGTCTCTCTCAGGGTGTGTCTACACTGCAGGGCTACATCTACACTGCAGGCTTTTAGCCCAAGAGCAAGTGCTCTTGTGTAAAAACTTGCAGAGCGTCTACAGTGCAGGTACGTTCTTGCACATTTAAATTTATAGTACAGCACCAGAAAACAGGGCTTCTTGTGCAAGAGTTATTCCTCTCCCCACGAGAAATAAGGCCCCTTGTCCAATAACTCATCCACAAAGAGGCAGTGTGGACAGGCAACAGGGGTTTCTTGCTCAAGAAAGCCCTATGGCTAAAATGGCCATCAGAGCTTTCCTGCGCAGGAGAACGTCCACACTGCCATGGGCGCTCTTACAGAAAAGCACTTCTCTTGTGCAAAAGCACATGGGAGTGTGGACACACTGTTGTGCAAGACCTTTTGCACAAAACAGTTCTTGAGCAAGAAGTCTGCAGGGTAGATGTAGCCAGCCCCTCTCTCCAGGGAACTGCAGCCCCTCGGACCAGGCAGCTCCTCCCAGCATTCAGGAGGCACCAGGCCGAGAAGAAACCGTCTGACACGGTGCTGCCAGGGAGGGGCCTCACTGCTAGTTACTGTTCCTGTTCCAGGAGCAGAGCAAGTTTTGCCCTGGGCACCGATATTGAGGGAGTGTGCCCCTGTGTGTGTGTGAGCCCCCATGGCACCCATTGGCACCTGCTGGGGGGTGGAGGGTCCCCTGGTGCCATAGCTCCTCCTGGGGAGGGGTGGAGGGACCCCTGACCCAGTATTTCCTGCTATGGAGAAGTAGAGGTAGCCCATTACATATAGCTCCTGCCAGGAGGGACCCTGACCCCTTATCTCCTGATGTGGTTTCAGTTTTTCCCTGGCGGATGCTCCAGACATGAGGGATGCCAGTGCACTGGCCCAGCCCGGGCCGGCAGTGATGGTTTTATACACAGCAGGGAAATTCCCCGGCTTCTCTCCCTCACAGAGCTGCTGCCTCTCCGGGAGGAGGATGAACTGCAGGTGCGGGACAGCTCCCTGCCAGCAGGGACAGCAGCCAAGGCACCAAATATCGCTGGGTCTGCAGCCAGTGCTGGGAACTGGGCAGGGAACAGGAGACTTTTGTGTCACACACGTCTCAGGCAGGATGGACCCTCACTGAGCCCAGACTGTGACTGGTCCTAGCCAGGAATGTGCCCGGGGCTGGTTTGTGACACTCTCAGGCCGTGTCTACACTGGGCGTAAGAGCGACGCTGCCGCGGTCGATGTTCCGGGCTCTAGGGAAGACCGGCTGATTGGAACTGAGCTGTGCAGAGTCTTGTCAAGGGAACCGCAACTTCGCTGGAGATTGGCTGAGTTTTATATGAGGGTTTATCAGAAGGGACGTTGTGGGCTCTGGAACAAGGTGGTGGGGCAGGAAAAGTGCCTTACAGGCAGGGGAATTAGCTCAAGTGGTAGAGCGCTTGCTTTGCATGCAAGAGGCAGTGGGATCAATACCCACATTCTCCAGTAACAGATGTTTGCTGCTTCCTCTTTTCCACAGGCAGAGCCAGCCAGGGGCTAAGTGCTTCCAGGGGCTTCTTCCATAAGGCAAGGGGCTGGTTTCCGCAGGGCAGGAGGTGTCAGGTTTGCCTCACAGGGAGCAGGTCCCTGGCTAAAATCAGGCAGGCAAAGTCCAGCCTGTAACACCCAGAGGAGGGGATTCACCTGCCTGTGGAGGGCAGGAACAGACCAGCACTTGGGAGCTTGGCTGCCAGCTGCTTAGCACATCTGGACACAGAAGAATCCCAAGACTTGGTTCTGCCAGGCTCCAGTTTCCCCTCTTCTGTTTCTTTTCAGCTCCCTGAAAACTGCCTCCCAGCTGTGGGTGAGGCTGAGTGTGTGTGAAACCAGCTGCACTTTGGATGATTTTGTTAATTGTTTAAAAAGCCTCGTGCACCTCTTCTGCCTGGGGAGGTGTCTGTAATAGACACCTAGTGTGACATCACCCTGGGGTTTTACCCCTTTAACCTCACCCAGGGATTGACAACGTCTGTCTCCTGTGTCCATCTCCGCCTCCGGCCTCCGGCCAAGTGTTCGCATGTTTCATATCAAAGGAAACTCCTCCTCCCTTTTTCCTGCCAGTCCTTCCAGAGCAAGCTGTACCCTTCTGTGCCAAAATTTCAGTCGTGTATTATCCCACCAAGTCCCTGTGATACCAACTTGTTCCCGCCTATTACCCATCATTCCTGTGTGTCTATACCAGCGTCTAAGACACAGATTAGATTTTTGCTTCCCAGTGGTCCCATTGTAGAGAAATCCTTGTGATATTATACTTTGTATTAAGATCCTGTCCTTTTAGATATATCGCTGTTAGGTGTTCTCATAGAATCTCTGTAACATTTCTCCTATAACTTTGTATTAAGATATATAGATAGACCTTGTAAGAAAAAATGTCTTTTGATCTCTCCTCTTTCCTTGATTGCCTTGTTGAAATGAATGAGGCATGAATGGAGAATGAAAAGTGAGCACCTCCAGCAGCAGTTGCCAGGGTGGAGAAGCTCTGGGAGCCAGATCTAAGACAATACCTGCAAAGTGAGCTCATTAAAAAGACTGGACATACAGACACCTTGGGAGTCAAGCAGCCTGCCCTTGGAAGAACTCTCTTTGAAGCAGCATTAAGAAAGGCCAGTTGATGACTAATTGGCTGCATGAGAGGGATAAATAGGAGGCATCTTGCAGAGGGACCCTGGGTTTTTGTCTTGTCAAAATGGGAGCATGGATTAGGATCGGCAGAAGCCTGGCTCCACCCCTCCCCCATCTAACTCACCTGGACAATGTAGTTAGGAGGAGCAACTTTTGGTAACAACAAGATGGAGTGTGCTTGTGTATGTATGAGAGTGCATGAGTGTGATGTATCATATGCATATGATAAGTATTGACTATTCTATGTGTGATCAAAAAATGTGGTGTGTTGCCTTATTCCTCTGAAAAAGATCCCGAGTACTTCTTTTAAGTACAATGCCGTGTCGCTCCTTTGTATCTGCGGTTACAGCCCCTGCTCTCTCTCCCAGGTGTCCATGTTGTTCACTTACCTGCGGGCTTTGGGCACCTGCCCCCATCAAACCTAGTTTAAAGCCTCCTCACTAGGTTAGCCAGTCTGCACCCAAATACTCTTCCCTAACTCAACAGGTGAACCCCAGCCCTGCTGAGCAGCCCTTCCTGCAACAGCATCCCATGGGCAAGGAAGCCAAAGCCCCCTGCCCACTGAGCTGTAGCTTTCTGGGCGCAGGGGGCATGACATTGCCTGGGCTCGATGGCTGGAGGGAAGTGGGGAACGGCTGCACTTTGGGAGTCAAAAGTCAAAAGTGTTGCCTGGAAACATAAGGAGCCATTTTAAAAAGCTGTTTGGAGGAGGGCACCATGGCTTAGCTGGCTAAAGCACCTGCCTCATAAACAGGAGATCTGGGGTTCAAGTCCCAGTGGTGCCTTTCAGAGCCCTTACTCACATTTTTCTATGTGCTTCTGGGACACAGAAGAGGCCTCCCCAGGCCACCCATGAAACTGCTGGTTCAGGAAAAGGCTGATTGGGGAGGCACATTGGAAAGAAAGAAACCATAAGCCTGGAGCGGGTGCAGAGGTGCCTGGCACTGGCACTGGCAAGGCAGGGCTCTGACTACAATTGCTGGGACAGGAGAGCCAGCACCACACGCCCTTGTGATTCCCTGGGGGTGTCAGCACCTAGCGAGCCTGAGTGTGCAACCTCTACAGCTCCTGCAGCCATGGAGAGTGAAGATATGTGGGCATCAGGTGCTTCTCACTTGTGGTTTCCTTCTTTCTAACACGCCTCCCCAATCAGCCTTTTCCTGAACCAGCAGTTCCATGGGTGGCCTGGGGAAGCCTCTTCTGTGTCCCAGAAGCACTTAGGAAAATGTGAGCAAAGGTGTCCAAAAGGCACCACTAGGACTTGAATCCAGAATTTTCTGTTTATTAGACAGGTGCTTTAGCCAGCTAAGGCAGGATGCCCTGCTCGGGCAGTTTGGTGAAACTGTTTTACTCTATGGTCCCAGACAACACCTTTGACTCCCAAAGTGCAGCCATTCCCCATTTCCCTCCAGCCCTGGGGGTGTCTGGCTCCCTGGGCACAGAAAACTACAGCTCAGTGGGCAGAGGCTCTGACATGCACATCTCCCCCAGTCGCTGGGACTGTAGAGCTGGCCTTGAGATTTGGCATAGTTGGGGGGGAAAGAGAAGTGTAGTAAACTTTGATCATCTGGCTTGTAAACCCCTGGCTCTCAGGGTTTGGGTTGGAGTCCCCAAGTGGGGACCTGGCCTCCTTTGGTTTGGTCTCTTCCTGAGAGCGCAGAATTAGAAGAGAGAATTCCTTCCCCACAGCAATCAGTTGGCCAAAGGGTTAGTAACAGACTATTTGCACAAGTTGAAGTACTAGCAAGAAAAGCCTTTGTAGAGCAGTGGTTGTTGTGTTCATTTAATATGCAGTAAAGTGCTGGTTCAAAGCTCTCTAGGAAAAATAGGCTCTTCAGGTGTCTCTTACGATGGGATAGGCATGTTCTACTCTGAGTCACAGGCCTCAATTCTTGAGTAGCTTGTTTCCCTGCTGAAGGTTGTGCAGAGTTGTCCTGGAAGCTCTGGTCCGAGGTGGTTTTGGATGCAAGTTCTTCTTCCCAGTTTTATTTTCCCTTTTCCTCCTCCTTCTACTTCTCTTTTCTTCTTTTTCCTTCTTCCTGGTGCCACTGTAGACACAGCCTCAGGGTCTCTGGGCGCTGACACTTCCAGGGAATCACAAGGGCATGTGGCAGCAGCCTCTGCACCTGCTCCAGGCTTGTGGTTTCCTTCTTCCCAACGCTCCTCCCCAATCAGCCTTTTCCTGAACCAGCAGTTCCATGGGTGGCCAGGGGAGGCCTCTTCTGTGTCCCAGAAGGGGATAGGAAAATGGGAAATGAAAGCTACAGCAAGACACCACTGGGACCAAAACACAGAATTTCTTGCTTATTAGACAGGTGTTTCAGCCAACTAAGCCACGGTGCCCTCCTCAACCAGGCTTGTAAAACAGTTCTACTCTATGATCCCACATAAGCCACAGCGCCCACCTCCAAAGCCTCTTTAAAACTGTTCTCATTTATGGCCCCAGACGACACCTTTGACTTTCAAAGAGTGACCAGTCCCCATTTCCCTCCAGCTTTCCCATTGCTGTGGTGTCTGGCTCCCTGGGCACAGAAAGCTACAGCTCAGTGAACAGAGGCTCTAACACGCACATCTCCCCCAGCCGCTGGGACTGTGGAGTTGCCTTGAGGTTGGGCAGGGTTGAAGGAAAACAGAAGTGCAATAAACATTGCTTGTCTGGATTGTAAACCCCTTCGTCTCAGAGGTTGGATTGGAGTCCGCAGGTGGGGGGCCCAGCCTTCTTCAATTTGCTCCCTTCCTGAGTGCACAGAATTAACAGGAGAGTATTTCTTAACCCCAGAGCAATCGGAGTTGGCCAAGGAGTTAGTAACAACATTTTTGTCAACATTTAAATACAGGTAAGGAAACCCTGAGGGGTGTTTCTGTGTGTTTCTAGATTAAGGTTCATTCAAGTGGTTTTTTTTGTGTGGACCTTCCCCTACCGCACCCCTAGAGACTCTGGAACAAAGAAGACACGAGAAGAACCCGACTTTCTTCCCTTTACTGTGAAATGGATGGATCTAGGTCAGTTTCACTCATGTGAAGTACCTGTGACAACCCCTGTGCTCCTCTGCCTCTCATCAGCAATGTCATCCACTTGGAGGGTGGGGGGAGCATGTGCCCTGAGACTTGTAGAAAGGACAACCTGAACAAACCAGAGCTACTCAGGCACCCTTTGATAGCTCAGCTGGCAGAGCGGAGGACTGTAGAGTGTGTTTGGCAAGTGATCCTTAGGTTGCTGGTTCAACTCCTGCTCGAAGGAGCTGTTCTTTTCCCTCCGGCCTGGCCTTAGCAGAAAGCAACCAAAGTGGTTGCCTTGGGTCCATGTCTTCAGTTGACTTCAGCAATGTAATTGACAGAAAGATTGTGGGTACGAGCTGCCAATCACATTTCTTGGACTGCGCAGGTTCTGTCCACACACAAAAGTTCTTTTGGAACAATGGCCGTTATTCCACAACAACAATGCAAGAGTCTACACAGCAATTCCGTTATTTTGAAATAATTCTGAAGTATCAGACGTCTTATTCCGACTTCTGCAAACCTCATTCTACAAAGAATAACGCCTGTTCCAAATTAGCTATTTCAAAATAAGGCCTGTGTAGCTGCGCCACTGCTGCTAGTTTGAACTAGTCCCTCCCCAGGGCCAGTCTGAGTTATTTTTCCTGGTGCTCTAAATCGAGGTAGCTCATCTACACTGGGGAGGCTGCCTCGGTCTAGTCTGAGGTTTCCCTGCAGTGTAGACGTGCTAGTTCGAAATAAGCTATTTTGGAATCACTATTCAAGAACAGCTTATTCCAAACTAAATGTGCCGTGTAGTTGTAGCCAGAGGGATGAAGCAGCAGGAGGGAAGCCAGGAGTCCAGAGGCCACCCTGAGAGCTGAGTATCCCAGGTGCCCCATGCTCAGTCCACTCTATGGGTCCCATGGTATAAGGGGCCGCACCCATGACTTTGAAGTCTGCAATCTAAGTTCAAATTTCAGTGGGTCCTGCTGGTGAGGGGCTTGTTGTTTTGAAGTTTTTCACACTGCATGGCTATGTCTATACTGCAGGCTTTTTGCACAAGAACCACTGTTCTCCTTCCTCTGCCGGAGAGGGGGAGCCAGCTCATTCCCATGAGCCCACCTACAGATGGGACACGGTCAGGAGAGGTGACACAGCTGAATGGAAAAAGCAAGGAGAGAAAAGTATCAGTTACCAGCTGAGAACCTCAAACACAGAGCTGTGTGATGGTCCCATAGTGTAAGGGGAAGGGGTCAGGAGCTTGAATCCTACAAGCTGAGTTCAAATTTCAGTGGGACCTGCTGGGGAATTGTTGGTTTGTGTAAAACCTTGAATATTGATCTTCTTGCCCCTCTGGCTCAATTCCACTTTGTGCTTCTTCGCATTCTCAATGTAAGGACTTTGGAGCAAATGCTCAGACTTCTGCTCCAGTGGCGCAATGGGTCAGTGCACAGTATTTATAAAGCAGTGTGTATAGGAGACATGCTGAGGTTGTGAATTCAAACCTCTTCTGGAGCAGTGGTTTTCAGTCCCTGCTGGGCTGCCTCTTTCCAGTGAACGCTGTGGGAGCTGGAATTCCAGCTCAGAGGAGGCTGCCAGTCAAAATTCCCCCTTCACATATTATGGCCTCACAAGATTGAATGTTGGGTGGCCATGGAAGGTCCTTCTTGCTTCCAGGGTCTTGTTGCCGGTCTTCTTCCCCTATCCCTTACCCATCAGCAGCTTTCAGCCATTCGATCAGCTCAGGCAGGGAGGCAGGAAGTGGGGCAAAGGAGCCAGACAAGCTGAGAAAGGTGGGGCAATTCTGATCTCTGCATCTCCCCTGTGTGAGGGTTTGTCTACACGTCATTCCTCTTTCCAGAGAGCAATGCAAATTCAGGTCAGTGACACTGCAAATGAAGTGGAGATTTGCATAATCGTGTCTGGCTGCTATTTCAAAATATGCTATTTTTGAACTAACAGGCGCTGTCTAGACACAGCTCTTTGGAAAGAAAACCCTTCTTTCAAAATCACCCTTATTCCTTATGAAATGAGGTTTAAGGGTTAGTTCTGACGAAGGGTTTTCTCCTGCAATAAGCGTATCTCAACAGCGTTTTGTATTTGAAATAGCACCAGTCTGTGAATATGCAAATGAAGTGCAGGATATTTAAATCCCAGCTTCCTTTAGGGTGCCAAGGGGAGTCACAAGAAGAGAAGACCCTGTGTTTCTGCCTAGTTGTGAACCAGGAACTTTCCATGTGTTAGGCTAAGCCATGGTGCCCAGGAAAACATGAGGATAGGTTACTACAACAAGGCACCACTGGGATTCGAACCCCAGATTTCCTTCTTACAAGGCAGGCTCTTTAGCCAGCTAAGCCATGGTGCCCTTTTTGGCTACCCTCCCCCCCAATATAGAGCTTTTTCAGGATAACTTTTGTATTTGTGAAAAACTCTGCTGCATTCATGGAATGGGTCAACTCTTTTAGATCAGTTTCCAAAAAAGTGGCTGTGTTCTTTCAGAAGCCCTGTATTCCTCATTGTATTAGGAATAAGGCTCTTCCCAAAGAGAAGGTTTTCCCCACATTTGCGCCCGTGTAGATGGGCCAAATGTCAGAAAAGCCTCTTCTGAAAAAAGAAAAGTGTCTCTAAAACTGTTCCAATTTATGGTCCCAGACAACACCTTTGAATTGCAAGGTGCAGCCATTCCCCGTTTCCCTCCAGCCACGGAGGGGTCTCAAGGCCTGTGCAGCCAAGAAATGTGATTGACAGCTCATACCCACAAACTTTTTGTCAATTGCAGAGCAACCTAAGGATTACTTGCCAAGCAGGCACTACAGGCCAAGGTCAGGCTGGAACCACGGGAAGCAGGAGGCAGGAAGAGCCCCAGTCTGCACAGCTCCTCTTTGCGCAAAAGCCAGGTAGAAACATAGTCTCTTCTCTTATTACCACTCCTCTGGGTGTCCTGGTAAGCACAGCGCCTGCTGCCTGGGATGAGCCCAACTCCCACATGACAGAGGGGAGTGACATCAGCTGATAATGCCCCTTGGTGCCAGCCTGGGGAAGGGAGATGAATCTGGCAAGGCAGCTGCTGGAGGCTTGTGGCTTGGCCTCCCCTGCCCTGGGAGGCTGGTGCATTGGGCCGGCTCTGCCTGCTGCCTCCCTTGTGTGACTTGCCCAGTGTAACAGGCCAAATGTTGGAAAAGCCTCTTCCAAAAATAGCAGAAGAAAAAGCTGCACAAATTTGGACTCGAAATGTGCGTAGAATTTTTCCAGAAGAGCAGTACAGTGTAGACATAGCCTGAGTGTTGCTCAGCACTAGTAGAGACAGGGAGGGACAAAACGATTTAACGGCACCTGCAGCCTTTCAGAACAACCCCCAAGCCCAACCCCAAGAACCAGCCCTTTCCTCCACCCTCACTGGGGTCAGCTGGGAACTGTCTGGACTCAAGCCCACCCCGGTGTCAGACTAAGGATTGCCTGGTCTGTAAAAGCTGTGCCCTGGAAATGAGAAAGCAGCTAAAGTGACTCAAACCCACAACCTTTGAATGTCAAACTTGGCTCACCCTAACCACTGCAGCTTAAAAGTCCAACAGGCTTTCCATTGCACCACAGAGCCTGACAGACTGTGAATCTTGATATCTCCACTCTCTGCTTTGCAGCATGGCAATTGCTGGGGGAAAAGAAAGGGGAGCCAGGTCTGTCTCTTTTGGGAGAGCAGGTAGCAAGATGGAGGGGGCAACTGAACCCAGTGAAAATAAAGGACGAGAACTGAGCTGCTGTTGGAGAACATGGGTATCAATCCCACTGCCTCTTACATGCTAAGCGAGCGCTCTACCACTTGAACTAATTCCTCTGCTTGCAAAAGCCTTTGCTTCCTCACCTACCTTGTTCCAGAGCCCACAACATCGCTGCCGCTGCCCAAGGCTCCTTTGTGAAAGGGCCACTTGTGAGACTGACACCCGTGGGCCGGCTAACTTGAAGGTTTAGGACGTGGTGCTCATATCACACTGGTGCATCTTAAGAGCAAGCCCCTTGTTTCAAGCCATAACGGGCTCGCTATTCTGACATCCCTGCAAAGCTCATGGCACGAGGAGGGAGGGATGTTTCGGAATAGTGATTTATTTGGAACTAAGTGCCGTGCAGCCAGCGCCAAATTACAAAATACGCTATTTCAAAATTGACTTGAAATAAGCTACACAATTGCATCGCTTATTCTGAGCTATGGGACGCACCCTAGTGAGTTAGAGCCCAGCTCTGCCCCCAGGTTCCTGCCTCACCCACCCACCCACTTACTGACTCCCTCGCTGCCATGGGGCTGTTTGCATTGGCCTCTTCTCTCTGTAGCCAGGCTTCAGCCAGGACTGAGACTCAGTCAGGAGAATGTGACCTGGCTCTGGGTGGAAAAAACCAAGTAAAGCTGGTCCCAGTGGGCATGAACTGGGCACCAGTTTGGCTTAGTTGATTGAGGGGTGGTTGGTGTCATGGGCAGCGCTCAGGACTGGGAAACCTGCAATCTGAGGCCCCATTCCTGCCTCCATTCCCGGGCTGACCCAGGGGCCAAAAGGGGCTGTGGCTGCTGCTGGCAGGGAAGAAGCTGGGAGGCAAGGTGCTGGCAGCAAGAGATTCCGGCTGCCTCTTTGCCCTGGGTCTGCCGGCCGCCAGCCACCTTGACCAACCCTCAAACCAGCTGGACTAGCCAGCACACGTCACAGTGAGTTGCTAGTGGCCCTGTCAGAGAAAAGCCATTGGCAGCTGCAGAGAAGTCCTTTCTTGAACTGTGCTTTTGTAGGCCAGCTCAGCTGGTTAGAGCGTGGTGCTAATAACGCCAAGGTGATGGGTTCAAGCCCCATGCTGGCCACAGGGGTGTTTGGTTTGGTGACTTCCCTTCCCTTAGCTGCCTGCTATGGACAGGGAAGCAGAAAGAAGCAAAAATGTGAGCTTTGCAGGAAGCAGGGCAGAGATCTGGTAGGGGGAGGCTCCAGCCTGCACAGCCCCAGTGGCTAAAAGGGCCTTGGCCTGGCTTCCTGTCTCCAAAAGCAGGGGACCTGATGCCCAAATTCCTGCTGCTGCAGTGGCTACCTCAAGGCACCAGCTGGGGGGCAGGCTGTGGAGCCCAAGCCACACGGGGAGACTCAATATGACCGGGAGGCCTGGAGCGTGTGTGCCCTGCACAGAGGCTGCTGCTGGGGGCCTGCTTCAGTGGCCCAGCAGCTCATGTTCCCCTGAACCAGCTTCTCCCCCTGGAGCCACCCCTCAGCGCTGAGGCCCCTGACATGAGGCAGTGGAATCATCAGAGGAAGGTGCCAGCCTTAGCCCTTCCTCCCAGCCTCCTCCCCCTCCCAGGGTCTTTCCTTAGCCCCTCCCCAGTTCTACATTCCCCACATAAAAACCAGAGAGTTTGTTTTTTCAACAGGGAAAAGTCCTGATTGTGTTACCAGTGGGGGGAGGGGGAGTGGGAAAGGGTGTGTGTTGGGGGGGGAGACACAGAGGGCAAAAAATGAGGAGTAAAGTTAGTTGGAACCAAGGGGCTGGGTTTGAGCTACTGCAGAAAAAAAGGACTCTGCCTCTGGAGCTGCCCTGTCCTCTCCAGAGCCCTTAGGCTGGCACTGGGGAGGCCTGAGTCCAGACAGTGCCCAGCCAAGGGGGAGGGAAGGGCTGGGGGATGTTCTGAAAGGCTGCTGGCACCATTAGACCCTTTTTTTTAGCAGTGAGGGAGAGGTGGGAAAGGAGCCTGAGTTAACCTCTTGGGTCACAGCTGCTGTAACATGTGGCAAGAAAGTTGACTAAGGCCATGAAAGTTGACTATGGAGTTGTTTGGTAAAAGTTGCCAGGGGCTTCCCTGACTGGGAATTGAACCCAGGCCACAGCAGTCAAAGTGCTTGCTCACCTACACTAGCCTTTCACAGGCCATTTAATGTCCACTTCAGGATGGGGGGGGGTCCATTCTCCCTTGCCCAGAGGGGACAAGAACAGCCAAATAGAACATCAAAGCAGCCAGACTGGGACATGCCAGTTTGCCAGACCAAATAACTAGCCCCCCCGCTCTGGAGTCTCTGCCTCTCATGGGCCTTCTCATCCTCAGGCTCCGCTTTGTCTCCAGAAAGACCCTGCTCTGCTCCAGCCACCTCCCTCTGGCTGTCACTTCTAGAGCAAAATGCATCCCCTTCATTCTGACTTTGTACACCTGGGATTTTAGCACTCAGAGCTGCACCTGACACCAGCATTGGCTAGTGAGGGGTCTGAACAGCTTCTGCAGAGAGTGAAAGAGAGAGAGCCACTGTGGAGCATCCTTGCCAACTGTCTCAGAAAGCAGAGGAATGTAAATTCTTTGTCAGGTGGGACAGTGCCAGAGACAGAAATTCACCTTCTAACTGTCCCTTCTTCAACTTTAGCTCCTGATTAAGCCCCTTTGAAGAAGCCAGATACACAGGAAGGGCTGATCACACCCCTCTGAAAATCAGCTTTCCATGGGTATCTGTAGCTGGCTCCAAGTCATGGGACTTGACATCTCGTCTCCCTCCCGGAACCAGGGAAGTGTCTCCCACCGCTGCAGCCTCCTGAGGCTCTATGGCCCTGTCTGTACAGCAGGGACAGCAACACTCACAGCCCCACAGGAGGGCCCCTGGCCTAGCAATGTGGCCCCCTGAGCAGCCTCTGATGTTCCCTGCTTGAGCCCCAGAACCAGCCCTGAGTGAGGGGGGCAGAGGGGGAGCAGCTCACACATGCCAAGGGGCTGGCTAGGGGCAGGACATGAGCCTGCAAGGCAGCAGTGACATCACAAGAAACTTTTGCAGCACCTCAGCTCATTGGCTGGGAGGCAGTGACCTCACAGAGGGACCATGGCAACAGCTAGGTGGGACATCTCAGAGACCCCCATGGCCTGGCTGCCTGGAGCCTCCTTTGTGAGGTTTCCCCTTGAGGGCACAAGGGATTGAGGGTCCCAGCTGGGAGTGTCTCTGGAGATTTCCCCTGTGGGGCAGGCAGGGTTGCAGGAGAGGCTGGCACTGAACCTCAGAGAGAGGCAAGAGGATGGGCTGCAAACACCCAATGAGGATGGGATTTGAACCCATGCATGCAGAGCACAATGGATTAGCAGTCCATCGCCTTAACCACTCGGCCACCTCATCTGAGCTGTTACAGTTTGCTTCAAATCACCTGAAGTCAGCACTTCAGGGAACCTTTCTGCCACTTGCTGACTGGCCAAGGACACCCAGGGCAGGAAGGTTTTGGCTTTTCACAATGTTCTCTGGGCTGTTGTACAAAGCTCAGTGCTCGTAACAAACCCAAACACCCCCTGGCTACATCTACCCTGTTTTGTGCAAAAGGTCTTGCCCAACAGTGTGTCCACACTGCCATGTTTAGTTTGGAAAAAAGAAGATTAAGGGGGGACATGATAGCGGTTTTCAAATATCTAAAAGGGTGTCACAAGGAGGAAGGCGAAAATTTGATCCTCTTCGTTTCTGAGGACAGGACAAGGAGTAATGGGCTTAAAGTGCAGCAGGGGAGGTTTAGATTGGACATTAGGAAAAAATTCCTAACTGTCAGGGTGGTCAAATATTGGAATAAATTGCCAAGGGAGGTGGTGGAATCTCCCTCTCTGGAGATATTTAAGAACAGGTTGGACAGACATCTGTCAGGGATGGTGTAGACGGAGCTTGATCCTGCCTTGAGGGCGGGGGGCTGGACTCGATGACCTCTCGAGGTCCCTTCCAGTCCTATTATTCTATGATTCTATGATTCTATGTGCTGTTGCACAAGAGAAGTGCTTTTCTGTAAAAGCAGCCATGGCAGTGTGGATGCTCTCCTGCGCAGGAAAGCTCTGATGGGCATTTTAGATATTTGGCTTTCTTGAGCAAGAAACCCCTGTTTCCGGTCCACACTGCCTCCTTGTGTACGAGTTCTTGCACAAGAGGGCTTATTACTCATGGGGAGAGCAATAACTTCTGTGCAAGAAGCCCTGTTGTCTGATGCTGCACTATAAATTTACTTGTGCAAAAATGTGCCTTCAGTGTAGACGCTCTGCAAGTTTTTACACAAGAGCAGTTGCTCTAGCACAAAAAGCCTGCAGTGTAGACGTAGCCCTGCAGTGTAGACACAGTCTGAGAGGCACGAGGAAATGAAGTGGCCAGAGCCTCCCCCAAGCAGGCTGGCCCTCAACAGGATGGGCACGTCTACACAACACCCTCACCTAGAAGTGAGCTGTGCAATGTGAGCAGCTGCCCGGGACCCCAGGGGAAGGTCTGTGGGGAGTTTCCAAGGCAACAACAACTACAAAGTTTCATAATCTGCACTCATGTGACTGTGATTTATTCCTCCACTAACAAGTGTCTCTGAAGGGATGAGAAATGCAGGGCCCAGGTGCAGGGAGCCGGGTCACGTTCTCCTGCCTGAGTCTCAGTCTTGGCTGAAGCCTGGCGACAGAGAGAAGAGGCCAATGCAAACCGCCCATGGCAGCGAGGGAGTCAGTACGTGGGTGGGTGAAGCAGGGAGCTGGGGGCAGAGTTCAGCTCTAACTCACTAGGGGTGCGTCCCATAGTTCAAAATAATCACTGCGCCTATTTTGAAATAGCTTATTTTGTAATTTGGGGCTGGCTACACAGCACTTCGAAATAAATCCGCATGCAGGGACGTCGGAATAGCGAGCCTGTTATAGCTTGAAATAAGGGGCTTGCTCTTAAGACGTGTCAGTGTGATATGAGCACCACGTCCTAAACCTCCGAGCTAGCCGGCCCACAGGTGTGAGTCTCACAAGTAGCACTCGCAGGGATGTTGTGGGCTCTGGAACAAGGTGGGGGAGGCAGCAAAGCCTTTTGCAGGCAGGGGAATTAGCTCAAGTGGTAGAGCGCTCGCTTAGCATGCGAGAGGCAGTGGGATCAATGCCCACATTCTCCAATTACAGCACTGTCCTTTAATTTCAGTGGCCCCCTCCATCTTCCTTCCTTCTCTCCCAAAAGAGACAGACACCCCCCCTCTCCCCCCAGCAATGCCATGCTAGAGAGTGGAGATATCAAACTCACCAGCCCATCAGGCTCTGGGGTGCAATGGAAAGCACATTAGACTTCTAAGCTGTAATGGTTAATGTGAGTCCAGCTAGACATTCAAAGATTGTGGGTTCCAGTCCCACCAGAGTCACTTTAGCTGCTTCCTCATTTCCAGGATGCAGCTTTTACAGACCAGTCAATCCTTAGGCTGACACTGGGGTGGGCTGGCATCCAGGCAATTCCCAGCAGACCCCAGTGAGGATGGAGGAAAGGGCTGGTCCTTGGGGTTGGGACTGGGGGTTGTTCTGAAAGGCTGCAGGTGCCGTTAGACCATTTTGTCCCTCCCTGTCTCCTACTAGTGCTGAGCAACACTCAGGCTGTGACACGGCTGCCAAACATCCTGGACAGTTAATAATGAGCCAGACAGGTTGGTCAGTAGCTCAGTGTGCGGAGCCTTAGATGAAACATTTAAAGGTCCCTGGTTCAATCCCAGGCTTTGCCATGTCTCTCGGTGCAGCAGGGCCCTCTCTGCTCCCCTTATCATGCCCCTGCCCTGTGACATCCCCTCATACACCCACACAGCAGCCCATCTTTGCTTCTAAACCTCCCTCAGATTGGCTACTTCTGCTTCCTTGGCTAAAGTCCCTCCCCCTGTGCGTGTGGCTGGCAGGGATTGCTAGAGGGATCCATTTACATGTAGCTTCACTGAAACCCCCCTCATTGGCCTGCACCCAGGTCAGTCCATGTGTGTTAAAGGGCCTCAGGGAGCACAGAGCAGAGGGATCCCCTCGACACACACACACAGTCCCAGCCCCAAGCCTCCCCCATATCCCAGATCCTGTGCCCTGACTTCTCTACCTTCCACATCCTCACCCTGCCCTGAGCCCCCCCCCACTCTCACACACTCCCCAAATCCCTGCCCTGAATCACCCACACTCCACATTTTAATTTTTTACAGGTACTGTCCTATCACAACCCCTCCCCCAACTTCCTGCCTTGAGCCTCTGCCCACCCAAGTGGTGGTGCCCAATAGAACAGTCCCTGTAAGAAATGTGTCACTTTCACCCCTGGGAGCAGCTCAGCCAGGCAAAGGGGCTGCCTGGGGCAGGACATTAGCCCTGGAGGGCAGGGGTGGGTGTGGCAGTGACATCACAAGGGCCTTTTGCAGCCCCTCAGCTTATTGGCTAATGGAGGTTGGGAGGTGATGACCTCACAGAGAGTCCATGACAATGGCCAGGTGGGACAGGCTGCAGGGCAGGGGTCATCTCAGAGACCCCCCCATGGCTTTGCTGCAGGGAGTCTCCTTGAGATCTGCCCTTGAGGCCTTTTTGGAGCCTTCTCCTTTCCCACGACTAACTGACCTAGAAGGCCGACGTCTCTGTGGAGAATGGAAGAGCTTCCAAGAAGACCATTGTACATGGAGCAGGGGAATTAGCTCAAGTGGTAAAGCGCTTGCTTTGCATGTGAGATGTAGTGGGATCAATACCCACATTCTCTGATGAGGGGAGAAATTTCCAATTTTTCTTTTTGCCAGCCAGGGGGCTAAGTGGCTCCAGTAGCCCCCCCCCCCCCCCCGGCCCCGGTCCCCACTTCCTACTTGCTGTCCCCAAAAGCCAGCCACTTTGGGGCAGAGAGCTGCTGGACACCAGCCCTCCTGGCCAGACAGTGGCAGGAGCACTGGAGTCAGGTTGCAGGTGGGGCAGAATTAGCTGCATTGGAAAAGTGCTGCCTTTGAGCATGAGAGGAAGCAGGATTCACTCCCATCTTCTCCCAGTGGCTCGCTGGTGCTGAGGGGCCAGTCCCTTTCCTGCCGCCCCAACTCTTATTCCCACAATGCGCTTTGTGCAGGGGCCGCTGGTCTTTCTGCCAAGGTGCGTGGCTGGGAGCCAGGACTCAGGACCCTTCCTAAAATATACAAATCCCCGCCCCCCACGAGTCTCTGTTCCACTCACACTGTCTGGCTGCTGCCCACATGGAGCTCAGGGGCCAGGGGGGTGACTTGCCTTGCAGCTGTGACAGCATCAGACCCCTGCCACACGCCTGCTCAGTGTGGAGACCAAGCCCAAGGGTGGCACCTGGGATGTGAGTTACACAAAAGCCTCTTGTCTCCTGTTCCTTGTCTAGTTTCCAACATTGGCTGCAGATACTATTTTCTGTGGGGGTGTAGCTCAGTGGCAGAGTGGTTGACTGCAGATCAAGTGGTTCTTGGTTCAACTCCAAGTGCCCCCTTTGAAAAAGTCCTTTTAGTGGGAATATTTTCCTTTCCAGTTCCATCACACTCTGGCTTTACATTGCTTGAGGTTCTTGACATTAATAAGAACCCTTAATGCAGAGCTACTCAACTTTGGAAGCCCTGGTGGCCACAATGAATGGCATTTCACCAGGATGGACAGGGCAGGTGTCCTGAGCTGGTGTATTCTAGAAGCTGGGAATGGGTGACGGGAGGGATCACTTAACAATTGTCTGTCCTGAGGATTCCCACTGGGCAATGAGATTGGCTGCTGTTGTGAGACAGGATCCTGGGCTAGTTGGGCAACTGGCATGGCCCTGTCTGGCTGCTTTGATGTTCTGTTTGGTTTCTGTTCTTGTCCCCTCTGGGCAATGGAAAATGGACCCATGTCCTCAAGGGGACAGAAAGTGGCCTGTGAAAGGCTAGTGTAGGTAAGGAAAGAGCCTTGTTCATGTGTCCCTGATGGTCTAGTGGTTAGGATTCAGCACTCTCACTGCTGAGGCCTGGGTTCAATTCCCAGTCAGGGAAACTAGCCTCAGTTTTCACCTGACATCTGCCAAGTCATTCATCTTACCTCATTGTTCCAGCAGCTGTGACCCAAGAGGTTCACTCAGGGCCCCTTTCCCACCTCTCCCTCACTGCCAAGACAGCACCTGCCATTTTCACAAGCCCTTCAGAAGGGGCGGAGCTGGGTGACTCAAACTGCCCCTCCCCTCTCCCATGTGGGCAGCCCTGCAGGAAGCTCTGTGGCACACACAGCACTAGCCCAACGCACAGTCAGGTGGGCACAAGATCCATTGGTTCAGTTTGGTTGTTGAAGGAGACAACACAGAACTGGCTCCAGCCCCCACTCAGTAACCTGGGGAAATGACCCACCAGGCCTGGGCCCCTCGGAGAGGCAACGATTCCCCACTGGCCAGGGCAGAGCCTCCCTCTGACACAGTCATGGAGCCTTCTCCCCCTGGTCCTGCCTCCCTCTTCACTCAGCTCTCACTGCTCGGTGCTGCCAGGGAGGGGCCTCACTGCGAGAGCCGCCTGGGCAGGTTCCTGCCACAGAGACACGTCCCAGAGCAGGACGGATGCTCAGACCGACACTGAGTGTTGCTCAGCGCTGGGGTGAGACAGGGAAGGAGAAAAGGGTCTAACGGCGCCTGCAGCCTTTCAGAACAGCCCCCGGCCCCACCCCAAGTACCAGCCCTGCTCAGGATCCCCAAGGGCACTGACACAGACTCCCTGGCACAGGACAATCCCAGGCTTCAGTTCTGCCAGCCAGAGTTTTCCTCTCTTCTGTTTCCTGTCAGCTCCCTGTAAAACACCTCACAACGGTAGATGAGGGTGAGTGGGGATAAACCCAGCTTTGCTGTAGAGCGGCTGTTAGGTGGGGAAAGAGAGGTGCTCCCTTTGCCTCCCCGAGCAACTCACACATGTAAGAAAACTTTGGTTGAATACCTTCACACAGCTGTCAGGATGGCCGAGTGGTCTAAGGCACCAGACTCAAGGTTCTGACTTTCCCTCAGTTGGGTGTTCTGGTCTCTGAATGGAGGTGTGGGTTCAAATCCCACTCCTGACATGGCTTCCTTTTTATATCTAGAGAAGTGACCTCATTTCAATGACTCCCCTGACATTGCAGGATCCCTTGCTCAGCATTTCTCTCAGGCTGCATCTACACAGCAGCGTTCCTTGGAAATAACGGCCATTATACTGCAGTAACAAAGGGAGCGTCTACACAGCAATTCCATTATTCCGACTTCTATAATGCTCCATCCAGACCAGTGGCCTGAGGAGCCAGGAGGTTCCCAGGCTGCAGACAGACAAGCCCACAGGCAAAGACAAAGTGGAGTCGTTGGGACTTCAGCCCAGCAGGGTCTCTGTGTGGCTCCCAGACCTTTTGTTTCCCATTTCCAGGGGCACACATTCAGCAACACTCACAGGCCCCACACGAGGGGGCTGGTTTGATGCTTCACCCCACGGCCCAGCAACGAGCCCCCAAACTTCCCCTGTTCTACGAGCCCGGTTTGCTGTGTGAATTTTGTGTGGCAGGTGACGTCAAGCCTGGGCATTGGGATTATCTGCCAGTTCCCCTGGCCCTGGGACTTTGCTGTCTTCACATCTGTGATGGCCGAGTGGTCAAGGTGTTGGACTAGAAATCCAATAGGGTTTCCCTGAAGAAGTTCTAAGCCTGCTCATGGCGAGGCCTGTGCTTTGGTCACTCCCCCTGCTAGTGTAACTCTTCTGCCAGGTAGTGCTGGCAGCAGCCAGGGCTGGGTTCGATGTCTAGGGGTTTCTCTTCATTCATCTCACACAAAAGTGGCTTGAGTCCCCACCCAGCAGCCTGGGAAATCCATCCCCCCGTCCGAGTACCTCGGGGAGGTGATGCTTCCCCACTCGCCAGCACAGAGTCTGAATGTAGAAAAGAAACTCTTAATGAAAGAGGGTGAGAAGTAACGTGGCATTCGCCTGGGAAAATACCACAAGCAGGGTTCAGAACCAACCCACAAATAAGTCTCGGCTCAAGTGGCTTGAGCAATGTCCTTTGCCAGCAATGTAAGACCAGCAATTTACGTGTCCCATTCACATGCCCAAACTTTCTCTGTACCTCACTCCCAGTTGCTGCCCTTGCTCAGGGCAGATAAGAGCTCAGGTGTGATTTTCAGAGCTCACCTCCCACTCTTGGAGGGAGTGGGCATAGGAGGCATCTCACCCTCTCCCCATGAGGAATAAACCCTCTTGTGCAAGAGCTCTTGCACAAGAAGGTAGTATGAACGGGCAACAGGGTTTTTTTCATGCAAGAAACCCCTATGGCTAAAATGGCCATCAGAGCTTTCTTGCACAAGAGAACGTGCACACTGCCATGGACATTCTTGCCCAAAAGCACATGGCAGTGTGGACGTGCTCTTGCACAAGATGTTTTGCGCAAGAGCTCCTGCACAAAACAGTTCTTGTGTAAGAAGCCTGCAGGGTAGATGTAACCAATGGGTGTTTGGGTTTGTTACCAGCACTGAGCTTTGTACAACAGCCCAGGGAACATTGTGAAAAGGCAAAACCTTCCAGCCCTGGGTGTCCCTGGCCAGCCAGCGAGTGGCACAAAGGTTCCTGGCAGTGCTGACTTTGGGTAGTTTGAAACTAACCTCACCAGCTCAGGTGAGATGGCCGAGTGGTTAAGGCGATGGACTGCTAATCCATTGTGCTCTGCATGCATGGGTTCAAATCCCATTTTCATCGGGTGTTAGCAGCCTTCTCTCTTGCCTCTCCCAGATCTCTCTTCAGTACAGTGCCAGCCCTGCCTGCCCCAGCCCCTCCCACTGCAGCCTGGGGAAAGGGGAAATCTCCACAGAGACACTCCCAGATGGGACCCTCAATCCCTTCTGCCCTCAAGGGGAAACCTCACAAAGGAGATTCCAGGCAGCCAGGCCATGGGGGTCTCTGAGATGCCCCAGCCCTGCAGCCTGTCCCACCTGGCTGTTGCCATGGACCCTCTGTGAGGTCACTGCCTCCCAGCCAATGAGCTGAGGTGCTGCACAAGGCCCTTGTGATGTCACTGCTGCCTCCCAGGGCTCATGTCCTGCCCTTGGCCAGCCCCTTGTCATGTGTGAGCTGCTCCCCCTCCCCTGTCACTCAGGGCTGGTTCTGGGGCTCACACAGGGAACATCAGAGGCTGCTCAGGGGGCCACATGCCCCCAAGGTCACCTTTTAAATGTCAGGGCAAGCCAGGATCTATCCCGTCCCTTCCCCAACACCCCACCCCTTTGCTGAGCCCCTGCCCTCCCCAAACCTTTCCATGGACTCTTGGTTACTAATGGACACTCGCCACTAATGACATAATCACACCCCAGCCATTTTGCTAGGGCTGCAGCTGGGGAGAAAAGTTTCATTTAAATCATTAAATGATTAAGCGTTTGAACTGTCTCATGTTAGTTGATCAAACTTCATTTTAAATAAAGGAAAAACATTACGGCCAGCACACAAGGTTTCGGTGCTGCACCCCTAGAGACTCTGCAACAAAGACGACACATGAGAAGAACCCAACTTTCTGCTCCTCCCAGATCAGCAATGTCATCTACTTGGGGGAGAAGTTGCCCTGGACAAAGTAAGGTTTTGCAGGCACCTTTTGATAGCTCAGCTGGCAAAGTAGAGGCCTATAGTGTGTGTTTGGCAAGTGATCTTTAGGTTGCTGGTTCAACTCTAGCTTGAAGGAACCTTTCTTTTCCCTCCAGCGTGGCCTTAGCAGAAAGCAACCAAGGTGGTTACCTTGGGTCCATGTCTTCAGAGCCCTGCACTTCAATTGACAAAAGGATTGTGGGGAGGAGCTGCCAATCACATTTCTTGGGCTGTGCAGGTTTTGTCCACACACAAAAGTTCTTTTGGAGCAATGGCCGTTATTCCACAACAACAATGCAAGAGTCTGCATTGGAACCGGCAGTTTCCCACCACGTCTCACTTGAGAAGAGGCAACTTGTTCCCCTTCCTCTCATCTCACGTCTCCCTTGTCTCCGTTCCCTTCAAAGGTCTCCTCCGCCTCAGGACCTGCCTCCTCAGGGCGCTGCCCCTCTGCCACTGGGCTGGGAGTGGGAGACTCCACAGTCTCTGCACTTGGGCTGAGAAGTCTCACGGGGACTCGTCTGTTGATGGGTTAGTCAGCCCGATGGCCAGCCGGATCCATTCCGTAGCGCTGCCCAAGAGGGAGCTTTCCCAATCTCCACTGGTATTTCCTGGGGCTTTGTGTAGGGGGATTGGGCTTGGCCATCTTCTATTTTGGAAATGCCTCTTCCTTGGAAAGCAGCTCCCAGGAGTTCATGGAACTTCTTCTTCTCAGCTTGGGAAAGGGACAAGCAAGGGGCGATGGGACAGGGGTTTATGTGATGATGACAGGGGTGCAGAAAGCAAATAAGAAATTATTTTTTTGCCTACTTAAGAACCAGGGTGACAGAATGAAACTGGTAAGTAACCGAGTTAAAAAGGAAGCATTTTTGTGCTCAGTGGAACTCCTTGCCAGAGGATGTTGCAAAGGTGAAATCTACAAGGTGTAAGATCCACGTCTCCAAACCCCACCAGGCAAACTGTCCCATGGGCTTCGCCCACACCATGCTCAGGGCCCGGGGATTTTCTGTCAGTTTGCCAGACCAAATAACTAGCTCGCTGCCCACCCTGCTCTGGAATCCCTGCCTCTCATGGGCCTTCTCATCCTTAGGGTCCGCTTTGTCTCCAGACAGACCCTGCTCTGCTACAGCCACCTCCCTCTGGCTGTCACTCCTGGGCCTTCTGGAGCAAAATGTTCCCCTTTATTCTGACTTTGGATACCTGGGCTTTTAGCACTCACACCAGCATTGGCTAGTGAGGGGCCTGAACAGGTTCTGTGGAGCAAGGGAGAGAGCCACTTGAGAGCATCTTTGCCAACTGTCTCACAGAGCAGAAGGTGGTAAGCTCTTTGGCAGTGAGAGAAAACTGTCACCCCAGGTGGGACTTGAACCCACAATCCCTGGCTTAGGAGGCCAGTGCCTTATCCATTAGGCCACTGGGGCACACAAAAGGCAACCCCAGAGTCAGAAATTCACCCTTCTAAATGGCCCTTTTTCAACTTTTTGCTCCTGATGAAACCCCTTTGAAGAAGCCAGATACACAGGAAGGGCTGATCACACCCCTCTGAAAATCAGCTTTCCATGGGTATCTGTAGCTGGCTCTGAGTCATGGGCCTTGACGTCTCGTCTCCCTCCCGAAACCAGGGAAGTGTCTCATCAGGGAGCCGTGCTGGTGCTCACACTGCTCCTGGGGAAGGGAATGGGTCCCACAGTGGCTGGGGCTGGGTGGGGAATGGCGGGTTGTTACGGAAGGATAAAACACAGCTATATTGCCGAGGGCGCGGGAGGCCGGCCTGGTGACGCCCTGGGGGAGCTCTGCAATGTGATCCTGGCTCCCAAGGCAGCAAGTGCAGAATCTCCCTCGGCAAGCGCAAGAGGCTCCGAGTGGCCTGGTCTGAATTGGGCTGGACGGCCCCACTGCTGGAGTGTCTGAGCCAGACACTAGAGTTACAGGCACGTCTCTCGCACCCAGAGAGGTCCTGTCACAAGCTCCCTGCCACTCCCAACATGCAACAGGGGCAGGTCCAGCCTGTTCTGTGAAAGCTGCTCTGGAAATCAGAGAGCAGCTAAGAGCGACTGCAGTGGGATTCAAACCCAGAACTGTTGAATGATTGGCCTAACGCACACCAAGCACCACTGCTTAGACACCCAACATGCTTTCTGCTATGCCACGGAGCCCCAAAGTTGTGGGCTCTGGAACAAGGTGAGTGGGGCAAGCAAGTCTTTTGCAAGCAGTAGAATTAGCTCAAGTGGTAGAGTGCTTGCTTAGCATATGGGTGGCAGTGGGGTTGATACCCATGTTCTCCAAATGCAGCTCAGTTCTTATGCCTTATTTTAAGTGTTAGGGTCTCAGTGGCCCCCTCCCTCTTCCTACCTGCTTTCCCAAAAGAGACAGACCTGGCTCCCTTTTCTTTTCCCCCAGCAATTGCCATGTTGCAAAGCAGAGAGTGGTGATATCCAGCTCCACAAGGTATCAGGCTCTGTGGTGCAATGGAAAGCATGTTGGACTTTTAAGCTGTAGTGAATAATATGAGCCTAGCTAGTTATTCAAAAGTTGTGGGTTCAAGTTCCATGAGTGTCACTTTAGCTCATTTCCAGGGCACCTTTTACAGGCCAGGCAATCCTTAGGCTGACATGGGGGTGGGCTTGAGTCCAGATAGTTCCCAGCAGACCCCAGTGAGGGCAGAGGGAAGGGCTGGTCCTTGGGGCTGAGGCTGGGGGTGGTTCTGAAAGGCTGCAGGTGCCGTTAGACCATTTTGTCCTTCCCTGTCTCCTACTAGTGCTGAGCAACACTCAGGCTGTGTCTACACTGCACTGCTCTTCTGGAAAAACCTACGCACATTTCAAAACCCAATTTGTGCAGCTTTTTCTTCTGCTTTTTTTGGAAGAGGCTTTTCCAACATTTGGCCTGTGGACACTGGGCAAGTCACACAAGGGAGGCACCAGGCAGAGCCAGCCCAATGCACCAGCCTCCCAGGGCAGGGGAGGCCAAGGCACAAGCCTCCAGCAGCTGCCTGGCCTGATTCATCTCCCTTCCCCAGGCTGGCACCAAGGGGCATTCTCAGCTGATGTCACCCCACTCTGTCACGTGGGAGTTGGGCTCATCAACAGGTTGGTCAGCAGCAGCTGCACGTACTTGGGCACCCAGGGGAGCAGCGGAGCAGCAATAAGAGCAGAACCTGTGTTTCAAATCAGGGACCTTTTGCATGTTAGGCAACTGTGATAACCACAGAAACAGAAACACTCTTTGGCTCTGGTGGAACTTGGCTGACTATTCTGTTCCTGGCTCTTTCTAACACCCTGCTCTGCAGGGGAGGGGGATGCACCTTGTGAACACTCCACCTCTTGTTCTCAGGGAAGCCACTAACCCGAGCTGCCAGCTCCTCATTTCCTCACCAGCCCCTTGATATTTGTAGCTCAAAGCTGGAGCTGCTGTGGCAGGAGGTGAAGCTACAGAAGCTGATGGGGGACAATCAGCAGGTGGAGGGTTATTTTTCTCCTCCCTGGGCTGATGTAGCTAGAACTGAGGAGAAGAAAATCCTCTTCCCTTCTCTCTCTGGATCTACTAAAGCTGGACCCCAGGACTAGACTTTTTCTTTCTAAAGCCCTGGTGAAAGCTGACAGCCAATTGCTTGCAGACTGAGAATGTGAGTTGAAGAAGAGCATCGCCCAGCATGGGGCTTGAACTCATGACTCTGAAATTAAGAGTCTCACACTCTACCAACTGAGCTAGCGAGGATGTATGCAACAAAACTTCTCACACCCCCATCACAGCATAGAACAAGCCAAGTGTTCTCAAGTGCCTGACTCAAGGCTCTTTCTTGCCCCTAATGTGGGGTTCTGGTCTGTGAGGAGGTTTAAGCTCAAATCCCCCTCCTGACACACCCACTTCTTTCCCCACAAGGAACGGCCCCATTTCCATCTCTCCTGTGACAGGAGAAGGGGCCGGTTTCAGGATTTCTTTTAGTGCAGCAGCAAGGGGAGATGGAGGGAATTCAAGACCCTTTGCAAGCTTTGTTCTCATGGCACCAAGTGTGACAGGAGGGGTGTGAGCTGGGGATCCTGCCCCGCACAAGGGGCATTTGATTGCACCCAGGGGCAGCAAGAATTCAGGCCCTCAGGCCAATGTTTGGGGACAACGTGTGAGCCCTCCCATGAGCATTTTCTCCTCCCACTGGGGAAGGCAGCTGGGCAGGACCAGTCTGCAGCCCACGTCCCTTTCAGCCCCAGGTGCAGGAGGTAACAGAGAGGGGAGGAAAGTCCATGGCCAGAGCCTCCTCCCAGCAGTCTGGCCCTGCGCAGAGTCTGTGCATGATGGAGCCTCTCCCAGCAGGGCGATGGCCTGTTCTCTGCAACGTGCTCAGCTGGTTCATTTTCTGCAGGAACGAGTGGGATCCATGCGCCCTGTTCCCCAGTGACAAGTGTGTGTCCTCTTCTCCCCTTTCCATAGACACAGTAGGCCAGGGGGCTAAGCACAGTAGGCCAGGGGGCTAACACCCTTCCTGTTTGACCTCCTGTGAAGTTGTGGTGAAAAGCGACTCGGCCCCAGCCCTCCTGGGCCTGGCCGTGGCAGAAGCACTGACTGGAGACAGGTTGCAGGTGGAGCAGAATTAGCTTAACTGGAAAAGTGTAGCTGGCCCAGGGATCTGGAGCAAGAGCTGTCCTCGTGTTTTTTGCTGTAAAACGTTGCTTCTTGGCTGTTTGGCTAAGACTGAGTGATTCCTGCGTCTCAGAGAGGATAAAAAGCAGTGAGAGGGAGACCTTGGCTGCAGGATCCACTTGTGCCCATTTTCCGAGAGCAAAGTAGAACCTTGCTGCTTCCTCCCCACATCGCATTGGCTGGGAATTAAAGCCAGATCAACTTGTTGGAAAGCAGCTATGTTCACCACTACACGACCAATGCATGCGGCTGCAGCTTGTGGGAAAATTAGGGAGGTGGGAAAGTGGCTGCTCTGTATCACCCGGGGATCCGGCCCAAGAGCTGTCCTTGTGTTTTTTGCCGTAAAGCGTTGCTTCTTGGCCATTTGGCTAAGCCTGAGCATTTCCTACCTCTCAGAGAGCCATGTCACAGGCACAAGCCCCCTCTGGCCTTCCAGGGACACGTCCCAGGACCAAGCAAAGAGCAGCAAACGCCAGGCACTGTCAAGGTCTGGGCCACAGATAAAGTCCCTGTTGGAGCTGTGGTCGAAGGAGGAGTCTCTGCAGGCCCTGCAGTGCAGGTGGTGGAATGCGGACATTTATGGCCCAGTGGCTGATGGCCATATATGCGAGGTACCACCTGCTCCTGCAGACAGTGCTGCCAGGTGCTAAGTTCCCAACACTGGGCTGAAAAGTACAACCACTGCTGGGTGTAACTCAGTGGTAGTGTTTGAGTGCCGATTGTAGAGGTCCTTGGTCCAATGTCAAGTGCCCCCTTAATAAGTTGATTATCCTAAGTGAAACATTTGCACCTCCAGGTGTGTCAGTCATGGATTTCTATTGCACAGGGATTCTTAAAATGTCAGCAAACCCCTCGTGTGTTCTTGTGCCAATGCACTTAAACCAGGCAGACGGGTCCCTCAACTGAAACCAGTTCAAACCTGCTGGGTGTCTGGTTTCTATTCCCATCAGTTGAGCAAGGCTGAGATCTGAACGCCCATTGGCTGTTCTGTACAGAAGAACAAGAACCACGTCCAGCTGGAGAGGAATTGCCGTGATCAATCTTCTGGAACTTGATTCAGCCAGTCTAACTAAGACTCACTAAATCAAACCCAGAGGGCACCCCACCAGCATCCTGCACTTCTGCTCTTTGCTCCCTTTGGCTTCCTGCTGTGGGGACATGGCCAAGCTCAGCTGAAGGAAGCCGACTCCAGGTACATATTGAGGATGGTAGGAAAAGCAGGCACATTGGTCAGGCACCGCTGGTTTCAAACACACTCAGCCTCACCTACAGCTGGGAGGCAGTTTGCAGTGAGCTGAAAAGAAACTGGCTGTCTGAACCAAGGCTCAGGATATTTCTGGATCCAGATGTGCAAACAGCTGGCAGCCAAGCTTGTTGCCATTGTTAGGAGTGTGACCAAAACACAGGCCTTACTGCGAGCAGGATTCATGCCTGCACAATGAAACACTTCTGGATTTCTAAGCCAACTGCTTAACCACTTGGCCATCATTACTACGGGAAAGCTTCACCTATATTTATCTGTGAACAAAAAAATTGTTGCTTGATCTTTGGCCAACTCAGATGGCTACAGGGCAAAGAAATTCTCTCTTAATTCTGTGCCCTCAGGAAGGGACCAACCTAAAGGAGGCCGGGCCCCCACCTGGGGTCTCCAACCCAAACTGTGAGACCCAAGGGCTTACAATCCAGACGATTAGTGTTTGCTGCACTTTTCCCTCCCCTGAGCACCGCTAAATCTCAAGGCCAACTCTACAGCCCCAGTGGCTGGGGGAGATGTGCATGTTAGAGCCTCTGCCCACTGAGCTGTAGCCTTCTGTGCCCAGGGAGCCAGACACCACCAGGGGAAATGGGAAATGGCTGCAGTTTGGGAGTCAAAGGTGTTGTCTGGGACCATAGAATAGATCAGTTTTAGGTACTGGTCAGTAGAAGGCACCATGGCTTAGCTGGCTAAAGTATCTGTTTTGTAAACAGGGGATCCTGGGTTCAACTCCCAGTGGTGCCTTGCTGTGGCCTTCACTCACATTTTCCTATGTCCTCTTGGGACACAGAAGAGGCCTCCCCTGGCCACCCATGGAACTGCTGGTTCAGGAAAAGGCTGATTTGAGAGGCTGGTTAGGGAGAAGGAAACCAGAAACCTGGAGCGGGTGCAGAGGTGACTGGCACTGGCTGGGCAGGGCTCTGACTCCCACTGTAAGTCCCTGGGTAGCGCACACTGGCCAGTGAGTCCTGCTCCATGGTCGTCCCAGTGCTCGGTCTGTGAGAGACGCGCCTGTAACTCCCTGCTGGGAGTGTGGGCCCTGCCCTGCCTGGTGGGGGAGGGGACAAACACAGGCCGGTTGACAGAGGCTCTGACACTCCAGCATCGGGGTCGTCCAGCCTGTCAGCCGGATTTAGACCAGGCCGGTCGGAGCCTCTTGCGCTCACCAAGGGGAATTCTGCACTTGCTGCCTTGGGAGCCAGGTTCACATTGCAGAGCTCCCCCAGGGCTGTCCCACAATGTCTCCTGCCCTCGGCAACGTGGCTGCGTTTTATCCTTCCCCTTCAGTGACAACTGCCCATTCCCCACCAGCCCCAGATCCTGTGGGACCCACTCCCTTCCCCAGGAGCAGTGAGCGCCAGTGCGGCTCCCTGCTGAGGCTGCGGCTGTGGGAACAAGCCCCTGGCTTTGGGAGGGAGATGAGATGTCAAGGTGTTGAGTTTCACCCATGGCTAGTGTGGGGGTGACTCACACTCTGGGGGCAGTTGGAGGTGCCTCCTGAGAGCTGATTTTCAGAGGGGTGTGATCAGCCCTTCCTGTGTTTCTGGCTCCTTCCAAGGGCTTGAATCTGGCACCTAAAATTGAGGAATGTGCATTTGGAAGAGCGAATTTCTATCTTTCTCATCCTTGGTGTCTCCCAGTAGCCTAATGGAAAAAGCAGTGGGTTCAAGTCCTATTTGGGTTGACAGTTTTGATGTTTCCTGTAGATGTAGAGTCTCTTTGGCTTCCTCTTTGCCATGTTATCTGTGAGATGTTTCAACACTGGGCAAGTGTCCTCAGGAATTGCCATTTTCCCCGGGGCAGGACCCCTCAGGAGCAGACAGTGACACTGGTGTTAGGCGCAGACAGGAGGAGAGTGTTTCCTAAAAGCTGAGGTGTGCACAGTGAGGTCACTTGCAGAGATGCTGACGCTGGCGTCTCTGTATGCACCTTGGCACCTGTTACCCATCGGTACCTGCCACGTCTCAACCCCCTGCCAGCACCCAGACAGAAGGCCAGTGCACATGGAGCCAGCGACCGTAGCGAGGGAGGCGGCTGCAGCACAATTCCAGGCCTGGGGCACATTGAACAACTGTTTGAAATATTTTTAAAACAAAAAATATGAAAAACTTTAGGCTCCATCTGCACTGCAGGCTGCTTGCCCAAGAACGGTTTTGGGCAAAAGTTTTTGTCCAAGAGCACATCCACACTGCTATTCGCTTCATCCCCAAAACAAGGCAAGATAGCTCAGTTGTTTGAATGTTAGTTTACTAAATCCAGGGTAATGAGCTCAATCCTTGAGGTAACCATTTAAAGATCTGGGGCAAATCTGTCAAGGATGGTTCTTGGACCTTCTATGAGACAGAGACAGGACTAGCTGACCTCTCAAGGCTCCTTCCAGCTCTATGAGGTGGTTTATCTCCTTATAAAGAGCATGCATGGACAATCTCTTGTGCAAGAAAGCTCTAATGCCTGTTTTAGCCATCTTTTCCAATGGTTTACTGCACATTTTCTTGTGCAAGAATGCACATTCAGGGTAAACACTCCGCTAGTTTTTGCACAAGAACAGCCATTCTTGTGCAAAAAGCCCATAGCAGAGACCATAGATATGCAGTGTGAAAAACCTCACAACAACAAGCCCACCCCAGCAGGTCCTATTGAGATTTGAATTCTAATTGCAGAATACAAAGTTGGGAGAGCTGCCCCTTACAACATGGGACCAACAGGATACAATATGTGGGGGTACCTGGGATACTCAGTTTTCTGGCTGGCTTCTGCACTTCTGGTTTCCCTCCTGCTGCTTCATCTCTCTGGCTACAACTACACGGCACATTTATTTTGGAATAAGCTGGTCTTGAATAGTGATTACAAAATAGCTTATTTCGAACTAGCATGTCTGCTCTGCAGGGAAACCTCACAATAGTCTGAGGCAGGCTCCCCAGTGTAGACGAGCTACCTCGATTTAGAGCCCTGGGAAGAATAACTCAGAATGGCCCCGGGGAGGGGCTAGTTCAAACTAGCAGCAGTGGCACAGCTACACAGGCCTTATTTTGAAATAGCTAATCTGGAACAGGTGTTATTCTTCGTAGAATGAGGTTTGCAGAAGTCGGAATAAGCCGTCTGTTACTTCAGAATTATTTCAAAATAACGGAATTGCTGTGTAGACTCTTGCATTGTTATTGTGGAATAACGGCCATTGTTCCAAAAGAACTTTTGTGTGTGGACATAACCGGTGCAGCCCAAGAAATGTCATTGGCAGCTCCTGCCCACAATGCTTTTGTCAATTACAGTGCAGGGCTCTGAAGACATAGACCCGAGATAACCAGCTTAGTTGCTATCTGCTAAGGCCAGGCTGGAGAGAAAGGAATCGCTCCTTCAATCCAGAGTTGAACCAGCAGCCTAAGGATCACTCACCAAACACACTACAGTCCTCTGCTCTGCCAGCTGAGCTATTGAAGGTGCCTGAGCAATGCTAGTTTGTCCAGGTTGTCCCTTCTGCAAGTCCCAGGACAACTTTTCCTCCAAGTAGATGGCATTGCTGATGAGGGGCAGAGGAGCACAGGGGCTGTCACAGGTACTTCACATGCAGACAGACCCCCTGAGTGAAACCTGAGCTAGATCCATCCATGTCACAGCAAAAGGAAGAAAGTTGGGTTCTTCTCATGTGTCTTCATTGTTCCAGAGTCTCTAGGCGTGTGGCACCGAAATCTTTTGTGCTGGCCATAATGTTTTCCTTTATTTAAAATGAAGTTTGATCAACTAACATGAGACAGTTCAAACACTTAATCATTTAATGATTTAAGTTAAAATTTACTCCCCAGCTGCAGCCCTAGCAAAATGGCTGGGGTGTGATTATGTCATTAGTGGCGAGTGTCCATTAGTAACCAAGAGTCCCTGGAAAGGTTTGGAGAGGGCAGGGCACAGAAAAGGGGTGGGGTCTTGCAGAAGGGACGGGATAGATCCTGGCTTGCCCTGACATTTAAAAGGTGACCTTGGGGGCATGTGGCCCCCTGAGCAGCCTGTGATGTTCCCTGTGTGAGCCCCAAAACCAGCCCTGAGTGACGGGCGTTGAGGGGGAGCAGCTCACACATGCCAAGGGGCTGGCCAGGGGCAGGACATGAGCCTGCAAGGCAGCAGTGACATCACAAGGAACTTTTGCAGCACCTCAGCTCATTGGTTGGGAGGCAGTGACCTCACAGAGGGTCCACGGCAACAGCCAGGTGGGACAGGCTGCAGGGCTGGGGCATTTCAGAGACCCCCATGGCCTGGCTGCCTGGAATCTCCTTTGTGAGGTTTCCCCTTGAGGGCAGAAGGGATTGAGGGTCCCATCTGGGAGTGTCTCTGTGGAGATTTCCCCTTTCCCCAGGCTGCAGTGGGAGGGGCTGGCACTGAACTGAAGAGAGATCTGGGAGAAGCAAGAGGAAGGGCTGCAAACATTCGATGAAGATGGGATTTGAACCCATGCGTGCAGAGCACAATGGATTAGCAATCCATCGCCTTAACCACTCAGCCACCTCATGTGAGCTGTTCAGGTTTGTTACCAATTACCCAAATCCGCCACTGCCAGGAACCTTTGTGCCACACGCAGGCTGGCCAGGGACACCCGGCGGGAAGGTTTTGGCTTTTCACAATGTTCCCTGGGCTGTTGTACAAAGCTCACTGCTCGTAACAAACCCAAACACCCCTTGACTACATCTACGCTGCAGGCTTCTTACACAAGAACTGTTTTGTGCAAGAGTTCCTGCGCAAAATGTCTTGTGCAAGAGCACGTCCACACTGCCATGTGCTTTTGGGCAAGAATGTCTATGGCAGTGTGCACGCTCTCTTGTGCTGGAAAGCTCTGATGGCCATTTTAGCCATAGGGATTTCTTGCACAAAAAAACCCTGTTGCCCATTCATACTACCTTCTTGTGCAAGAGCTCTTGCACAAGAGGGTTTATTCCTCATGGGGAGAGGAATAACTCTTGCCCAAGAAGCCCTTTTGCTTCATTTTGCTGTAAACTTTCTTGCACAAGAACGCGCGTGCAGTGTAGATGTTCCTCAAGTTTATGCACAAGAACGGCCATTCTTGAGCAAGAAGCCTGCAGTGTCGACGTAGCCCCTGGGTGCCCAGAGAGGGGCTGTCTAGTCACAGTCTGGCTCGGCGCGCGCTCTGCAATGGGAAGATGTCCACGGAGCAGGCAGATGCACACGGCTCTGGTGGGCCCAGCATCCAGAGGAGCGTTTCCAATATGAGTGTTTACAGACAGTGTCCGTCTCTGGTCTGATTTCACAGTGTGGTGAGACACTGGCACCCACAGCAGCATGGATGGGGTGGCTGGAGGGAGTGGCTGGCGGGCGGCCGGTAGGAGCAGAGGAAAGTGGCCAACGGAGAGGGTGAGCCTCATTTGCATATCGAATGAGCCACCATTGTTGTGGAAGAGGCTCTTGCGCCAGAAGGTGCAGGGGACAATCAGCGGGCGGAGGGTTATTTTTTCTCCCCCCTGGGCTGATGTGGCTAGAACTGAGGAGAAGAAAATCCTCTTCCCTTCTCCTCAGAAGATGGAAATTGCAGTTGGTTCTCTCTCTGGTTCTACTAAAGCTGGACCCCAAGACTAGACTTTTTCTTTCTAAAACCCTGATGAAAACTGAGAGCCAATTGCTCACAGGCTGAGAATGTGAGTTAAGGAAGGGCACCGCCCAGCATGGGGCTTGAACCCATGACCCTGAGATTAAGAGTCTCACGCTCTACCAACTGAGCTAGCCAGGCTCTCTGTGAAACATTTCCTACTATCCCATCACAGCATAACAGGAGCCAAGTGTTCTCCACTGCCTGACTCAAGGCTCTTTCTTGCCCCTAATGTGGGGTTCTGGTCTGTGGAGAGGTTTGAACTCGATCCCCACTCCCGACACACCCACTTCTTTCCCCACAAGGAACGGCCCCATTTCCATCTCTCCAGGGACAGGAGAAGGGCTCTGGCCTGTTCTCTGCAAAATGCTCAGCCTGTTTCATTTTCTGCAGGAACGAGTGGGATCCATGCACCATGTTCCCCAGTGACAAGTGTGTGTCCTCTCCCCCCTTTCCACAGACACAGCAGGCCAGGGGGCTATGAGCCTCCAGAGGCCCCTTCCTACTTGGCCTCCCACAAAGCTGGGGTGAAAAGCTGCTAGACCCCAGCCCTCCTGGGGCAGGCCATGGCAGAGGTAGCAGGATTCACTCCCATCTTCTCCTGCCCATGCCCTGGTGCTGAGGGGCCGGCCCCTTTCCTGCTGCCCCAACTCTTATTCCCACATTGCACTTTGTGCAGGGGCCGTTGGTCTTTCTGCCAAGGTGCGTGGCTGGGAGCCAGGACTCAGGGCCCTTCCCCCAATCCTCCCTCTGGCCCGCTCACACTGTCAGGCTGCCTCCAGCACAGGCTGAGCTCAGGGGTCAGGTGGGTGACCTGCCCTGCAGCTGTGATGGCATCAGACCCTTCCCGCTGGCCTGCTCCATCTGGAGATGGAGCTCCAGTGGCCTCAGACACCCAGGAAGAGGAACAAAACTCTCTTTATTGAACCTCAGGTGATAGAAACCAAAACACCTGAACCTTGTAATAACCTCCTGAGTCTTAGTAGGTCCCACGGAGATTTGAAGTCAGATTGCAGGATTCAGAGTCCTGAGTGCTGCCCCTTACACCATGGGACCTTTGGTGTGAAAGTTCAGTGGGCACCTCTGACTCTCAGCTCTCAGGCTGGCCTCTGCTCTCCTGGCTCCCTCCAGCTGCTTCATCTCCCAGGACTCCCTGTAAGAAATGTGTCACTTTCACCCCTGGGAGCAGCTCAGCCATGCAAAGGGGCTGCCTGGGGCAGGACATTAGCCCTGGAGGGCAGGAGTGGGTGTGGCAGTGACATCACAAGGGCCTTTCGCAGCCCCTCAGCTTATTGGCTAAAGGAGGTTGGGAGGTGATGACCTCACAGAGAGTCCATGACAATGGCCAGGTGGAACAGGCTGCAGGGCAGGGGCCATCTCAGAGCCCCCCCCCCCCCCCCCCCCCCCCCCCCCCCCCCATGGCTTTGCTGCAGGGAGTCTTCTTGAGATCTGCCCTTGAGGCCTTTTCGGAGCCTTCTCCTTTCCCACGACTAACTGACCTAGATGACAGACGTCCCTGTGGAGAAGGGAAGAGCCTCCAAGAAGGCCTCTGTAAATGCCGCAGGGGAATTAGCTCAAGTGGTAGAGCGCTTGCTTAGCATGCGAGAGGCAGTGGGATCGTTGCCCACATTCTCCAACTGCAGCTCAGCTCTTATCCCTTATTTTCACTGTCAGGGGCTCAGTGGCCCCCTCCCTCTTCCTACCTGCTCTCCCCAAAGAGACAGACTTGGCTCCCCTTTCTTTGCCACCAGCAATTGCCATGCTGCAAAGCAGAGAGTGGAGATATCAGGCTCTGTGGTGCAATGGAAAGCATGTTGGACTTTTAAGCTGCAACAAAATACAGGACTATGTAGCACTTTAAAGACTAACAAGATGGTTTATTAGGTGATGAGCTTTCGTGGACCAGACCCACTTCCTCAGATCAAATAGTGGAAGAAAATTGTCACAACCATATATAGCAAAGGATACGATTAAAAAAACCGAACACATATGAAAAGGACAAATCAAATTTCAGAACAGAACGGGGATACCGGGTGAATCCTCTGCTCTGGTGGGAGCAGCAGCAGGGTGGGTGAGTGCCCGGGGCAGGGGCTCCCCATTCTCCCTGGGACAGAGGCCCCTGTGGAGGCCCTGTGGGGGGAGGGTGGGGCAGGCTGTGCTGGAAGAGGCTGGGGGTGGGTGGCTGAGTGACGTGAGGATTGAAGAACAGGACCCAGAAGCCTGATGCTGAAAGTCCCCCTCAGTCTGGAGTTTCACACCCTGACTGATCAGAATAACGTGACCTCCAGTGAGATACAGCCCCACAGCCCAGCCTAGGGATGGCTCAGCCAGTGGGTTAGAAGCACCGGGACACAGAGAGACTCAGGAGCTGCTCAGAGACAAGCACTGGCAAGAAGCAGAACAATTCCCTGAGCAGACGATTGGTTCTGGCTCATTTGCTGGGACTTAAGGAGAACAACAAAGTCCTGAGTCTCTTTCCTGTGACTGGCCCCTGCTCAGCCAATCAGAACTGGGACTAGAACTGGAAGGCTGTGTCTGCACTGGTGGGTTGTGTCTACACTGGTGGGTTATTGCGCAAGACGGGCCACACTGCCCACTCGCTCTTGTGCAAGAAGTTTTATAGTAAAGTGTAGTAAGAAAGGGCTTCTTGCACAAGAGCTCTTCTTTTTTCAAGCAGGTGTAAGTCTTCTTGCACAAGAGCTCAGGACAGGGGTTTCTTGCACAAGAGAGCGTCCACACTGCCATGGATGCTCTTGCACAAAAGCACAGCAGCATGGATGTGCTCTTGCACAAGAACCTGCCAGTGCAGATATAGCCCGTGGGACCTTCGGAGACAAAGTCCAGTCCTGTGCCTCACAGCAGGACTAAACAGCATCCAGATCCAATGTCTCGCCAAAGAAGGGAAGTTACCAGGAATGGGGTTTGAACCCACACAGACAAATGTTTATTAGCTCTTAAGTCCAACACCTTAACCACTTGGCCATCCTGGTGATGCTAGGAAAAGCATACATGAGAAAGGTCTCTCCCCAAACAGCCCAGGGACTCGCTCTCAGAGCATCTGCCCGTCCCACCCCTGTACCAGGGCTTCCCACCGCGAGGACGAGAGCCGCCACCTCCCCACAGCGAGGAGGGAAGCAGGGAAAAGGGAAACCAAATGAGACAAAACCCAACGTCCCCAGGGATTCCGAGGGACAGAGGCCTGGTAAGGAAAATATCCCTCCCCCCCTTCACCCAGTGTTTTCCCTGCCTTGCTTTCGGCCAGCCCCCATGGATCAGGCCAGTGTTTCCAGCCTTTGTGTTTGTACCATGGACAGACAAACCATTCACAAACCTTTGCCAGACCAGTAACATTTTATTTACATATCACTGCGCATGCGCAGACTGCACTGAGCGCCGCACCGGGCTAAAATCTACTCTCCATGGGCGGGCAGATTGCCCTAAGTGCCGAGCCCTGCAGATCTGCATACACATTATGCAAATAAGTGTAAATATCTGCAAACACTGATCTGCTCGCTCCCCCAACCTCGCACGTGCTGGGAACTGGCAGCAGTTTCCCTGGACCCAGGCTGGGATCGAAGCCACCTCTGCTGGGAGCAGCCCTGGGCCAGATCCTCCTCCTAAAGCCCAGGGGGGCTGCTCTCTGGGGGAGGGGCGGGGGTATCTCTTACCTGCCCCCACAAGGGGCAGGGACTGGGCTGGGGGCACTGCCCTGGCAGAGGTTCCTACATTGCACCGGCCCTGCGGGAGATTCCCCCTCCTGGCAGGTGGCACTGGGGAGCTCTGAGACTCCAGGGCAAAGGCTTCCAGCCCCCCAGGCCTGGGATTAGGAGGCCCTGGAACCAGGCCCCCTGGAGTAGCACTGTGGATAGGGGGCTCTGACCAACAAGGGGGCTGGCCCCAGAGCCCAGGGCCTAAGCTTGCCCAGGCTCATACCAAGGGGCTCTCTGTGGTGCCAGGCGGGGGAGGGAGGCCAGGCCCAGGCCGGTGGGAGAAGGGGCAGCGCCTGCCAGGGCAGCAAGGGGAGCTGCAGGGAGCGAGACGCGGCGTTTCTGCCTGGATCACTCAAGGGTCATTCTGTGAGTGAAGCGCCAGTGACACCCCTGTGCTGCTGGGTTCTCCTGCCCCTCCCCTGCGAGGCCGTCTCCTTCGGGGGCTCTTGCCCTGGCACTCGTCCAAGGGCCACCTGGGCAAAGCAGCCTGCCCCAGGCACCTTCCATAGCTCAGCTGGCAGAGCAGAGGCCTGTAGCGGGTGCTCGGCAAGTGTCCTTAGGTTGCTGATTCGACTCCAGCTGAAAGGAGAGATTCTTCTCCCTCCCCCTGGCTGCAGGCCCGGCCTTAGGACCAGGCGGCTGCCTTGGGTCTGTCCCTTTGGGGCCTGGTGCTACAATTGACAAAAAGGTTTTGGGTACCAGCTGCCAATCAAATGTCTTGGGCTGCGCAGGCCTTGAGTCATGGCAAGAGCTGGAGGGGAATGGGGAATGGCTGCACTTTGGAATGGGAAGGGGGTGTCTGGGACCATAAAGTAGAACAGTTTTAGGGCTGTTTCTAAGGAGGGCACCATGGCTTAGTTGGCTAAAGCGCCTGCCTCGTAAGCAGGAGATCCTGGGTTCAACTCCCAGTGGTGCCTTGTTGCCAGGTCAATGGGTCTTTTCTTCCCACCATTCTTCAACATGTATCTGGAGTTGGTTTTACCTTCAGTTGAGTTTGGTGGTTCCCTCACAGTGGGAGTAGGATAGTAGCAAAGGGCAGGAGGTGTCCTAGGGGTTTGGTTTAGTGAGGCTTAGCTAGACTTGCTAAATCAAGTTCTGGAAGATGGATTTCAGCAGCAAGCTCCATCTGAGTGAAGACATGGCCTAATGATGACTCACAGAAGCTACATCTACACTAGAAGTTTTCTCCTTAAAAAAAATATGTTAATGAGGGATTCAATTGCATGAGTCACATGAGTCACAATCTCATTTGCATATTTTCTGCCAATGGGATTGTTGTGCAAAAACAAGCAGTGCGAACATTTTTTTTTGCACAAAACCCCCTTTTTTCACAAGATTCTTATGCCCCCCCAGAAGAGGTATCCTGATCTTGCAGAAAAAGGGGGTTTTGCACAAAAAGAAAACTTCCACACTGCTTGTTTTTGCACAGCAACTCCAGCACAAAATCAGTTTGCCAGAAAATATGCAAATAAGATCATGACTCATGCAAATGAGACCCTCATTAGCACCGTTTTTGCTGAGAAAATTCATAGTGTAGTCATAGCCGGAGATTCTGGTGCTGATCATGCAATAGAAGCACATTATGTTTAAACAGCTGCTGTATGAATGTACCGGAAAGTCACAAGGATCAATGATCTGTGTGAAAGGCAGGTGGCCAGTAATTAGAGCCCCATGTATGTTGTGTGCACAAGGGAAGGTAGGAATGTGCACCGGGCAGTCTGATAATGGTGTTTAGTGTGTGTTTGTAACAGGCTCCTGCCCATCTCCGCTAGATTTGGGCACCTCCTCCACCAATTGCAATACACACTAGGCTGTTCCTCCCCAGCTGGGTGTGGTTCTTGTTCTTCTGTACAGCACAGCCCATGGAGACCAAGGACCTGCCATTGGGCTTCCAAATCCCACCCTTGTTGAACGGATGGAAACAGAAACCAGACCCACAGCGTGTTTGAACTGGCTCCAGCTGAGGGACGGGTTTGCCTGGTTTATGTGCATTGGCACAGGACAGCAGTAAGGGTTCGTATTCATTTATAGAATCCAAAAAATAGAAACCTAGAATGTAATGGAATTGGAGAGATAAATATTTCCATTGAATGGTCAGTTGGATTTGAAGTAACACTCATATAATTTGTAGTCTATCACTGAGCTGCTCTCCCTGATGTTTGCACTGTTAGGAGTCGAGAAGGGAACAAGAGGCTTTTGTAGCCCACTCACCCCTGGGCCTGTCTCCATCACTTCTGCCTCTGCCAGGTGAAGGGAGGCCGCTGGGCCCAGCATCTTTCTACCCAACCAGGGCCGGCTTTTGGGGAGGTGGAGGGGCCACTGGAGCTGCTCGGTCCCCTGGCTGTGTCCAGGGGGAGGTGGCTCTGCTGAAAGCCAGACTGGTTTTCCTGTTGTTAGGCAGGACCCCGCAATCCATGTTCTCTCCTGCTTTTGTAGCCTCTGTTGCCTTCTGCAGATGTCCCTTCTGATGGGATAGGCACGTTCTTCTCAGGGTTTGGGTACGATGTTGCCTTAGGCAGGGGTGTGGCCAAACCACAGGCCTCGCTGTGAGCAGAATTCAAACCTACGCAGGGAAACCCTATTGGATTTCTAGTCTAACACCTTAACCACTCGGCCATCACAGCTCTAAGCAACAGCAGGCCAGGGAAACTGGCAAATAATCTCAGTGCCCAGGCTTGATGTCACCTGACAAAATTCACACAGCAAACCATTTCAACAGTCATGCAGAGGGGTCCTGGGTGCTCTGGTCTGAGGCTGGCTTAGAGGTGAGTTCAAGGGGAAACCTCACAAAGGAGATTCCAGGCAGCCAGGCCATGGGGGTCTCTGAGATGCCCCAGCCCTGCAGCCTGTCCCACCTGGCTGTTGCCATGGACCCTCTGTGAGGTCACTGCCTCCAGGCCAATGAGCTGAGGTGCTGCACAAGGCCCTTGTGATGTCACTGCTGCCTCCCAGGGCTCATGTCCTGCCCCTGGCCAGCCCCTTGGCCTGTGTGAGCTGCTCTCCCTGCCCCCCTCACTCAGGGCTGGTTCTGGGGCTCAAGCAGGGAACATCAGAGGCTGCTCAGGGGGCCACATTGCTAGGCCAGGGGCCCTCCTGTGGGGCTGTGAGTGTTGCTGTCCCTGCTGTACAGACACGGCCATAGAGCCTCAGGAGGCTGCAGCGGTGGGAGACACTTCCCTGGTTTCGGGAGGGAGACGAGATGTCAAGGCCCATGACTTGGAGCCAGCTACCGATACCCATGGAAAGCTGATTTTCAGAGGGGTGTGATCAGCCCTTCCTGTGTATCTGGATTCTTCAAAGGGGCTTCATTAGGTGCTAAAAGTTAAAGAAGGGCCATTTAGAAGGGTGAATTTCTTTCCCTGACAGGTTTTTCTGTGTGCCCCAGTGACCTAATGGACAAGGTACTGGCCTTCTAAGCCAGGGATTGTGGGTTCAAGTCCCACCTGGGGTGACAGTTTCTCTCACTAACAAAGAGTTTACCTTCTTCTGCTCTCTGAAACAGTTGGCAAGGATGCCTGAGTGTTTTTCTCCTCAGCAGTGCACAAGAGAGAAGCTGTTGCCACTGGGCCTACAGGGCAAGACGAGCCCTCAGCCTGACTCCCTACTTAGCCCCATTCCTGCCTCCCTTCCTGGGCTGACCCAGGGTCCAAAAGGGCCTGTGGCTGCTGCTGATGGAAGAAGCTGAGAGGCAAGGTGCTGGCAGCAAGAGATCCTGGCTGCCTTTTTTCCCTGGGTCTCAGTGCACCATGCCGGCCGCCAACCACCTTGACCAAACCTCAAACAGCTGGACTAGTGAGCCCACATCACAGTGAGTTGCTAGTGGCCCTGTCAGAGAAGAGCCATTGGCAGCTGCAGAGACAGCCCTTCAGCTGCCGGATGCGCCTTCTGAAAGGGCTATTTGTGAGTTAGGTTCTGTTTGGTTGGCTAGCTCAGTTGGTTAGTACCTGGAATTAATAATACCAAGATTATGGGTTCAAGCCCTGTATGTGTCAAAGTTATGTTTGCTGTGGTGACTGTTCCACCTCACTTTATCTGCCTATTATGGACAGGGAAGCAGAAACAGGCAAAAGACTGAGAGTTTTGCAGGACTCAGGCCAGAGAGCTGGTAGGAGGAGGTTCCAGCCTGCACAGACCCAGTGGCTAAAAGGCCCTTGGCTTGGCCGGCTTTCCCTAATGGCAGGGAAAACTCTTCTCTTCCCTCTATTGTGGGGCTGCTTATGGGCCTGCTGGCTCAGCTGTTTAGAGCTTGATGCTAATAATGCCCAGGTCACGGGTACAAGCCCCATGCAGACCCCACAACAGCCAAATTAGTTTTGTTTGAGCTGCTCCCTACGAAAAGCGGTGAGAGGGAGCCCTTGGCTGTGGGACCCACTTGTGCCTGTTGTTGAGGGTTAAATAAGTTCTTCCCCAGGAGGTTGCCTGTTCCCTTCCCACCTTGCATTGGCTGAGAATCAAATCAAGCCAGGGGCAGCAAACACCAGGCACTGTCATTGTCTGGGCCACAGATACAGACCCTCTTGGAGCTTGTGTTTTTTGCTGTAAAGTGTTGTTTCTGGGTCCTTTGCCTAAGATCGAGAACATCTGACTTTTGGAGAGCCATGTCACAGGCACAAGCCCCCAGAGACCCCTTCAGGGACACATCACAGGACCAAGCAAGGGGCAGAAACACTGGGCACTGTCAGTGTCTGGGCCAGAGATAAAGACCCTCTTGGAGCTGTGATCCGAGGGGGAGTCTCTGCAGGCCCGGCAGTCCAGGAGGAGGAATGCAGACATCTATGAACATAAAAACATAAAAACAGCCGTACTGAGTCAGACCAAATGTCCATCTAGCCCAGTGTCCTGTCTGCCGACAGTGGCCAGCACCAGGTGCCCTGGAGGGGGTGGACCGAAGACAACGATCAAGCGATTTGTCTCCTGCCATCCGTCTCCAGCCTCTGACAAACAGAGGCCAGGGACACCATTTTATGCCCTGGCTACTAGCCTTTTATGGAGCTAACCTCCATGAAATTATCTAATATATGGCCCAATGGCTTATGGCCTTGCAGAGAAAGGCCACCTCCCCCCTCCTGCATCCTAGACCAAATCAGACCCAAGGTCAACGAATTGCGGGAGGGGTATGTGAGGGCCCATGAGGGCAGGTCCCGCTCTGGGGAAGCACCGCAGCACTGTGCATACTGTGAGGAACTGGACCGAATCCCGGGGTGTGGGGAGCCCCTGTCTCCAGGGATCGTTGTGGAGTCTGGGATGGAGACACCTGGACAGCAGCAGCTGCAGCTTCAGGATGACAACGCTGATGTCCTGCAGCTCCAGGGGACGCAGGAGGACTCCCAAACGGCTTCAGGCAGCGGGGAGGGAACATCAGGTGAGTGCTGGGAGGCTGCAACACCCAGGACATGTCTACACTTGCAGTCTCCTTCAGGAGAGGGATCCAAATGGAGACATTCGAAATTGTAAATGAAATTGGGATTTAAATATCCCGCGCTCTATTTGCATAATCGCATCCAGGCGTTGTTTCAAAATACTTTATTTTGAAATAAAAAACACTGTTTAGATGCAGTTATTTGGGGAGAAAACCCTTCTTCCGAAATAACCCTTAAACTCTCCCCTCTGGTCTGGACCTAACAGCAGTGTCAGCGTTTGCTAGTCGGGGCTCTGGACAGCACCTGCACAGAGGGAGATGGCAACTGCGGGACGCCCTGGCCAACTGTCCCAATGTCTCACAGCAGAAAAGACAGCAAAAGAGGCCAATGCAAACAGCCCCTGGCAGCGAGGGAGTCAGCACGTCGGTGGGTGGGGCAGGACGCTGGGGGCAGAGCTGGGCTCTAACTCGCTGGGTGACCTTGGCCCATTCAGTGAACCTCTCCCTGTCTCCATGGCCCTGTCTGTACAGCAGGGACAGCAACACTCACAGGCCCCGCAGGAGGGGGCTGGTTTAATGCTTCACCCCAGGGCCCAGCAATGAGCCCCCAAGCTTGCCCTGTTCTGGAGCCATTTATGCTGTGTGAAATATGTGGGGCGGGTGAGGTCAGGCCTGGGCACTGGGATTATTTACCATTGTCACTGATCCTGGGGCACTGCTGCTGGCACAGCTGTGGTGGCCGAGTGGTTAAGGTGTTGGACTAGAAATCCAATAGGGTTTCCCTGTGCAGGTTCAAATCCTGCTCACGGCGAGGCCTGTGTTTTGGCCACGCCCTAACCAGGGCAACAAGCTGCACAACCCCTGAGCCACTCTCCCTGTCCCCAGTCAATCCCTTTCTGCGCCTTCTGAGAGAGACACAGAGCACGGTGCCTCCCTATGGGTCCCTGAGCTCTAGGGAAATGCTCAGCTCCTGCAGCCTCTGCCCCTTGCCCAGCACCCCATGGCTCAGCCCTACCCCTGGGGGCTGCCCTGCTCCAGTGTGTGATAGGAGTTGAGTGAGAGGATGGAGCGTCTGGGCCTGCCCCCAAAGGTCCATCCATGAAGGGCAGAAATGTTGGGGATATGAGGTGGGTCACTCCTCCCGAGGCACACAGCCCCCCCCCCCCCACCCCCTGTGTTGGGAGCAAAGGGTCTAGAGAAGTATTGGGGGGGGGGGGGCGTCTTGTTCCCTGCTCTTGCTCTGCCTTGGGCAAAGAATTAGTAACAGAATATTTGTCCAAGTTTATGTACAGAAAAAAACTGACAAGCATGTTTCTGTTTCTGTGGGGTAGTGGGTATCGTGTTTGCTTAATGTGCAAAAGGCTCCTGGTTCAAAGCCAAGCAGAAAGTGGGAACAGGGGGTTCTGCTCCTATTTGTGGCTCCCCAGGTAAACACAGCCCCTGCCGCTTGGGGATAAGCCCAACTCCCAGGTTGAGTAAAGCAAGGAACAACAGGAGCCCTGTCCTAGAAAGGGAGGGGCCAGTGTGTGTGAGTGCATGGCCCAGACAGACAGCCCCAGGGTGCAAGGACAGAACTGCCGGACGTCTCTAGTGGCCCTGAGGGGGGGAGACATGGGTGCTAGCAACATGCTCATGTGGTGCCATGTTCCAGCACTGCCAACAGGGAGTGTTTTTTGTGGTGTCATCTGATTGCCCCCAACTGTAGCCCTTGTACCTGCCCTGTGGCAGGATAGAGACCCAGGGCCAAGAGAAAGCAGGAAGAGCCCCAGGATGCAGCTCATCTCCCCTTTTCTCCTGCAGTGCAGGTTGTGATAACAGCTCTAAGCAAAACCATCGACTTGAAGTAATTAGCCCCTATTGGAGCATACCAAAGCCTGGAACTGAACCAGGGACCTTTAGATCTTCAGTCTAACGCTCTCCCCACTGGGCTACTTTGGCTGTGATAAGAGTCCTGTGTGGCCTGTAATTCTCTGTCCAGGATGTTTGGCCGCATGTCGTCATGCCCTGCCCAGGAAGGCCAGACTGGCCTTTCCACAGCGCCCCTCCCCCACAGCCAGAGCCAAGGTTCCCTCTAAGCCAGGCCTGGGCAATACAGGCCAGCGGGCTGGATCCAGCCCATGAAGCCACCCAACATGGCAGCAAGAAGCCTCAGGCAGATTCCCTGCTCGCCCTGCACCCGCGCACAGCTGAGAGAAGGGGCTGCTGGGCCCTTTGTGTCTCAGCTGTAGAGGAAAAGGCTTCAGGCCTGGTCCCTGCTCCAGGCTTGTTTGTGGCCAATGGGAGCTGCCTGCTTGAAGCCCTGGCCAGTCCCCACAAGCTCTTATTCACCCAGGCGTGTGACCTGTACCCCCTGCGCAGGGAAGGGGCTGCCTGAGAAATGTGCTTGGCTGCTGGGAGTGTCTCCCAGTCAGAACCTGCCTCTGGCACCCCAGCCCCTCCCTTCCCTCAGCCCACTGGCCCTCCCTGTGATGGAAAAGGGCAAAGACTTGGCACATTTCATTAATACAGATGAGGCTGGTTTCCCTGACTGGGAATTGAACCCAGGCCAGAGCAGTAAAAGTGCTGAATCCTAGCCACTAGACCATCAGGGACACATGAACATGGGTCTCTCCTTAGCTACCCTTGCCTTTCACAGGCCACTTTCTGTCTCCTTCAGGACATGGGTCCATTCTCCCTTGCCCAGAGGGGACAAGAACAGAAACCAAACAGAACATCAGAACAGCCAGACTGGGCCATGCCAGTTGCCAAACTAGCCCAGGATCCTGTCTCACAACAGCAGCCAATTCCATTGCCCAGTGGGAATGCTCAGTACAGACAATTGTTAAGTGATCCCTCCTGTCACCCATTCCCAGCTTCTAGAATACACCAGCTAGGGACACCTGCTCTGTGCATCCTGGTTAAATGCCATTGATTGACCTTCCCTGCATTAAATGATCCAGTTCTGTTTTGGATCAAATGTCTTGGGCTGCGCAGCCCTTGAGTCATGGCAAGAGCTGGAGGGGAATGGGGAACGGCTGCACTTTGGAATGGGAAGGGGGTGTCTGGCACTATAAAGTAGAACAGTTTCAAAGCTCTTTTCAAGGCGGGCACCATGGCTTAGCTGGCTAAATCAGCTACCTCATAAACAGGGAATCTTGGGTTCAAGTCCCAGTGGTGCCTTATTGTAGCCTTATTAGGGAGGGGTGTTTGGAAGAAGGAACAACAGGTGAGAAGCACCTGATGCCCACAGACCCTGACTCTCTATGGCTGCAGGAGCTGCAGAGGTTGCACCCTCAGGCTCTCTAGGCCCTGACCCCCTGAGGGAATCACAAGGGCGTGTGGTACTGGCTCTCCTGTCCCAGCAATTGCAGTCAGAGCCCTGCCTTGCCAGTGCCAGCAGCTTCTGCAGGGGCTCCAGGCTTGTTGTTTCCTTCTTCCCAATACCCATCTCAAATCAGCCTTTTCCTGAACCAGCAGTTCCATGGGTGGCCAGGGGAGGCCTCTTCTGTGTCCCAGAAGGGCATAAGTAAATGTGAGCAAAGGTTACAAGAAGGCACCACTGGGAGTTGAACCCAGGATCTCCTGTTTATGAGGCAGGTGCTTTAGCCAGCTAAGCCATGGTGCCCTCCTCCAAAATGTCTTTAAAATGGCTCTTTATGTTTCCAGACAACACTTTTGACTCCCAAAGTGCAGCCGTTCCCCACTTCCCTCCAGCCATCGAGCCCAGGCAGTGTCTGGCCCCCTGGGCACAGAAAGCTACAGAAAGCTCCGTGGGCAGGGGACTTTGGCTTCCTTGCCCATGGGATGCTGTTGCAGGAAGGGCTGCTCAGCAGGGTTGGGGTTCACCTGTCAAGGAAGGGAAGAATATTTGGGTGCAGACTGGCTAACCTAGTGAGGAGGCTTTAAACTAGGTTTGATGGGGGCAAGTGCCCAAAGCCCAGAGGTAAGTGAACAACATGGACACCTGGGGGATACCAGGGCACAGGCAGGAGAAGATGGGAGTGAATCCTGCTACCTCTGCCATGGCTTGGCCCAGAAGGGCTGGGGTCTAGCAGCTTTTCACCCCAGCTTTGTGGGAGGCCAAGTAGGAAGGGGCCTCTGGAGGCTCATAGCCCCCTGGCCTGCTGTGTCTGTGGAAAGGGGGGAAGAGGACACATACCTCTCACTGGGGAACAGGGCGCATGGATCCCACTCGTTCCTGCAGAAAATGAAACAGGTTGAGCATTTTGCAGAGAACGGACCAGTCCCTGGAGAGATGGAAATGGGGCCGTTCCTTGTGGGGAAAGAAGTGGGTGTGTTGGGAGTGGGGTTCGAGTTCAAACCTCTCCACAGACCAGAACCCCACATTAGGGGCAAGAAAGAGCCTTGAGTCAGGCAGTGGAGAACACTTGGCTCCTGTTACACTGAGATGGGATATTAGGAGCTTTTTGGCTGGTAGCCTGGCTAGCTCAGTTGGTAGAGCCTGAGCCTCTTAATCTCAGGGTCATGGGTTCAAGCCCCATGTTGGGCGGTGCCCTTCCTTAACTCACATTCTCAGCCTGTGAGCAATTGGCTCTCAGTTTTCACCAGGGTTTTAGAAAGAAAAAGTCTAGTCCTGGGGTCCAGCTTTAGTAGAACCAAAGAGAGAACCAACTGCAATTTCCATCTTCTGAGGAGAAGGGAAGAGGATTTTCTTCTCCTCAGTTCTAGCCACATCAGCCCAGGGGGGAGAAAAAATAACCCTCCGCCCACTGATTGTCCCCTGCACCTTCTGGCGCAAGAGCCTCTTCCACAACAATGGTGGCTCATTAGATATGCAAATGAGGCTCACCCTCTCCCTTGGCCACTTGACACTGCTTCTACCGGCCGCCCGCCAGCCACTCCCTCCAGCCACCCCATCCATGCTGCTGTGGGTGCCAGTGTCTCACCACACTGTGAAATCAGACCAGAGACGGACACTGTCAGTAAACACTCATATCGGAAACGCTCCTCTGGATGCTGGGCCCACCAGAGCCGTGTGCCGCTGCCATCTGCCTACTCTGTGGACATCTTCCCATTGCAGAGCCCACGCCGAGCCAGACTGTGACTAGACAGCCCCTCTCTGGGCACCCAGGGGCTACGTCTACACTGCAGGCATCTTGCTCAAGAATGGCCGTTCTTATGCAAAATCTTGAGGAGCATCTACACTGCACGCGTGTTCATCAACAAATAAATATATGGCAAAATGAAGGAAAAGGGCTTCTTGGGCAAGAGTTATTCCTCTCCCCATGAAGAATAAACCCTCTTGTGCAAGAGCTCTTCCACAAGAAGTTAGTATGAATGGGGAACAGTTTTTTTCGTGCAAGAAACCTCTATGGCTAAAATGGCCATCAGAGATTTCTTGCACAAGAGAGTGTGCACACTGCCACAGACATTCTTGCGCAAAAGCACATGGCAGTGTGGACGTGCTCTTGCACAAGACATTTTGCACAAGAACTCTTGCACAAAACAGTTCTTGTGTAATAGCCTGCCGGGCAGATGTAGCCAGGGGGTGTTTGGGTTTGCTACCAGCACTGAGCTTTGTACAACAGCCCAGGGAACATTGTGAAAAGCCAAAACCTTCCTATCCTGGGTGTCCCTGGCCAGCCAGCGAGTGGCACAAAGGTTCCTGGCAGTGATGACTTTGGGTAGCTTGAAACAAACTCCTACAGCTCAGATGAGGTGGCCGAGTGGTTAAGGCGATGGACTGCTAATCCATTGTGCTCTGCACGCATGGGTTCAAATCCCATTTTCATTGGGTGTTTGCAGCCCTTCCTCTTGCTTCTCCCAGATCTTTCTTCAGTTCAGTGCCAGCCCCTCCTGTACCCCTGCCTGCCCCAGCCCCTCCCACTTCAGCCTGGGGAAAGAGGAAATCTCCACAGAGACACTCCCAGCTGGGACCCTCAATCCCTTCTGCCCTCAGGGGGAAACCTCACAAAGGAGATTCCAGGCAGCCAGGCCATGGGGGTCTCTGAGATGCCCCAGCCCTGCAGCCTGTCCCACCTGGCTGTTGCCATGGACCCTCTGTGAGGTCACTGCCTCCCAGCCAATAAGCTGAGGTGCTGAACAAGGCCCCTGTGATGTCACTGCTGCCTTGCAGGCTCATGTCCTGCCCCTGGCCAGCCCCTTGGCATGTGTGAGCTGCTCCCCCTGCCCCCGTCACTCAGGGCTGGTTCTGGGGCTCACACAGGGAACAACAGAGGCTGCTCAGGGGGCCACATGCCCCCAAGGTCACCTTTTAAATGTCAGGGCAAGCCAGGATCTATCCCGTCCCTTCCCCAAGACCCCAGCTCAGGGGTTGTGCAGCTTGTTGCCCAGGTTAGGGGTGTGGCCAAAACACAGGCCTCGCTGTGAGCAGGATTTGAACCTGCGCAGGGAAACCCTATTGGATTTCTAGTGCAACACCTTAACCACTCGGCCATCACAGCTCTGAGTGCAGCAGTGCCCCAGGGCCGGGAAAACTGGTAAATAATCCCAGTGCCCAGGCCTGACGGCACCTGCCCCACAGAATTCACATGGCAAACCTGGCTCCCCGAGCACAGGGGGAGTTGGGGGGCTCATTGCTGGGCCGTGGGGTGAAGCAGCAAACCAGCCCCCTCCTGTGGGGCTGTGAGTGTTGCTGTCCCTGCTGTACAGACACGGCCATAGAGACAGGGAGAGATTTGCTGAACAGGCCAAGGTAACTCAGTGAGTTATAGCTCAGCTCTGCCCCCAGCTCCCTGCCCCACCCACCGACGTGCTGACTCCCTCGGTGCCATGGGGCTGTTTGCATTCGCCTCTTCTCTCTGGAACCATGTTTAAGCCACAGCTGAGGCTCTGGGTATGGGGGGCCTGAGAGGGGGAGCGTGTGTTCCTCTGGCTCAGCTTTTCCCTTTATTCTAGCCCAGCAATTACCCTGCTGCAAAGCAGAATGAAAAGATGAGGGGTGCTGTGAGCTGTGGTGTAATAGTCAGGGTCTTGGACTTCTAAGCTGTAGTATGAGCTAGACCAGTCATTCCAATGTTGTGGGTTCAAATCCCACTGGAGTCACTTTAGGTGCTGTCTGATTTCCAGAGCAGCTTTTACAGAACAGGCTGGACCTGCCCCTGTTGCATGATGAGAGTGTCAGGAAGCTTGTGGTCCCAAGATCTCTGTGTGAGACTCCCCTCCGGGGGCTCACAGGAGAGAGCCCCTGGGTACCACACATGGGCAATGGAGACCTGCTCCATGGTCATCTGGGTGTGAGAGACGTGCCTGAGACTCCTGGTGGGTGTGTGGGCCCTGCCGTGCCCTTCCTTGAAAGAGATGGGACAAACACAGGGCTGGTTGACAGGGGCTGTGACACTCTAGCAGCGGGGCCGTCCAGCCTTTCAGCTGGATTCAGACCAGGCTGGTTGGATCCTCTTGCGCTCACCAAGGGGGATTCTGCACTTGCTGCCTTGGGAGCCAGGGTCACATTGCAGAGCTGCCCCAGGGCAGGGTTTGGGTTGGAGTCCCTGGGATGGGAAAGGGGGATTTGGTCCCTTCCTGAGGGCACAGAATTAACAAGAGAGAATTCCTTCCCCCGCAGCAAGCTGAGTTGGCTGAAGAGTTAGTAACAGAATATTTGCCCAAGTTTAAATAGAGGAAAGAAAAGCCTCTGTGGTGTAGCGATCACTGTGTTTGTTTAACATACAGCAGCTCCTTAGTTCAAAGCCCTATAGAAACACAGGCTCTTGAGGTGCCCTCTCTGATGGGACAGGCATGTTCTACTCTGAGCTGGGGGTCTCAGGGCTTGGGTACCTTGTTGTGCAGAGGTGTCCTGGAATCTCTGGTCGAAGGCTCTTTCACAGGCGAGTTCTTCTTGCAGGTCTCTTTCTTGGACCCCAGTTTATATAGTGAAAATTGAGTCCTGCTTAGCAATATCTTAACCAATTATTTTAGTATAATTTTACTAACCAGTTGTGATTTACCTAACCAATCATACTCCACCGCCTTAGTTGATTTACATCTAGCAAAATTAATTATACAGCAGACAGAAACAGATCCAAACCAGACAGCGACCACACAGACAAACAATAGGAAAGTGAGGACAAGAATCATAGAATGCCCATTGCACAACCACAACTATTGATAAGCAGTTTCTTGCCAGACAAAACGGTGTTTAACTAAGTTTTCTCTACCCATCTTGAGGTCTGTTTCTTATCTGGTACCAGTGGGGGACATTAGGACAGGATCCCCTTCTCACAGCCTAGTCTGACACTATTTCAGTGTCATTTAGCTGGAATGTGAGTATGTGACTCCAGGCTTTACAGCTAATTGCTGCTGCTCTTGAGTCTGGCTGCAGAAGAAGGCTTTTGCTTAGACCTACTGAATAGCTACAGGCCTTCCAATAGGGTTACAGAAAAACCACATTGTTACAGATGACCTTTCCAGGCCAAAGATAGAGGGAAACCCTCAGCGGTGTTTCTAGACCAAGGTTCATTCAATTGATTTGGTTTTTTTGTAGACCTGACCCTTCCGCACCCCTAGACACTCTAGAACAAAGAAGACACATGAGAAGAACCCAACTTTCTTCCTTTTGCTGTGACATGGATGGATCTAGCTCAGGTTTCACTCAGGGGGTCTGTCTGCATGTGAAGTACCTGTGACAGCCCCTGTGCACCTCTGCCCCTCATCAGCAATGCCGTATACTTGGGGGAGCTCTTGCCCTGAGACTTGCAGAAAGGATAACCTGGACAAAGTAGTAGTACTCAGGCACTCTTTCATAGCTCAGCTCGCAGAGCAGCATATTGCTTTGTGTGTGTGTGGCAAGTGATCCTTAGGTTGCTGGTTCAACTCCAGCTCAAAAGAGCTGTTCTTTTCCCTCCAGCCTGGCCTTAGCAGAAGACAACCAAGGTGGTTACCTTGGGTCCATGTCTTCAGAACCCTGCACTGCAATTGACAAAACAATGGTGGGGAGGAGCTGCCAATCACATTTCTTGGGCTGCGCAGGTTCTGTCCACACACAAAAGTTCTTTTGGAACAATGGCCGTTATTCCACAATAACAATGCAAGAGTCTACACAGCAATTCCGTTATTTTGAAATAATTCCGAAGCATCAGACGGCTTATTCCGACTTCTGCAAATCTCATTCTACAAAGAATAACGCCTATTCCAAATTAGCTATTTCAAAATAAGGCCTGTGTAGATGCGCCACTGCTGCTAGTTTGAACTAGCCCCTTCTTGTGGACATACTAACTTATTCTTCTGAGACAGGTCGTCTACACTGGGGAGCCTGCCTCAGACTATTCTGAGGTTTCCCTGCAGTGTAGATGTGCTAGTTCAAAAAAAACTATTTTGGAATCACTATTCAAGGACAGCTTATTCCAAAATAAATGTGCCGTGTAGTCATAGCCAGAGGGATGAAGCAGCAGGAGGAAAGCCAGGAGTGCAGAGGCCAGCCAGAAAACTGTGTGTCCCCAATGCCCATGCACAGGTCACTGGGTAGGTCCCATGGTGTAAGGGGCAGCACTCAGGACTTTGAATCCTGCAATCTGAGTTCAAGTCTCAGTGGGACCTGCTGGTTTGAGCTTGTTATTGTGAGGTTTTTCACACTGCACAGCTATGTCTATGCTGCAGGCCTTTTGCACAAGAATGGCCATTCTTGTGCAAAAACTAGCGGAGTGTTTACCCTGCATGTGCATTCTTGTGCAAGAAAATGTACAGTAAACCATTGGAAAAGAAGGCTTCTTGCACAAGAAGGCAGTGTGCACAGGCAAGAGGGATTTCTTGTGCCTAAAACAGCCATTAGAACTTTCTTGCACAAGAGAGTCTCCACAGATGCTCTTTATAAGGAGATAAACCATTTCATAGAGCTGGAGAGAACTTTGAGAGGTCATCTAGTCCACTCCCCATGCTCATGGCAGGGCCAAGAGCCATCCCTGACAGATTTGCCTCAGACGTCTCTAAATGGCTCCTTCAAGAATTAAACTCATAACCCTGGAATGGCAGTTCCAGGGGACACTTCTCCAGTGTTCAAACATCTAACAGATACTATGGCAAAAAGGAAGCCAAAGAGAATTGCACTTACTAGGAAATGTTATAACTATCACCTCAGATGGGACTTGAACCCACAATTCCAAGATTAGGAAACCAATGCTTTGTCCACTAGGCCACACTACTATCACTGCAAAGACAGAAATTCCCTCTTCTCAATACACATTCCTCAATTTTTAGATAACAGAGTCGCGCTGTTGGAAGGAACCAGAAACACAGGAAGGGCTGAAAATCAGCTCTCAGGAGTCACCTCCAGCTGCCCCCCAAGTGTGGCTCACCCCACACTAGACATGGGCGAAACTTAACACCTTGACATCATGTCTCCCTTCCAAAGCCAAGGGCTAGTCTCCCACAGCCGCAGCCTCAGCAGGGCACTGCACTGGTGCTCACGCTGCTCCTGGGGAAAGGAACAGGTGCTACAGGGGTTGGGGCTGGCGGGGAATGGCCGGTTGTCACTGAAGTGGACAGAAAATGGCCTGCGAAAGGCTAGTGTAGGTGAGCAAAAAAGCTTGTTTTATGTGTCCCTGATGGTCTAGTGGTTAGGATCCAGCACTCTCACTGCTGTGGCCTGGGTTCAATTCCCAGTCAGGGAAACCAGCTGCAACTTTCCCAAAACATGTCCCTAGTCAATCTTCTTGCCACATGTTACAACAGCTGAGACCTAGCATGGGGCTAACTCTAACCCCTCCCCCTTGGCTGGGCACTGCCTGGGCTCAGGCCTCCCCAGTGCCAGCCTAAGGGCTCTGGAGAGGACAGGGCAGCTCCAGGGGCAGAGTCCTTTTTTCTGCAGTAGTTCAAACCCAGCCCCTTGGTTCCAACTAACTAATATTACTCCTCATTTTTTGCCCTCTGTGCCTCCCTCCCAACCTCAACACACCCCAACACACCCCCTTCCCTCTCCCTCTCCCCCTCCCCCTCCCCTTGCTGGTAACACAAACAGGACTTTTCCCTGTTGAAAGAACAAACTCTCTGGTTTTTATGTGGGGAATGTAGAACTGGGGAGGGGCTGGGGAAAGACCCTGGGAGGGGGAGGAGGCTGGGAGGAAGGGCTAAGGCTGGCACCTTCCTCTGGTGGTTCCACTGCCTCATGTCAGGGGCCTCAGCAGCGCTTGGGGGTGGTTCCAGGGGGAGAAGCTGGTTCAGAGGAACTTGAGCTGCTGGGCCACTGAAGCAGGCCCCCAGCAGCAGCCTCTGTGCAGGGCTCACACGCTCCAGGCCTCCCGGTCATATTGAGTCTCCCCGTGTGGCTTGGGCTCAGAGCCTGCCCCCCAGCTGGTGCCTTGAGGTAGCCACTGCAGCAGCAGGAATTTGGGCATCAGTTCCCCTGCTTTTGGGGACAGGAAGCCAGGCCCAGGCGCTTTTAGACACTGGGGCTGTACAGGCTGGATCCTCCCGGTACCAGATCTCTGCCCTGCTTCCTGCAAAGCTCTCAGCCTTTTGCTTGTTTCTGTTTCCCTGTCCATAGCAGACAACTAAAGGAAAGCAAGCCACCAAACCAAACACCCCTGTGGCCAGCATCGGGCTTGAACCCATGATCTTGGCATTATTAGCACCATGCTCTAACCAGCTGAGCTAGTTGGCCTATGAAAACACAGCTCACAAGTGGCCCTTTCAAGAAAGGCGCCTCAAGCAGCTGCAGGGACGTCTCTGAAGCTGCCAATGGCTCTTCTCTGACAGGGCCACTAGTGACTCACTGTGACGTGCGCTGGCTAGTCCAGCTGGTTTGAGGCTTGGTCAAGGTGGCTGGTGGCCGGCAGACCCAGGGCAAAGAGGCAGCCAGAATCTCTTGCTGCCAGCACCTTGCCTCCCAGCTTCTTCCCTGCCAGCAGCAGCCTCAGCCCCTTTTGGCCACTGGGTCAGCCCGGGAAGGGAGGCAGGAAAGGGGCCTCAGATTGCAGGGTTCTGAGTCCTGAGCACTGCCCATGACACCAACCACCCCTCAATCAACTGGGCCAAACTGGTGCCCCAGTTCATGCCCACTAGGACCTGCTTTACTTGGTTTCTTTCCACCCAGAGCCCCCTTCTTCTCCTGGGCTGTGAGGAACATCCCTGGGATACTCTCATATCCCAGCACAGGGCCATCTCTCCAGTGACAGGAGACAGGGCTGGGCTTCTGACCTGCTCCTCTGACACCTCCCGTCAGTCAGCTTCATCACTCAGTGCATGCCAGGGAGCTGAGCGATTGTGCCCTTGAGTGGCATTCTCAGCCAGCCAATCAGCTTTGTGAGGAGTTCATGGAGGCAGGGCAAAGAGATCTCTTGTTAGGCCAGCAAGGAAGCAGCCAAGGCCCCACCCCCAGGGAGCCGGCTGGAGACCATGTGGAGGGAGCCGCTGCCTCTCCCCTGTGTAGCAGGCACTTTCCCAGTGGGGCAACTCTGCTCCCTGGGGCCTGTCTCCATCGCTTCTGTCACCGCCAGGCAATGAGAGTGCGAGTGGACTCCCCAAGGGGCGCACGGTGAGAGTCAGGGGGCTGGCGGCTCAGGGAGGGGCGGTCCCAGGAGGCAGAGGGCACCTGTGACTCTCGGCTGGCAGCTGACACTCTGCTCCTTGCTTCCCTCCTGCTGCTTCACCTCCCAGGGCTTCTTTCTCCTTCCCTGTCCATAGCAGGCAGCTACACAAAGGCAAGTCACCAAACCAGACACCCCTGTGGCCATCATGGGGCTTGAACCCACGACCTGGGCGTTATTAGCATCAAGCTCTAAACAGCTGAGCCAGCAGCCCACGAGGGGCCCTTTGGGAAAGACCCCACAGGCAGCCACGAGCACGTCTCTGATGGGGCCACGGGCGACTCACTGAGATGTGGGCTGGCTAGTCCAGAGGTCAGAGGATCAGGAGCCTGTGTGGGTTCAGGGGGGCCATGAGCAGGAGCAGGTTCGGGGGAGGGGCTCCTGGGCCACTGACACAGGTGACCAGTGGTTGGCAGCAGCTCTGTGGGCTGGGCACATGGTCCCAGTCTCCTGGACATATGGAGCCTCGGGCTGGAGGAGCCTGCCCCCTGCAGGGAGCCTTGGGCCAGCCACTGCAGCAGCAGGAATTTGGGATCAGGTCACCCCACTGGGGACAATGGAGGGAAGAGAAGAGTTTTACCTACTCTTGGAGAAAGCAGGCCAAGCCAAGGCCCTTTTAGCCCCTGGGTCTGTGCAGGCTGGAGCCTCCTCCTACCAGTTCTCTGGCCTGAGTCCTGCAAAGCTCTCAGCCTTTTGCTTCTTTCTGTTTCCCTGTCCATAGCAGGCAACTAAAGGAAGGGAAGTCACCAAACCAAACATCCCTCTGGCCTGCATGGGGCTTGAACCCATGACCTTGGTGTTATTAGCACCATGCTCTAACCAGCTGAGCTAGCCGGCCTACAAAAGTACAAATCACCAGCAGCCCTTTCAAGAGAGGCACCTCAGGCAGCTGCAGGGACGTCTCTGCAGCTGCCAATGGCTCTTCTCTGACAGGGCCACTAGCGACTCACTGTGACGTGGGCTGGCTAGTCCAGCTGGTTTGAGGGTTGGTCAAGGTGGCTGGTGGCCGGCAGACCCAGGACAAAGAGAAGCCGGAATCCTTTACTGCAGCATCTTGCCTCCCAGCTTCTTCCCTGCCAGCAGCAGCAGAGTCCTGAGCGCTGCCCTTGACACCATGGGACCAACCTCCCCTCACTCAACTGGGCCAAGCTGGTGCCCAGTTCATGCCCACTGGGACCTGCTTTACTTGGGTTCCTTCTACCCAGAGCCCCCTTCTTCTCCTGGGCTGCGAGGAGCATCACTGGGATACTCTCTCATATCCCAGCACAGGGCCATCTCTCCAGTGACAGGAGATGGGGCTGGTTTCAAGATTTATTTTAGCGCAGCAGCAAGCAAGAGGAGATGCAGGAAAATCAACCCCATTTGCAAGCTTTGTGTGACAGGAGGGGTGTGAGCTGGGGAACCTGCTCCCCACCCCCCCAGAAGGGCATTTGGGTGCGCCCAGGGGCAGCAAGAATTCAGTCCCTCAGGCGAGTGCACTGGGGACAATATATGAGCCCTTCCATGAGCATTTTCTGCTCCTACTGGGGAAGGCAGCTGGGCAGGACCAGCCTGCAGCCCACGTCCCTTTCAGCCCCAGGTGCAGGAGGTAACAGAGAGGGGAGGAAAGTCCATGGCCAGAGCCTCCTCCCAGCAGTCTGGCCCTGTGCAGAGTCTGTGCATGATGGAGCCTCTCCCAGCAGGGCGATGGCCTGTTCTCTGCAATGTGCTCAGCTGTTTCATTTTTCTGCAGGCCCATTGTATGTGTCCCTGGTGGCTTCATTTACAGTTTTCAGTCTTTACATTTGCATCCCTTTTTGGAAAAGAGGGTGCAAGTGTAAACATACCCTACGTAGCGAGAGTTGGCCTCCGTCAGTTGAGCCTGGCTGTGTCCCTATGGCAGGAACCCAAAGGGAGCAAAGAGCAGAAGTACTGGAAGCTGGTGGGGTACCCTCTGAATTTGATTTAGTGAGTCTTAGTTGGACTTACTAAATCAAACTCCGGAAGATTGAAAGATAGTGGCCATTCCTCCCCCTCTGGGTGTGATTCTTGTTCTTCTGCACAGCACAGCCCAGGTAGACCAAGGACTTTCAGATCACACCCTTGCTGAATTGATGGGAATAGAAACCAGACACAGCAGATTTTAACTTGTTTCAGTTGAGATGGGTTTGCCTGGTTTATGCGCATTGACACAGAAACACATTAGAGCTACGTCTACACTGGCACCCTTTTCCAGAAATGCTTAAAATGGATCAATGATAGAAATGTAGCCGTGTTAGTCTGGGGTAGCTGAAGCAAAATGCAGGACAATGTAGCACTTTAAAGACTAACAAGATGGTTTATTAGATGATGAGCTTTCGTGGGCCAGACCCACTTCCTCAGATCAAATAGTGGAAGAAAATAGTCACAACCATATATACCAAAGGATACAATTAAAAAAAATGAACACATATGAAAAGGACAAATCACATTTCAGAACAGGAGGAGGATGCGGGGAGGGCGGGGAGGAAGGAAGGTTTCCAGTTATAAGGATTTCCGGAAAAAGCGCGTCTACATTGGCAGGATGCTTTTCCAGAAAAGCACTTTTTCCAGAACAGCGTCCGTGGCCAATGTAGACGCGCTTTTCCGGAAAAAAGCCCCGATTGTCATTTTTGCGATCGGGGCTTTTTTGCGGAAAAGACTACTGGGCTGTCTACACTGGCCCTTTTCCGGAACAGTTTTTCCAGAAAACGACTTTTGCCCGAACAGAAGCAGCATAGTTTTTCTGGAAAAACACTGACAATTTTACAGAAGATCGTCATTGCTTTTCTGGAAATCAAGTGGCCAATGTAGACAGCTGGCAAGTTATTCTGGAAAAGCGGCTTCTTTTCCGGAATAAGTGACCCAGTGTAGACACAGCCCAGGGGTTTGAAGTAATCTCTGCACATCAGAAATGCAGAGTGAGATGCAACTGGAGATGCAAATGTTTCAAAGAAGTTGATCAACCTTTCAGGGGGCACTTGGAGTTGAAACAGGGACCCTTTTGCCTAAAGTCAAACACTTTACCACTGAGCTACACCCCCATTACACTTGCTCATTTGCATCCAGTGTTAGGAAATTAGCCGCTGGCAGCACTGTCTGCAGGAGCAGGTGGTGCCTTGTGGTGCCTTGCACACATCGTGGGGGGAGGACGGCCCTCTATGGGGTCACACATGTGTGGTGTCCCCCCACCTACAATCAGCATGACACGTCACAATAGGGCATCATCCCCTGTGCTCCCGCCTGCCCTGTGTGTGTTGCAACCTCACAACACTCACCTGATGTTCCCTCCCCGGTGCCCGTGGACATTTGGGAGGCCTCCTCCATCTGGGGGACCGGTTCCAGGGTAAGGGTCACGACGTTCCTGGAATCCTCCTTCTCCTCATCCTGGAGCTGCTGGTCATCTTAGTTTTCATCCTGAAGCTGCGGCTGCTGCTGCCCAGGTGTCTCCATCCCAGACTCCACAACTGTCCCTGGAGACAGGGTTCTCCAACCCCCAGGACTTGGTCCAGTTCCTCACAGTATGCACAGTGCTGCGATGCTTCCCCAGTGCGGGAACTGCGCTCACGGGTCCTCACATACCCCTGCCGCAATTTCTTGACCTTGGCTCTGACTTGGTCTCGGGTGGGGGGAGGTGGCCTTTCTTTGCAAGGCCGTCAACCATTCAGTCATAAATATCTGCATTCCTCCGCCTGGACTGCAGGGCCTGCAGAGACTCCTCCTGGGACCACAGCTTTATCTCTGGCCCCTACCATGAGAGTGCCCGGCACTTGCTGCCACTTGCTTGCTCCTGCGAGGTATCCCTGGAAGGGCCAGAGGGATCTCTGGGGGCTTGTGCCTGTGACATGGCTCTCCAAGAGGCTGGAAGCGCTCGATCTTAGCCGACTGGATAGTGAAATTATACTAAAATAATTGGTTAAGGTAGAACTAAGCGGTACTTGAATTTCTCTTTATAAACTGGGATCCAAGAAGGAGACCAGCAAGAAGAAGGAAAAGGGGAGAAGAGAAGAGGAAGGGAAAGGGAAAGGAAGACCAAGAAGGAGGAGGGAAGACCTTGAAGCAGAACGGCCGGGACTCCTCTGCACAGCTGTTGCAATGGTTTGCTGTGTGAACTCTGTGGCAGGTGACATTAGGGCTGTGCACTGGGATTATTTACCAGTTTCCCTGTATCCACTTTGCCCGGAGCTGTGATGGCCGAGTGGTTAAGGCGTTGGACTTGAAATCCAATAGGGTTTCCCTGCGCAGGTTCAGATCCTGCTTACAGCGAGGCCTGTGTTTTGACAACACCCCTGACCAGGCGGCAAACTGCATAACCCCTGAGACACTCTCCCCATCCCCAGTCAATCCCTTTCTGCGCCTTTCCGAGAGACACGGCGCAGGGTGCCTCATTATGGGTCCCTGAGCGCTAGGGAAACTCTCAGCTCCTGCAGCCTTTGCCTCCTGCCCAGCACCCCTAGAGCATGATAGGAGTTGAGTGAGAGGATGGAGCGTCTGGGCCTGCCCCCAAAGGTCCATCCATGAAGGGCAGAAATGCTGGAGATATGATGTGGGTCACCCCTTCCGAGGCACACAGCCCCCCCCCCCCCGCCCTGTGTTGGGAGCAAAGGGTCTAGAGAAGTATTGGGGGGGGGCAGGTCTTGTTCCCTGCTCTTGCTCTGCCTTGGGCAAAGAATTAGTAACAGAATATTTGTCCAACTTTATGTACAGAAAAAAACTGACAAGCATATTTCTGTCCCATGTTTCTGTGGGGTAGTGGTTATCATGTTTGTTTAATATGCAAAAGCCTCCAGGTTCAAAGCCAAGCAGAAACAGGGGTGAGGGGGTTCTGCTCTTATTGTGGCTCCCCAGGTAAACACAGCTCCTGCTGTTTGGGAAAAGCCCAACTCCCAGGCTGAGTAAACCAAGGAACAGCAGGAGCCCTGCCCTAGAAAGGGAGGGGCCAGTGTGTGTGAGTGCATGGCCCAGACAGACAGCCCCAGGCTGGGAGGACAGAGCTTCCTGACATCCCTAGTGCTCCACAGGGGCACATGTGAGTGTTGCTGTCCCTGCTGTACAGACAGGTCCATGGAGACAAGGAGAGGTTCACTGAATGGGCCAAGGTCACCCAGCGAGTTAGAGCCCAGCTCTGCCCCCAGCTCCCTGCCCCACCCACCGACGTGCTGACTCCCTCACTGCCAGGGGCCGTTTGCATTGGCCTCTTTTGTTTTCTTTTCTGCTGGGAGACATTGGGACAGTTGGCCAGGGCGTCCCACAGTTGCCATCGCCCTCTGCTGGTGCTGTCCAGAGCCCCGACTAGCAAACAATATGCTCATGTGGTGCCACGTTCCAGCCAGGCCAACAGGAAGTGTTTCTTGTGGCATCACCCCGAGGCTTCCAAAGTTGAGCAGCTCTGCATTCAGGGTTCTTACTAATATCAAGAACCTCAAGCAATGTAAAGCTAGAGTGTGATGGAACTGGAAACGAAAATATCGCTAGTAGAAGGACCTTTTTCCAAGGAGGCACTCAGAGTTGAACCAAGGACCACTTGATCTGCCGTCAAATGCTCTATCACTGAGCTACACCCTTGCAAAAGTAGACAGCTGCAGCCAGTGTTGGGAACTGGGCAGGGAACAAGAGACTTTTGTGTAATACACATCACAGGTGGGAGGGACCCTCACTGACCCCAGATTGTGACTGGTGCTAACAAGGGATTTGCTCTGAAAGTAGCAGAGCTGGGACAGGACAGACTTCTGAGCGATGAAGGGGCTAGAGGGAAGCCAGGAGAACAGAGGCCAACCTGAGAGCAGAGAGGCCCAGGTGCCCCCGTGGGCTGTCAGCTGTAGGTGCCATGATGCAAGGGGCAGCACTCGAGGCTCTGAATCCTCCAAGATGAATGTAAGTCTCAGTGGGACTGGCTGGGCTGGTTACTGCAAGGTCCTCGCGCTTCAGGTGCTTTGGCTTCCTTGTCCTTAGGGACAATGGAGACAATTTTGTTCCTCCTGCTGGGTGTCTGAGGCCACTGAAGCTTGGTCTCCAGACTGAGCAGATGGGTGGGAGGGGTCTGATGCCGTCACAGCTGCAAGGCAGGTCACCCACCTGGCCCCTGAGCTCAGCCCATGTGGGCGGCAAGGCAGGTCATGGGGAGAGGGGAATTCATATATTTTAGGAAGGCCACACTCCTTGGAATAAAGACCAATGGCCCCTGCACAAAATGCATTGTGGGAATAAGAGTTGGGGCAGCAGTAAAGGAGCCAACCCCTCAGCACCAGCAAGTCAGGGGGAGATGATGAGAGTGAATCCTGCTACCTCTCACTTGCAAAGGCAGCACTTTTCCAATGCAGCTAATTCTGCCCCACCTGCAACCTCTCTCCAGTACTCCTGCCACTGCCTGGCCCAGGAGGGCTGGTGTCCAGCAGCTCTCTGCCCCAACGTGGCTGGCTTTTGGGGACAGCAACTAGGAAGTTGTTGGGCTACTGGAGCCACTTAGCCCCCTGACTGGCTCTGCCAGTAAAAAGACAAACAAGGATTTCCCCCAGCATTGATCCCACTACCTCTTACATGCTAATTGAGAACACTAGCATTTGAGCTAATACCCCTACTGTATTAGCAGGGGCCTTCTTAGAGGCTCTTCCCTTCTCCACAGGGATGTCTGCCTTCTAGGTCAGTTAGTCCTGGGAAAGAAGGCTCCAAAAAGGCCACAAGGGCAACTCTCAGCAAGGAGACTCCCTGCAGCAAAGCCATGGGGGAAGGCAGGGAATCTCTGAGATGGCCCCTGCCCTGCAGCCTGTCCCACCGGGCCATTGTCATGGACTCTCTGTGAGGTCATCACCGCCCAACCTCCATTAGCCAATAAGCTAAAGGGCTGCAAAAGGCCCTTGTGATGTCACTGCCACACCCACCCCTGCCCTCCAGGGCTAATGTCCCGCCCCAGGCAGCCCCTTTGCATGGCTGAGCTGCTCCCAGGGGTGAAAGTGACACATTTCTTACAGGGCCTGTTCTATTGGGCACCACCCCTCAGGTGGGGGAAGGCTCAAGGCAAGAAGTTGGGGGAGGGGTTGTAATAGCGTTGGAGGCTCAGGGCAGGGATTTGGGGAGCATGTGAGTGTGGTGGCGGGATCTGGGCAGGGGTAAGGATGTGGGAGGGTAGAGAAGTCAGGGCACAGGACTAAGGATGTGAGGGAAGGCTTAGGGCTGGGACTGTGTGTGTGTGTTGAGGGGATCAATGGGACTAGAATCCCAGCTCCCTCCGCTCTGGGCTCCCTGAGGCCCTTTCACACACAAGGGCTTTCTCTGCAGCGTGCTGAGGAGAGAAACCCGAGCCAGTGATGCTAAATAGCCATAGTGTGGACGTCCCACTGCTGCTATTTCAAAATTTCTCCTCCTTAGGGCCATTGAAGGTCACTACTCCCCCGTGCTTCCTGGGGCTCCAAATTGACAGAGCACGTCGATGCTAGCTAGATCTCTGGCAGAGGGGCCACTGAAAGTCAAAAGAACAGAAGGGTCATCTGATGGCGGTAAACCTCTTCTATGAGGAAGCCTTTTTCAAAAAAAGCGTTCACTGTGTGGACGCTCTCTTTCGAAATGAGCTTTTCTGGAAGAGCTTTCTTCAGAAAGAAGCCTGCAGTCTAGACATAGCCTCAGAAACAGGCGGACCCAGGAGGCAGTGGGGCACCTGTTATTCTCAGGGCACGTTTAGATTGTCCTCAGCCTTTGAAAGAAGATATGCAAATTTGGCACAATATGGCAAATTCTTTCAATGCCATTTTCCTAAGAGCTTTTTTTTTTTTAAACACACACACACCAGTCTAAACATGGTTCTTTTGCGGGGAAAAACCCCTGTTTTGAAAGAACCATTCTTCCTAAAAAAATGAGTTGTACAGGGTTCTTTTGAAAAAGGGGTTTTTTGACTCGAAACCCCCCATCTACACTGCTTATTCCCCCCACAAAAACAGCTCTACAAAAGGGATCAGAAGATATGCAAATTGGAAGCTGACACTGCTCCTTGCATTCCTTCTGCTGCTTCACCTCTCAGGATAACCATGCCTACCCCATGCTGAGAGCCAGGCCCACGCAGCAAAGAGAGGGTTGGACTCTCTTGCTGCCAGGGTCTCACCACCCATCTTCTTCCCGCCATCAACACTGCAGCCCCTTTCAGCCACTGGGTCAGCCCGGGAAGGGAGGCAGGAAATGGGGCCATGTAGGGAGTCGGGTTGAAGGGGGCAGGCAAAGCTCATCTCAACCTGCAGAGCCACTGGCAGCAGCTTCTCTCTGGTGGTGCTGCTGAGAAAACGCTCTGAGAGAAAAGTGGCAGCCTCAGAACAGGGGGTGCTGGTGCCACAGTAGCTCAGTGGGGCGCGCGTTAAGACTTGTAACCCTTCTGCCGGCAGCAGCCAGGGCTGTTTATTTAATTTTTTATGTGCATATGCATGGTAAACTCTAGAATTTATTTCCTTTCATATTGAGTAAGGGGTATGGGAAGGTTTACTAAAAGGCAAGGGGGCACGGGGACTGAAAAAGGTTGGGATCCCCGATCTAAATGAAGCTTTTCCCACAGTCAGGGCAGCTGAAGGATTTCTTCTGTGTGGATTCTCCTATGTCTAAAAAGATGTGAGCACCAACTGGAAAAAACCACCTGCAGAGAAATAACTGAGCTGCAGAGAGTAAAAGGGCCTGATCACGCTACAGCCACCTGGGGTAGGTGTTAGAGTCTGTCCAATTGATGCAATGCAGCCAGACAGTATTGTCAGAACACATCTCCACTCAAATTGCTGGTATCAATTGCTGGACTCAGGGAGACGGGCTGAAAGGTGTTTCATACGCAATAGAAACAAAGAAAATTTACTCAAAAGTTATTTGTACAGAAGCAACAAGACTCATGTTTAAATATGAATCTCCATAATACTCGTCTGAACAAGCACTCCTGACCTCAGTATTGTGCACAAGACCAAACTCACTCTGTTCAGGGATGGAAAAAGTAACAAGCAGCTGTTTTTGCACAAAAGGCTTTTGCGCAAGAACGAGCAGTGCAGACGGCTCCTTTTTGCGCAAACCCCCTTCTTGTGCAAAAGCCATTCTTCCAAAAAATGGAGCCCGTCTACACTGCTCGTTTTTGCGTAAAAGCCTCTTGTGCAAAAACAGGCGCTCGTTATTTATGCAAATGAGGCTCAGCAATATTCCACGTTTAGCCTCATTTGCATGTTTTTGCAGAAAAAGGCTACAGGTAGTCAGAGCCATAGAGATGAGAAGCCAGGAGCTGGGTACAGAGGACTCCTGTGAGGTCACAGAGTCTGAGGTGTGTGAGACCAGAGAAACTGCCCATCGTGAATGAAACTTCTAAATTAAATTACAACTCGGAAAACAGAACCAAAGCCGACCTTCCAATGCCGTGTGATATGTCTTCCCCCAGCCTTTGCTTGTTCGGTAGCCAATATCTCACTCAAGAAATTGGCCCAATCAGTCACTTTTATCACAGAGCATTGCAGGGGGGTGGGACCCGGAGCAATCTGGATGAATTTGTTTTAGACACTTTATTTTCTTTGTGCACTAAAAAGCCATCTTGTTACCTTGTGACAACAATATCTTGTAACCGGGACCATTGGTATTTCTGTCTATGTTACACGAGGATCCCACAATAGTCGAAAATTCTGACAGCAGGATCCCAGTTTGTCACCATCTGCTGCCCTGAGCCAGGGAGTGTGGAAGGGAAACAGGCAGAAAACTTGGACAGAGCAGAACAAAACAGCTGTAAAAGAGGAGGACAAAATCTGCCGGGCCCTGTCCCATGAGTGGGGGCTCCAGTGACCCAGCCTGGGCCCATCCCTCACCCAGCCCTTCACCAGCTCATCCCTCTCCTCCCTCCATTGTGTTGGGACCAGCTCCCCCGACACAGGTGAGTTCGCAGCACAGAGCGGCCCCTACAGCAGTGGTTCCCAACCTTTTCCAGATGGAGGCCCATTTTGCCAATATAGGAAGATTTTAGGTGACACTGGGCTCCTCTGCCCCCCTCTGTCATTTCTGCTGGGGCTCTTCCTCCTTGGGGGAGAGTTCACCCTCTCCCCATTGCTGGCCACAGCAGTTACCCCAAAATTGTGTCCACACAGCTCTTGTCCCTGCACCCACCACCACAGCCCCCGCACCCACACAGCCAGCTGCCTTCTCCTCCACTACCCCTGCTGCTGACTCTCCCACCCTCTTCTCTGCCCCTCTCCCCTCCCCCAGCTCACTGGCCTGGGGCTGGAAACAGAGAGGAAGGTGGTGGGACAAGAGACATCACCTTCCCCCCTCCACCATCTCCATGGGAACAGGCTTGGGGTCTGTGCTGAGGAGGGAGTCGCTGGGTTCCATCTTCACAACAGCCTGGGGTCACATTCTGAGATCAACCCCTGGCAGTGGATGTAGGGGGTGCAGTGAAGACCCCCCCAAATAGAGTGCAGGCTGCTCTGCAGTCACCCTGGTGCTCTATCCAGATGAGAAGAGCAAAGGGAGCTGATTGGAGAATGTCTCCCATTGACTCCGCATGGTGCATACCCCCACCCAGGGCAGCGGGAGGGGAGAGTCTCAGCTGGCTGCACTGCCATTCCCTCAGGCCTGGGCCAGAATTGGCCAGATGGTCAGGGGAGCTGCATTTGCACCATTATCACTGTAACCAGTGTAGAAATAGGGGCGCAGCGTCCCGGAGAAGGTGTCGGTGAAGGTGAAGAGATGGGACCTGTCAGTCACATTGTAAAACGAGACCTCGCCTGCCTGGTAGTCCAGGAAAACCCCCACCCGGCTGGGCCTGGCGCTCACGGGGAGGAGGGTGGAGGGGGAGGTGCTGGCCTCGTATTCCCCATCCCTCAGCAACATGACCCAGTATCCATTCCTAGGTGAATTTTCACTCTCCCCCTTCCTGCTCACAGATTCCCTGCAAACCCCCAGTTCCCACTCAGGCTTGTCTCCCACCTCCACCTCCCAGTAACGCCTCCCGCCCGCGAACCCCTCGGCACCCAGAACTTCAGGGTAAGTAACAAATCTCTCGGGGGTGTTGGGCAGAGCCTGGCGCCTGTTTCTGTGTCTCACACTTTTCCGATCCTCAGACAGGACGAGGTAGCGATTTGCCGTGTCTGGATCCAGAGTCATGTCCACTGGGGAGAGAGTCACAGAGTCATTACGGGGGCAGGGGCTGGTCCCTGGGCTCAGAGGGAGATTAACCTGCCTCCCCGTTAATTTCTGGGGGGGGGGTGTTGTCTGAGGGGAGTCAGGGCCCCTCTGCCTGTGAGGAGACAATGAGGGGAAGAGCAGGAAAGGTGGGGGCAGGGTGGGAAGGAGACAGTGTGGGGGGAAGGGAACAGGCTGATGCTGAGAGAGTGGGGAAGGGAAGGGCAGAGGGGAGAGGCAGGCACAAGTACAATGGGAGGCAAGAGGAGTTGGCTCCATGAGGAAAGAGGAGGGTGAAGGGGGCGAGGGAAGGGGCAGGCACTGGGGAGAAGAAAGGGACAGACCGCACAGGCACAGGGAAGCCAGGGGAAGGTCAGACACTGAGGGGCTAAGGGGTGAGAGGCAATGGGGGGAGCTCCAGTGGTGCAAAGTGAACCAAGGGGAGGGATGGGGTAGGTTTCAAGGGGCAGAGTGGGCGATAGATAGGGGAGGGGGACAGGCTGATGCTGGGGAGGAAAGGGGAGGGGCAGGTGACAGGAACAGAAGGGGGCCATGGGGCACAAGAGGAGCAGCACCATAAGGGCTGTGATGGGTGAAGGGATGGTGGGTTCCTAGACCCACTCCCCTGAAGGGTGTAACTGCCCCTGAATTTCCTCAGAAAACTCCCCCCCCCCCCCATTACAGGCAGCGTTGCCTATTTAGAACACACACAGCCCGTGGGGAAAACACCTGTGGCTGAGAGCGCAGGGCAGGTGTGACAGCAGGGCCCAGATGATCTCTCCCGGCTGCTGTCTGTGCCGGTGTCACTGGGGCTGGTCTGGCTGCCCTGGACAATCGGCTCGTTTCCTGCTGGTTTGGAAGCAGGGTCTGCATGAGATCCCCTGACAGCCGGGTAGGGGAGGTGCCAGGTTCAGCCTGTGTTGCCAGGGACACGCCTGCCCTGCCTGGGGCCCGGCCCACAGAGTTGGGCTGCCTGGGGCTGGGCATAAACCACTGAGGTGCCATGTGGGGCCAGGAAATGTTGGGACCCTTTTAGTGTCTGAGTGACGGGCAGCAGCAGAGCTGGGCTGGGCTGGGCCTGCCTGGGGGAGGGGACCCACCCTCCAGCGTCTCATTTTTGCAACGGTTTGCCAGGGCTGAGCCCCGGCCCATCTGGACCCAGTGGTTCCCAGCCCTGCCCCAGGGTTCTTGCTGCATCAGTTCGGAAAATAACAAACGTGCTGGTGCCCGGCTCCTCTCCCCTGACACGTTAAGCCCTGGCCACCCCCGGCCACCCTGTGCTGGGGGGGTGGGGGGAGAGGTTCAGCCCCACCATCTACCCAGCCATGTTTAATGCTGCAGGACAAACCCCACCAGCTGGTGTCCATCATGCCGGCTCTGTGGCTCGCCAAGGAGGCCGACAGCAGCACAGCCCAGACACCCTCCAGCCCGTGGGACATTCGCTCTCCCAAACGGGTGTCTGGCCAGGAACCCAGCACACTGCATGGAGGAGGGTCAGAGGGAGAGGCCAGCCAGGGGTTTCAGACGCCTTATCTGTGATACCTGAGCCCACCCCAGACTCACAGTTTGGCCATCTGGGGCACTGGAGCAGCCTGAAAGGACTTCACTGAGAAATGATGCAGCCAGCAGCACTAGGGCACAGCTGGCTCTGGGCCAGGGCTCTGGAGCAGAAGGTAAATGGGATTCAGCATTTCTGAGGGTCCCAGAAGCGGGGTATGACAGGAGCTTGGACTGGGCTAGTGAACAGCTCTGCCTTGTGCAGGCCCAGGTGCCAGGTTCTTACTGGACCTGCCCAAGCAAGAGGAGCAGCCCAGTGACCCAGTGACAAGCTACGGGGGCCACTGGCAGAGCAGGACAGAAGCCCCCAGCTCCCGGAATGAAACAGCTCAATGTCCCAGGGGCTCCACTCACCTGCAAATCTGTTCAGAGCTTCCCTCAGATCAAGACAAATTTTATACCCATCCTGCAGGTCAGTAGAAACGGGTTCGGGTCCCTGGAGCTTCATGTTTTCACTTCTAGGAAGCAAATGTCCCAGCATCAGCAGCTGCTCTGCACCGGCATCGCCGCAGAGCCCCCACCAGGAATAGGAGGGCAGCGAAAATGGGACACGCACCTGCTCAACGTGCTTTTCACGTCCTGAAAGGAGAAAGAGAATCGATGCTCTGTATTAGCACCGGGTGCATGAAATGGAGCATTTTCCATTCTGGGCACCAACTTTTTATGTAGAAAATAGATTAACACTTTTGGGCTTCATTGGTTTGATGGGAAAATCTCCTCCACCATTTTGCATTAGCACTTGTTTCACTTGTGTAAGTGAGGCAGGAATTTAGCTCAGTAGCTTTCCTTCCTAGGGACCCAGCCCATCCGTATCTGTGTTAAGCGACTGTGTTGAGCCCAATGCTCTGGACTCACAGCAGGGATGGGTTTAGCCCCGTATCATTTTGCATCATCCATTTAATTTCCCATGGCCTCCCTGGATCTTCATGATCAGAATTCCCCTCCCACACGAGCTGTAATGTTTGGAGCTGATGGAGCCCTTGGCCGGATATCGCCTGTGAGCATTGCACATAGCACATTTACTCGCACTCCTGGGCTCCAAACCCATGGATCCAAGCTGTAATTCTGGCTGGGGGCAGAGTTTTGACGCCGTCTCACCTTCAGCAGCTCAGCAACCGGCTGCTGACACTTCCCCTCGATCTCTGCGATCAGCTGCTGCAGGGAGGAGCTTTGCTGGGAGAGTTTGGAGACATTTTCCTGTAGCCTCTGCAGAGTCTCCCTCTCCTCCTCCACCAGCCTCTGCAGAAGCAGCTGCTCCTCCTCCCTCAGCAGCGTGTGCAGCTTGTTAAATTCACCGGCAATCGTCACTCGCTTTGCCTGCACTGTCCTCTGGAGAAAGGAAAAGAGAAGAAACCACAGGCCAGATGCCCATGAAGCAGGGAGAATCAGATCTGTGAGAGGTTGTACAGATAATTACTTCTTTGGGAAACACACCAGGTTTCAACGAGGTAGCTGTGTCAGGCTGCTTCAGCAAACACAGCAAGGAGTCCAGATTCTTTGTTGTTTGTATCATAAAGGGCTGGTTTTAGCTCAGAGTGAAAGGGTTTACACAGTTCTGCAGCTGGGTTGTCCAGGGGGCTAGGTATTGCAGGTGGCATGGGATGGCCAGAGGGAGAGGGAAGAAATTGAGGGAACAGGAGACTGCACAGGGCATCTGTGGGGAAGGAGAGTTGGGTGCGCAGGGCTGGGCACTCACACACCAAGTGGACCCGTGTCAGCAGGATATGGGCAATGCTCATTCTTGACAACAGGCTCCCAGGGCTGCCATGTTCAGGACGTGGGGCTGGTGCCAATAGCTCTTTGGGTGTGGTCCAGGGGCTCACATGGGTGTTGGGCCTTTGCAGCATTGCCAGGGCTGGGTTTGGCCTCACCCAACCCAGCCATGTGCCCTGTGCCCATGTGTCCAGCAACCAGCCAGTGTCCTCCTCACACCCTACACCCCCAGCGGGGCTCTCCCTGTAACAGGCTGGGGAACCAGAACAGACGTTCATGCGCTGGCTACAGACAAGGCCAGGGAAGGTCACAGGAGCAGCAGCAGGTGACTGGGATGAGGGGTCCACACGATGGCAGCAGAGGCTGGGACCCGACCTGTTCTGGTCACTCGGGAGCGGTGGGGGGGAAAGAGAAGGCAAGAGGGTCCCACTGCAGTGGCCTTGATCTGCTAGAGTAGGTTCACAGACTTGTCCTGGCTCTTTCTGGCTCCTTCACCCCTGGAGGTCCTGCCGGGGGAAGAGCTTGGGGAGAGAAACCCAGTCACCTACCTGCCACTCTGTGGTTTGTTCCTTCTCTTTAGATGTCAGCACCTCGGCCTTCTTCAGCTGCTTCCTGAGCAGGCCCAGGGCCCCCTGGAGTTTCTCCTGCAGGGCACAAACAGCCAATGGGCAGCGAGCGCCGTACACACCGGCCGTACACACACAAGTGGGGACCCAGCCTGGAAGGAGGCAGCCACTCGGCTCTGCCATCCCCAAAGGCACCGTGGGAGCAGAGATACCCGGCTCTGAGCAGGGGCTCTGCTTCCTGCAGCCACTCGGAGCAACTCCACCCCCGTGTGTTAGCTCAGGTGCCACGTCCCTGCACGTGGGCCAGAGGGGAAATGGCTGAGGAGCCCCTGAATGGTCCCTCCAGCTGGTGGGTGCGAGGAGCTGGGGAAGGAACATCGCTGCACCGCGTCCTGGACCTGGATCCAGACCCGGGCCAGGAACCAAATCTCCACTCTGCTTTCCCCATGCCCAGGCTCCCAGGGGGCCTCCCTCACAGCAAAGGCCTCTCACCAGTGCAGCCTCGTGACCTGTGCAGGGCGGCGCTGTGATGGGGCTGGAGACAGGTGAGGGACAAGGGAGCCCTGGGTCAGGGGGAGCAGACATCTGTAACTGTGACTGCTCCTGGGTTGTGGTAACCCGGTGTTCTCGCCCCCTTGGGCGGCCCGCGATTCATTCGCCCAGCGCAGCACCGTGCCAAGCGAGTGCTGCAAAATCCCCGTTAACCAGTGAAACGTCCAGTTAACCTAACACTTGGCCAGTTAACTGGACTACGCGGGACCTCACTGCTGGCTCCGGCCCCCGCACCCACCGGGGACAGAGGCTGCTCCAGCTGGGACACTGAGGACGTCCCTGCTCCAACTCTGCTGCACCATGATCTTTTGGATAGCTGTGTCCAGAGTCACCGCGGTAGCAGAGTGACTCCGGCCACGGTTACTACACTTCTCTGTACCATGGAAAAGGGGGCGGCCCCGGCTAAGAGAGGGTGACAGGGCAGAGCAGGCTGCCGGGCCACTTCAGAGCCCACCAGCACAGGGACAGCGGGAATGGCGGCCGACCCCTGCTGTTGCCCCACATCAGACCACCCAGTGCCACCTGGCTCATGTCAGAGGACAATGGGGCAGAGCAGGAGTTGGGATTGGGGAGGAGGGATGGAGCAGATGTAGGGTGCAGCTGAGGGGCAGGAGGGGTTGTCCTAGATCCCATCCGGGGGAAGGGGGGGCTTGCCCTAGATCCCATGCCCCCTTGGGGACAGCCCTGGCTGTAGAGTCAGCACTGATATAATTAGGTTGATGTGAGCTGCCCATGTCGCCCTAACACTACAGTGTGAGCCAAGCCCCAGAACCCACCCTGCAGAGCCTGGTCCCTACCTTGTACTCCTGGGCAGCCTCCTCAATGGGCGCCACCATGTGCGTGCGGTGCGCCCGGGACTCTCTGCAGATCATGCAGATGGGGACTTGATCCTCCTGGCAGAAGAGCTTCAGGGTCTCCTGGTGCCTCTCGCACCCTGGCTGAGCCTCGGGCGCTGGCCCCGCCGGGAGCCGCAGGCGTTTCACCAGCTCCACCAGGTTCCCCAGCTGGTAGCTGGGCCGCAGATGTCTCTGTGGGATGGTCTCTCTGCACTGGGGGCAGGAGAAGTTGGGCTCCGACTCCCCCCAGCACTGGCTGAGGCAGGCCTGGCAGAAGTTGTGCCCACACTCAACGGTCACTGGGTCTGTGAAATACTCCAGGCAGATGGGACACGTCACCTCGTCCTGGAAGCTCCCAGCCAGGTCCCCAGCAGCCATGGCCCCTCCGCAACCCCGCTCTGCAGGTTGGTTTTGTTTCCCAATCAGAGGAAGCAGCGTAGCCTTTTCCAGCTGCCTTTTTTTCTAAGCAGGTTGCACAACTGGGAGCCAATCACACTTTCTGGATGGAAATGAAGAAAGAAAACGCTAAAGTCAGAGCCCCAGAAATGCCCCAAACAAGCACCAAGCTACCTAAGAAAACTCCCAGGCAGTTACAGACACACAGAACCTTGCCTGGTTAAAAGTCTCAGGAGTAGTCGGGTTAGTCTGTAACTAAAAGAAGCTTAAAAAACGAGTTTTCGTGGGCACTGCCCACTGCTCCATGTTTGTTGTCTGAGGTAGTGGGTTGTGTCACCGAAGCTCATGACACTCTCCAGATTTTTTGCTAGTCTCTAAGGGTATGTCTACACTACCACCCTAGTTCGAACTAGTGTAGACATACCTTTAGATGCTACAGGGCCAGGCATTTCTTAAGGCACCCAGAAGCCGGCACTGCTCCCGTTTGTAGGCGTAGGCAGGAGCTGAAGGACTGTGTCCCTTACAGTGAGCTGGGAGGATCCTGGAGTGTCTATGCAAATTGTTTGCTTCTGCTTTGCTTAGGTGTATTCACTGTCCCACAGATGCAGTGAGGTTTTGCTCAGTGTCATCAACGGGCTGGTCCCACGGCCACTGTCACTTACTGAGCAAAAATCCTCTCAGCTCTGGGGCTTTTCCTCACAGCTTTTAATTGCAGCGTCCTCTCCTTTCTGGAAGGAAGATGCTGCCCTGAGTCTCTCTCCTTGATGGAGACCTAAAGGAGCAGTGGGATTAATCCCCCCATTTACCCTTCATGTTTCACAATCAGATTCTGTTCCCCTTTGCCCCCAATAATACTGGGGAGCTGCTGAGGCACTTGACTCACCCCATCATTAATGATCATCAGAGACAGGGTCCTATTTGGGAGCCAGTGTCCCCCAGCAGCTAAGTCAGGGGTGGCCACCCCCAGCAGGGTGTTCTACTGCCCCAGGTGGGGTGGAGAATGGGGGTGATAAGGGCCCCCCCACCCCAGGGCAGGACCCAGAGCGGCCACAGACGCCTCCTCCAGGCCCTCGTGTTCCCTCCCCCTCGGGCCCCACAAGCTCAGGCCCATGGGCCCTAGAGGGTCATTGCCCCCTTGCTCAGACACAGCCTGGGCCTGGGCAGGTACGTGGCTGTTGTGTGCCAGCGACAGGGCACAACTGCCCCCACTAAGACTCAGCTCCCCTCTGCCCCTCCCGCCTTGCCGCCCCCCCAGGTATCAGACTCGCTCTGTGCCCCCCCCAGCTGCCCCCTTCTGACACGGGCTGTGACCCGCTTTGGGCCCGGCCCCGCCCTCACCCCGGGGAAAGGCCCCGTCGGGCCGAACTCGCAGCAGCGCCCCCGCTCCGGCTCCGCGGCACGTGCGGAACCCCCCGCGTCGTGACACGCGGTGCCGGCCCCGCCCCCTGCATTCGCTGCTGCCGCCCGGCCCGGGCGCCCAATCGCGCGAGGCGGGGGCGGGGCCAGGCAGCTCCGGGTCAGAGCTAAACCCCGGCGCGGATCCCAGACCGGAGCCACTGACGCGCTGCGCACGCGCGGTCCGGCCCCTCCCCCCTTCTTCTGCCGCGCGCCGGCCGGGTTTTCAGAGCGTCCCGCCAGCCGCTCCCTGCCCCGCCCGCCTGGGCGTCTGACTCTGTGGCGCGAATTCTGAAGGAGCCGTTGGGGCCGTTACTCGCCGCGCGCCTGGTTCGGCTTCCGGTCAGCGCCGAGCGGGAGGGGGGGCGGGGCAGGAGGACTCGGAGGCGCTGAGGTGAAGTGGGCGGGTGGAGGCGGGCGCAGCAGGTGACGTGTCAGATGGGGGCGGGGCAGATAAATCGTTGCGGGGCAACGTGGGGAGGTTTTGCCGCCTCCCCACCCCGAACAGGCGAAGATCCACCGCCCCGCCCCTTCCTCGAAGCCCCGCCCCCTCTCTTCTCCTCCTGTCCATCACTTGCTGTCCCCAGCCCCCCAGTCCCCTCTGACACACTCTGACAGTTTATTTTTAAATTCTGCCAAACATGCCATTAAAATCACGTGTTCATAGTTCTGAAATAAATGGAATAAATGGTCTGTTTTATTCCTGCTATTTCATCTACAATGAAGCATTTACAATGATACATGTTGTGGGGGGGGGGGCAGAGCTCTGCAGCTGGGGAGCCAGAGAGTCCCTGCATCTCCCAGGATTCTCCCCCCAAGGAAACCAGCACCTGCCTGCCCGTCCTGGGGCCAACCCCCCCCCCAGTGCAGCCCCCTGCAGGGCTGACTCCCCCGTCCTGTGCAGTGCAGGGAGCCCATGCTCCCTCCTGCACTACACCCAGCAGAGCAGCCAGTGCACTTCTGGAATCTCCCACAGTGGCACTGAGCTGTAGGACTTCTGTCCATCCCCAGGAAGCCCACACTGCCTCCATTTCCACTGGAGGGAAGTAGTGGAGCTTCTTGGGGGCAAGAGGGAAATGGGCAGGGGCTTCAGCCAATATTGAGAAGTGGGTAGTGAACAAGAGACTTTTGTGTAACACACATCTCAGGTGGGATGGACCCTCACTGACCCTAGATTGTGACTGGTCCTAACAAGGAGTTTGTCCTGAAAGCAGCAGAGCTGGGGCAGGACAGAGGTTCTGTCCACACAGAAAAGTTCTTTTGGAACAATGGCCGTTATTCAAAAATAACAATGCAAGAGTCTACACAGCAATTCCGTTAGTTTGAAATAACTCTGAAATAACGGACGGCTGATTCCAACTTCTGTAGACCTCACTGTACGCAGAAAAATGGCTATTCTGAAATAGCTATTTCAAAATGAGGCCTGTGTACATGCACTACTTCTGCTGTTTCAAAATAGCCCCTCCCCAGGGCCATTCTAAGTTATTCAACCTGGGGCTCTAAATCAAGGTAGCACGTCTACATTAGGGAAGCTCCTTGGACTCATTTTGAGGTTTCCCTGCAGTGTAGACGTGCTAATTTCAAATAAACTGTTCCAGAATAGCTTATTCCAAAATAAATGTGCCGTGTAGACGTAGCCAGAGAGTCCTGAGAGATGAAGCAGCTGGAGGGAAGCCAGGAGAGCAGAGGCCAGTCTGAGAGCTGAGTGTCCCAGGTGTCTACCCCAGGCCTTCTGTCTAGGTCCCAGGTGTAAGGGGCAGCACTAATGACTCTGAATCCTCCAATCTGAGTTTAAATCTCAGTGGGACGGGCTGGGGTGGTTGTTGGGAGGTCCTTGTGCTCCAGGCTTTTTGGCTTCCTTGCCCTGAGGTTCACTAAGGGGGGTTTTGCTTGTCTGAGGCCCATTAGAGCTTCGTGAGCAGACTTGTGGTCAGGTGCCTGATGCCATCACAGCTGCAGGGCAGGTCGCCCATCTGACCCCTGAGCTCAGCCCATGCTGGAGGCAGCCAGAGAGTGTGAGCAGAACGGGGGCGGGGGACTTGTATACTTTGGGAAGGGTCCTGGCTCCCAGCCACACGCCTTGACCATGACCATCAGTCCCTGCACAAAGTGCATTGTGGGAATGAGAGTTGGGGCAGCAGGAAAGGGGCCAACCCCTGAGCCCCATTGAGCAGGTGGGAGAAGATGGGAGTGAATCCTGCTACCTCTGACGTGCAAAGGGAGCACTAACCCACGTGCAACTCATCTCTAGTGCTCTGGCCTCCAGCAGCTTTGTGCTCCACTAGGGTGGGTTATTTCAGAGACCAGAGAGGAAGAGGTAGTGGTCTCTGGATGTGCGGAGCCCCCTGGCTCTGCCTGTGAAAAGAAAGAACAAGGGCACAGGCAGAAACTTCAACTCCACTTTGTGTGTCTTGATATTGTCACTGTAAGGACTTTGAAGAAGCACTTCAAATATCTGCTCCAGTGGCGCAATGGGTTAGTGCACAGTACTTATAAGGCAGTACTTGTACAAGACATGCTGAGGTTGTGAGTTCAAACCTCACCTGGAGCACTCCTTTTGAGACCCTGCTGGGTTGTCCCCTTGCAGTGGTTCCCAAACTTTTCAGCATCACTCCCCCCCTTTTTGATTTTTGAAAACCCTCACGCCACCCCCCCCCCCCAAAAATAGAAGCAAAACTTGTTTTAGCAAAAAAGAAAAAAAATTGATTGGGGGAGGACTGGGTCACCTCTTCCCCCTCCCCTGGAATTTCTTCACACCCCCTCTCCCTCCTGCCCCGGGCTGGCCCCAGAGCTCAGGCCCTGGGAGTCTGATCAACAAGTGAGACTCACCCGTCAGTCCAAGCTGCTTTCTTCCCGGCCACGTAGGAAGGGGCCACTGCAGGTGCACAACCCCCTGGCCTGCTGTGTCTGTGGAAAGGGGGGAAGAGGACACACACCTCTCACTGGGGAACAGGACGCATGGATCCCACTAGTTCCTGCAGAAAATGAAACAGGCTGATCATTTTGCAGAGAACAGGCCAGAGCCCTTCTCCTGTCCCTGGAGAGATGGAAATGGAGCCGTTCCTTGTGGGGAAAGAAGTGGGTGTGTTGGGAGTGGGGTTTGAGCTCAAACCTCCTCACAGAGCAGAACCCCACATTAGGAGCAAGAGCGAGCCTTAAGTCAGGCAGTGGAGAACACTTGGCTCCTGTTATGCTGTGATGGGATATTAGGAAACTTTTTGTACAGAACCTGGCTAGCTCAGTCGGTAGAGCATGAGACTCTTAATCTCAGGGTCATGGGTTCAAGCCCCATGCTGGGTGATGCCCTTCTTTAACTCACATTCTCAGTCTGCAAGCAATTGGCTCTCAGTTTTCACCAGGCTTTTAGAAAGAAAAAGTCTAGTCCTGGGGTCCAGCTTTAGTAGAACCAGAGAGAGAACCAACTGCAATTTCCATCTTCTGAGGAGAAGGGAAGAGGATTTTCTTCTCCTCAGTTCTAGCCACATCAGCTTAGGGAGGAGAAAAAATAACCCTCCGCCTGCTGATTGTCCCCTGTCAGCTTCTGTAGCTTCACCTCCTTCCACAGCAACTCCAGCTTTGAGCTACAAATCTCAAGGGGCTGGTGAGGAAATGAGGAGCTGGCAGCTCGGGTTAGTCACTTCCATGAGAACAAGAGGTGGAGTGTTCACAAGGTGCATTCCCCTCCCCGGCAGAGCAGGGTGTTAGAAAGAGCTAGGAACAGAACAGTCAGACAAGTTCCATTCTCTGAAGAACAGTTGTGTGTTTTTGTGGTGCAGTGCTTATCACATTTGCCTGACATGCAAAATGTTCTTGGTTCAAAAACAGGCACAAACACAGGGTCGTCTCTTATTGCTGCTCCCCTGGGTGCCCAGGTAAGTGCAGCTCCTCCTGCCTGGGAGAAGCCCAACTCCCATGCGAGGGGGAGGGGGGTGACATCAGCTGAGAATGCCCCTTGGTGCCAGCCTGGGGAAGCCAGATGGGTCAGGCCAGGCACCTGATGGACACTTCTGTCTCAGCCTCCCCTGCCCTCGGAAGCTGGCGTATGGGGCCAGGTCCTCCTGCTGCTTCCCTTGTGTGACTTGCCCAAGGAGGAAGTGAGGCAGAAATGGGGCAGAGGAGGGAGGCCAAGCTGAGGGGGGCAGGACAAAAGCTCAACGTCTCAGAGGGAATCAGTAGGGTGAGCAGAGACCTCCCCCCCCCTTGTTCTGCCAAAGCCTGTGGGGGTGGGGCTGGCTGTGGGGAGGCAGAGGCCTGTGCCTGTCTCAGGGCATCCCAGGGAGGCTCCTTGCAGCCCAGGAGAAGAAGGGGGCTCTGGGTGGAAGGAAAACAAGCAAAGCTGGTCCCAGTAGGCTTGAGCCTAAGGGCTCCAGTTTGGCCCAGCTGAGTCACAGGTGCCTTGTGTAGGTCCCATGGTCTAAGAGGCAGCACTAAGGACTCTGAGTCAACCCTCTATGCTGCACCTACACTTAAAATAAGATGTTACATCAGGGCTCTGTCTACGCTACAGAGACAACGCTTTAGTCCAGAGAACACATCTGCCGAATTATTTTCGGAAGAGCAGACAAGCGTTTTTGGTGCCTTTGTGAACCTCGTTTTATGAAGAAGAAGGGATGTTACAAAAAAAGGTTTTTTCCCACCTTTGGCCCAGTGTAAACAGCCAAAAATTGGAAAAACTTCTTCCAGACAAAGCTATGCAAACTGGGGTTCACAATTTACCTAACTTTTTCAGAAGAACAGTGTGTGTAGACATAGCTTGAGTGATGCACAGCACTGGTAGGTGACATGGAGGGACAAAAGGGTCTGGTGGCAACTGCAGCCTTTCAGAGCAGCCCTTGCCTCCCCCCTCGCTGGGGTCTCCTGGGAACTGTCTGGACTAAAGCCCATCCTGGTGTCAGCCTAAGGATTGCCTGTTCTGTAAAAGCTGCTCTGGAAATGAGGAAGCAGCTAAAGTGACTCTGGTGGGATTTGAACCCACAACCTTTGAATAACTGACCTAAAACACAGTGAGCACCAAAGCTTAAAAGTCCAACATGCTTTCCATTGCACCACAGAACCACATGGAAGGCTGGCTTTGCTGTCCCTGATATCTGCTTTGCAGCCTGGCAATTGCTGGGGGAAAAGAAAGGGGAGCCAGGTCTGTCTCTTTTCGGAGAGCAGGTAGGAAGAGGGAGGGGCCACTGAGCCCCCTGACAGTGAAAACAATTGGGCTATGTCTACGCTGGCAGGTTCTTGAGCCAGAAATATGCAAATGAGGCTAAGCATAGCGGCATTGCGCAAGAGGGGTTTTCTTGCACAAGAGGGGGCTGTGTAGATGCTCCTTCTGGCACAAGAGCCTCTTCCACAACAATGGTGGCTAATTAGATATGCAAATGAGGCTCACCCACTCCGTTGGCCACTTGCCACTGCTCCTACCAGCCGCCCGCCAGCCACTCCCGCCAGCCACCCCATCCATGCTGCTGTGGGTGCCAGTGTCTCACCACACTGTGAAATCAGACCAGAGACGGACACTGTCAGTAAACACTCGTATCGGAAACGCTCCTCTGGATGCTGGGCCCACCAGAGCCGTGTGCCGCTGCCATCTGCCTGCTCCGTGGACATCTTCCCATTGCAGAGCGCGCGCCGAGCCAGACTGTGACTAGACAGCCTGTCTCTGGGCACCCAGGGACTACATACACACTGCAGGCTTCTTGCTCAAGAATGGCCGTTCTTGTGCAAAAACTTGAGGAGCATCTACACTGCACGCGTGTTCTTGAGCAACTAAATTTATGGCAAAACGTAGGAAAAGAGGGCTTCTTGGGCAAGAGTTATTCCTCTCCCCATGAGGAATAAACCCTCTTGTGCAAGAGCTCTTGCACAAGAAGGTAGTATGAATGGGCAACAGGGTTTTTTTGTTCAAGAAATCCCTATGGCTAAAATGGCCATCAGAGATTCCTTGCACAAGAGAACGTGCACACTGCCACGGACATTCTTGCACAAAAGCACATGGCAGTGTGGACATGCTCTTGCACAAGACATTTTGCACAAGAACTCTTGCACAAAACAGTTCTTATGTAAGAAGTCTGCAGGGTAGATGTAGCCAAGGGGTGTTTGGGTTTGTTACGAGCACTGAGCTTTGTACAGCAGCCCAGGGAACATTGTGAAAAGCCAAAACCTTCCAGCCCTGGGTGTCACTGGCCAGCCAGCGACTGGCACAAAGGTTCCTGGCAGTGATGGTTTTGGGTAATTGGTAACAAATCCCAACAGTTCAGATGAGGTGGCCGAGTGGTTAAGGCGATGGACTGCTAATCTATTGTGCTCTGCACGCATGGGTTCAAATCCCATCCTCATTGGGTGTTTGCAGCCCTTCCTCTTGCTTCTCCCAGCTCTCTCTTCAGTTCAGTGCCAGCCCCTCCCACTGCAGCCTGGGGAAAGGGGAAATCTCCACAGAGACACTCCCAGCTGGGACCCTCAATCCCTTCTGCCCTCAAGGGGAAACCTCACAAAGGAGGCTCCAGGCAGCCAGGCCATGGGGGTCTCTGAGATGCCCCAGCCCTGCAGCCTGTCCCACCTGGCTGTTGCCGTGGTCCCTCTGTGATGTCACTGCCTCCCAGCCAATGAGCTGAGGAGCTGCAAAAGTTCCTTGTGATGTCACTGCTGCCTTGCAGGCTCATGTCCTGTCCCTGGCCAGCCCCTTGGCATGTGTGAGCTGCTCCCCCTCTGCCCCCCTCACTCAGGGCTGGTTCTGGGGCTCACACAGGGAACATCACAGGCTGCTCAGGGGGCCACATGCCCCCAAGGTCACCTTTTAAATGTCAGGGCAAGCCAGGATCTATCCCGTCCCTTCCCCAACACCCCACCCCTTTGCTGAGCCCCTGCCCTCCCCAAACCTTTCCATGGACTCTTGGTTACTAATGGACACTCGCCACTAATGACATAATTACACCCCAGCCATTTTGCTAGGGCTGCAGCTGGGGAGAAAATTTTAACTTAAATCATTAAATGATTAAGCGTTTGAACTGTCTCATGTTAGTTGATCAAACTTCATTTTAAATAAAGGAAAAACATTACGGCCAGCACAAAAGGTTTCGTTGCCACACCCCTAGAGACTCTGGAACAAAGAAGACACATGAGAAGAACCCAACTTTCTTCCTTTTGCTGTGATATGGATGGATCTATCTCAGGTTTCACTCAGGGGGTCTGTCTGCATGTGAAGTACCTGTGACAGCACCTGTGCTCCTCTGCCCCTCATCAGCAATGACATCTACTTGGAGGAAAAGTTGTCCTGGGACTTGCAGAAGGGACAACCTGGAAAAACTATCATTGCACAGGCACCTTCAATAGCTCAGCTGGCAGAGCAGAGGACTTTAGTGTGTGTTTGGCAAGTGATTCTTAGGTCGCTGGTTCAACTCCAGCTTGAAGGAGGGATTCTTTTCCCTCCAGCCTGGCCTTAGCAGAAAGCAACAAAGCTGGTTATCTTGGGTCCATGTCTTCAGAGCCCTGCACTGCAATTGACAAAAGGATTGTGGGCAGGAGCTGCCAATCACATTTCTTGGGCTGCACCGGTTCTGTCCACACACAAAAGTTCTTTTGGAACAATGGCCGTTATTCCACAATAACAATGCAAGAGTCTACGCAGCAATTCCGCTATTTTGAAATAATTCTGAAGTAACCGACTTCTGCAAACCTCATTCTACATTGTTCCAAATTAGCTTTTTCAAAATAAGGCCTGTGTAGCTGCGCCACTGCTGCTAGTTTGAACTAGCCCCTCCCCAGGGCCATTCTGAGTTATTCTTCCCAGGGCTCTAAATCGAAGTAGCTCATCTACACTGGGGAGCCTGCCTCGGACTATTATGAGGTTTCCCTGCAGTGTAGACGTGCTAGTTCGAAATAAGCTATTTTGTAATCACTATTCAAGATCAGCTTATTCCAAAATAAATGAGCTGTGTAGTCGTAGCCAGAGAGATGAAGCAGCAGGAGGGAAACCAGAAGTGCAGAGGCCAGCCAGAAAACTGAGTATCCCAGGTACCCCCACATATTGTACCATGTTGGCCCCATGGTGTAAGGGGCAGTTCTCCTGACTTTGGATTCTGCAGTTAGAGTTCAAATCTCAGTAGAACATGCTGGGGTGGGCTTGTTGTTGTGAGGTTTTTCACACTGCATGTCTATGGTCTCTGCTGTGGGCTTTTTGCACAAGAATGGCTGTTCTTGTGCAAAAACTAGCCGAGTGTTTACCCTGCATGTGCATTCTTGCACAAGAAAATGTGCAGTAAACCATTGGAAAAGAGGGCTAAAACAGCCATTAGAGCTTTCTTGCACAAGAGATTGTCCATGCATGCTCTTTATAAGGAGATAAACCACCTCATAGAGCTGGAAGGAGCCTTGAGAGGTCAGCTAGTCCTGTCCCTGTGCTCACAGAAGCTCCAAGAACCATCCTTGACAGATTTGCCCCAGATCTTTCAATGGTTACCTCAAGGATTGAGCTCATTACCCTGGATTTAGTAAACTAACATCCAAACAACTAAGCTATCTTGCCTTGCTTTGGGGATGAAGCGAATAGCAGTGTGGATGTGCTCTTGCACAAGAACTCTTGCACAAAACAGTTCTTGGGCAAGCAGCCTGCAGTGCAGATGGAGCCTAAAGTTTTTCATATTTTTTGTTTTAAAAATATTTCAAACAGTTGTTCAATGTGCCCCAGGCCTGGAATTGTGCTGCAGCTGCCTCCCTCGCTACGGTCGCTGGCTCCATGTGCACTGGCCTTCTGTCTGGGTGCTGACAGGGGGTTGAGACGTGGCAGGTACCGATGGGTAACAGGTGCCAAGGCGCATACAGAGACGCCAGCGTCAGCATCTCTGCAAGTGACCTCACTGTGCACACCTCAGCTTTTAGGAAACACCCTCCTCCTGTCTGCGCCTAACACCAGTGTCACTGTCTGCTCCTGAGGGGTCCTGCCCCGGGGAAAATGGCAATTCCTGAGGACACTTGCCCAGTGTTGAAACATCTCACAGATAACATGGCAAAGAGGAAGCCAAATAGACTCTACATCTACAGGGAAACATCAAAACTGTCAAGCCAAATAGGACTTGAACCCACTGCTTTTTCCATTAGGCTACTGGGGGACACCAAGGATGAGAAAGAGACAGAAATTTGCTCTTCCAAATGCACATTCCTCAATTTTAGGTGCCAGATTCAAGCCCTTGGAAGGAGCCAGAAACACAGGGGGGGCTGATCACACCCCTCTGAAAATCAGCTCTCAGGATGCATCTCCAGCTGCCCCCAGAGTGTGAGTCACCCCCACACTAGCCATAGGTGAAACTCAACACCTTGACATCTCGTCTCCCTCCCAAAGCCAGGGGCTTGTTCCCACAGCCGCAGCCTCAGCAGGGAGCCGCACTGGCGCTCACTGCTCCTGGGGAAGGGAGTGGGTCCCACAGGATCTGGGGCTGGCGGGGAATGGGCAGTTGTCACTGAAGGGGAAGGATAAAACGCAGCCACGTTGCCGAGGGCAGGAGACATTGTGGGACAGCCCTGGGGGAGCTCTGCAATGTGACCCTGGCTCCCAAGGCAGCAAGTGCAGAATTCCCCTTGGTGAGCGCGAGAGGCTCCGACCGGCCTGGTCTGAATCCGGCTGACAGGCTGGACAACCCCGATGCTGGAGTGTCAGAGCCCCTGTCAACCGGCCTGTGTTTGTCCCCTCCCCCACCAGGCAGGGCAGGGCCCACACTCCCAGCAGGGAGTTACAGGCGCGTCTCTCACAGACCGAGCACTGGGACGACCATGGAGCAGGACTCACTGGCCAGTGTGCGCTACCCAGGGACTTACAGTGGGAGTCAGAGCCCTGCCCAGCCAGTGCCAGTCACCTCTGCACCCGCTCCAGGTTTCTGGTTTCCTTCTCCCAAACCAGCCTCTCAAATCAGCCTTTTCCTGAACCAGCAGTTCCATGCGTGGGCTGGGGAGGCCTCTTCTGTGTCCCAAGAGGACATAGGAAAATGTGAGTGAAGGCCACAGCAAGGCACCACTGGGAGTTGAACCCAGGATCCCCTGTTTACAAAACAGATACTTTAGCCAGCTAAGCCATGGTGCCTTCTACAGGCCAGCACCTAAAACTGATCTATTCTATGGTCCCAGACAACACCTTTGACTCCCAAAGTGCAGCCATTTCCCATTTCCCCTGGCGGTGTCTGGCTCCCTGGGCACAGAAGGCTACAGCTCAGTGGGCAGAGGCTCTGACATGCACATCTCCCCCAGTCGCTGGGACTGTAGAGTTGGCCTTGAGATTTAGCGTTGCTCAGGGGAGGAAAAAGTGCAGCAAACACTGATCATCTGGGTTGTAAGCCCTTGGGTCTCACAGTCTGGGTTGGAGACCCCAGGTGGGGGCCCGGCCTCCTTTAGGTTGGTCCTTTCCAGAGGGCACAGAATTAAGAGATAATTCCTTTGCCCTGTAGCTATCTGAGTTGGCCAAAGATCAAGTAACATTTTTTTTGTTCACAGATAAATATAGGTGAAGCTTTCCCGTAGTAAGGATGGCCAAGTGGTTAAGCAGTTGGCTTAGAAATCCAAAAGTGTTTCATTATGCAGGCATGAATCCTGCTCGCAGTAAGGCCTGTGTTTTGGTCACACTCCTAACAATGGCAACAAGCTTGGCTGCCAGCTGTTTGCACATCTGGAACCAGAAATATCCTGAGCCTTGGTTCTGTTAGCCAGTTTCTTTTCAGCTCACTGCAAACTGCCTCCCAGCTGTAGGTGAGGCTGAGTGTGTGTGAAACCAGCGGTGCCTGACCAATGTGTCTGCTTTTCCTACCATCCCTCAATATGTACCTGGAGTCGGCTTCCTTCAGCTGAGCTTGGCCATGTCCCCACAGCAGGAAGCCAAAGGGAGCAAAGAGCAGAAGTGCAGGATGCTGGTGGGGGTGGGGTGTGCTCTGGGTTTGATTTAGTGAGTCTTAGTTAGACTGGCTGAATCAAGTTCCAGAAGATTGATCACAGCAATTCCTCTCCAGCTGGACGTGGTTCTTGTTCTTCTGTACAGAACAGCCAATGGGCGTTCAGATCTCAGCCTTGCTCAACTGATGGGAATAGAAACCAGACACCCAGCAGGTTTGAGCTGGTTTCAGTTGAGGGACCCGTCTGCCTGGTTTATGTGCATTGGCACAAGAACACATGAGGGGTTTGCTGACATTTTAAGAATCCCTGTACAATAGGAATCCATGACTGACACACCTGGAGGTGCAAATGTTTCACTTAGGATAATCAACTTATTAAGGGGGCACTTGACATTGGACCAAGGACCTCTACAATCGGCACTCAAACACTACCACTGAGTTACACCCAGCAGTGGTTGTATGGTTCAGCCCAGTGTTGGGAACTTAGCACCTGGCAGCACTGTCTGCAGGAGCAGGTGGTACCTCGCATATATGGCCATCAGCCACTGGGCCATAAATGTCCGCATTCCACCACCTGCACTGCAGGGCCTGCAGAGACTCCTCCTTCGACCACAGCTCCAACAGGGACTTTATCTGTGGCCCAGACCATGACAGTGCCTGGCGTTTGCTGCTCTTTGCTTGGTCCTGGGACGTGTCCCTGGAAGGCCAGAGGGGGCTTGTGCCTGTGACATGGCTCTCTGAGAGGCAGGAAATGCTCAGGCTTAGCCAAATGGCCAAGAAGCAACGCTTTACGGCAAAAAACACGAGGACAGCTCTTGGGCCGGATCCCCGGGTGATGCAGAGCAGCCACTTTCCCACCTCCCTAATTTTCCCACAAGCGGCAGCCGCATGCATTGGTCGTGTAGTGGTGAACATAGCTGCTTTCCAACAAGTTGATCTGGCTTTAATTCCCAGCCAATGCGATGTGGGGAGGAAGCAGCAAGGTTCTACTTTGCTCTCGGAAAATGGGCACAAGTGGATCCTGCAGCCAAGGTCTCCCTCTCACTGCTTTTCATCCTCTCTGAGACGCAGGAATCACTCAGTCTTAGCCAAACAGCCAAGAAGCAACGTTTTACAGCAAAAAACACGAGGACAGCTCTTGGTCCAGATCCCTGGGCCAGCTACACTTTTCCAGTTAAGCTAATTCTGCTCCACCAGCAATCTGTCTCCAGTCAGTGCTTCTGCCACGGCCAGGCCCAGGAGGGCTGGGGCCCAGTCGCTTTTCACCACAACTTCATAGGAGGTCAAACAGGAAGGGTGTTAGCCCCCTGGCCTACTGTGCTTATCCCCCTGGCCTGCTGTGTCTGTGGAAAGGGGGGAGAGGACACACACTTGTCACTGGGGAACAGGGCGCATGGATCCCACTCGTTCCTGCAGAAAATGAAACAGGCTGAGCATTTTGCAGAGAACAGGCCAGAATCCTGCTGGGGGAGGCTCCATCATGCACAGACTGCGCAGGGCCAGACTGCTGGGAGGAGGCTCTGGCCATGGACTTTCCTCCCTCTCTGTTACCTCCTGCACCTGGGGCTGAAAGGGACGTGGGCTGCAGACTGGTCCTGCCCAGCTGCCTTCCCCAGTGGGAGGAGAAAATGCTCATGGAAGGGCTCACACATTGTCCCCAAACATTGGCCTGAGGGCCTGAATTCTTGCTGCCCCTGGGTGCAACCAAATGCCCCTTGTGGGGGGCAGGATCCCCAGCTCACACCCCTCCTGTCACACTTGGTGCCATGAGAACAAAGCTTGCAAAGGGACTTGAATTCCCTCCATCTCCCCTTGCTGCTGCACTAAAAGAAATCCTGAAACCGGCCCCTTCTCCTGTCACAGGAGAGATGGAAATGGGGCCGTTCCTTGTGGGGAAAGAAGTGGGTGTGTCAGGAGGGGGATTTGAGCTTAAACCTCCTCACAGACCAGAACCCCCCATTAGGGGCAAGAAAGAGCCTTGAGTCAGGCACTTGAGAACACTTGGCTTGTTCTATGCTGTGATGGGGGTGTGAGAAGGTTTGTCACATATATCCTCGCTAGCTCAGTTGGTAGAGTGTGAGACTCTTAATCTCTGGGTCATGAGTTCAAGCCTGATGCTCGGCGATGCTCTTCTTCAATTCTCAGTCTGCAAGCAATTGGCTCTCAGCTTTCACTAAGGCTTTGGAAAGAAAAAGTCTAGTCCTGGGGTCCAGCTTCAGGAGAACCAACTGCAATTTCCATCTTCTGAGGAGAAGGGAAGAGGATTTTCTTCTCCTCAGTTCTAGCTACATCAGCCAAGGGAGGAGAAAAAATAACCCTCCTCCTGCTGATTGTCCCCTGGTAGCTTCACCTCCTGCCACAGCAGTTCCAGCTTTGAGCTACAAATCTCAAGGGGCTGGTGAGGAAATGAGGAGCTTGCAGCTCTGGTTAGTGGCTTCCCTGAGAACAAGAGGTGGAGTGTTCACAAGGTGCATTCCCTCCCCTGCAGAGCAGGGTGTTAGAAAGAGCCAGGAACAGAATAGTCAGCCAAGTTCCACCAGAGCCAAAGTATGTTTCTGTTTCTGTGGTTATCACAGTTGCCTAACATGCAAAAGGTCCCTGATTTGAAACACAGGTTCTGCTCTTATTGCTGCTCCCCTGGGTGCCCAGGTACGTGCAGCTGCTGCTGACCAACCTGTTGATGAGCCCAACTCCCACGTGACAGAGTGGGGTGACATCAGCTGAGAATGCCCCTTGGTGCCAGCCTGGGGAAGGGAGATGAATCAGGCCAGGCAGCTGCTGGAGGCTTGTGGCTTGGCCTCCCCTGCCCTGGGAGGCTGGTGTATTGGGCCGGCTCTGCCTGGTGCCTCCCTTGTGTGACTTGCCCAGTGTCCACAGGCCAAATGTCAGAAAAGCTTCTTCCAAAAAAAGCAGAAGAAAAAGCTGCACAAATTGAGTTTCAAAATGTGCGTAGGTTTTTCCAGAAGAGCCGTTCAGTGTAGACACAGCCTGAGTGTTGCTCAGCACTGGTAGGAGACAGGGAAGGACAAAATGCTCTAACGGCACCTGCAGCCTTTCAGAACCACCCCCAGCCTCAGCCCCAAGGACCAGCCCTTCCCTCCACCCTCACTGGGGTCTGCTGGGAACTATCTGGACTCAAGCCCACCCCCATGTCAGCCTAAGGATTGCCTGGCCTGTAAAAGGTGCCCTGGAAATGAGCTAAAGTGACACTCATGGAACTTGAACCCACAACTTTTGAATAACTAGCTAGGCTCATATTATTCACTACAGCTTAAAAGTCCAACATGCTTTCCATTGCACCACAGAGCCTGATGCCTTGTGGAGCTGGATATCACCACTCTCTGCTTTGCAGCATGGCAATTGCTGGGGGAAAAGAAAGGGGAGCCAGGTCTGTCTCTTTTGGGAAAGCAGGTAGGAAGAGGGAGGGGGCCACTGAGACCCTAACACTTAAAATAAGGCATAAGAACTGAGCTGCATTTGGAGAACATGGGTATCAACACCACTGCCACTCATATACTAAGCAAGCACTCTACCACTTGAGCTAATTCTGCTGCTTGCAAAAGACTCACTTGCCCCACTCACCTTGTTCCAGAGCCCACAACTTTGGGGCTCCGTGGCATAGCAGAAAGCATGTTGGGTGTCTAAGCAGTGGTGCTTGGTGTGCGTTAGGCCAATCATTCAACAGTTCTGGGTTTGAATCCCACTGCAGTCGCTCTTAGCTGCTCTCTGATTTCCAGAGCAGCTTTCACAGAACAGGCTGGACCTGCCCCTGTTGCATGATGAGAGTGGCAGGGAGCTTGTGACAGGACCTCTCTGGGTGCGAGAGACGTGCCTGTAACTCTAGTGTCTGGCTCAGACACTCCCGCAGAGGGGCCGTCCAGCCCGATTCAGACCAGGCCGCTCGGAGCCTCTTGCGCTTGCCGAGGGAGATTCTGCACTTGCTGCCTTGGTCACATTGCAGAGCTCCCCCAGGGCGTCACCAGGCCGGCCTCCCGCGCCCTCGGCAATATAGCTGTGTTTTATCCTTCCCCTTCAGTAACAACCAGCCATTCCCCACCCAGCCCCAGCCACTGTGGGACCCATTCCCTTCCCCAGGAGCAGTGTGAGCACCAGCGCGGCTCCCTGATGAGACACTTCCCTGGTTTCGGGAGGGAGACGAGACGTCAAGGCCCATGACTCGGAGCCAGCTACAGATACCCATGGAAAGCTGATTTTCAGAGGGGTGTGATCAGCCCTTCCTGTGTATCTGGCTTCTTCAAAGGGGTTTCATCAGGAGCAAAAAGTTGAAAAAGGGCCATTTAGAAGGGTGAATTTCTGACTCTGGGGTTGCCTTCTGTGTGCCCCAGTGGCCTAATGGACAAGGCACTGGCCTCCTAAGCCAGGGATTGTGGGTTCAAGTCCCACCTGGGGTGACAGTTTTCTCTCACTGCCAAAGAGCTTACCTTCTTCTGCTCTGTGAGACAGTTGGCAAGGATGCTCCCAAGTGGTTCTCTCCCTTGCTCCACAGAACCTGTTCAGGCCCCTCACTAGCCAATGCTGGTGTGAGTGCTAAAAGCCCAGGTATCCAAAGTCAGAATGAAGGGGAACATTTTGCTCCAGAAGGCCCAGGAGTAACAGCCAGAGGGAGGTGGCTGTAGCAGAGCAGGGTCTGTCTGGAGACAAAGCGGAGCCTAAGGATGAGAAGGCCCATGAGAGACAGGGATTCCAGAGCAGGGTGGGCAGCGAGCTAGTTATTTGGTCTGGCAAACTGACAGAAAATCCCCGGGCCCTGAGCATGGTGTGGGCGAAGCCCATGGGACAGTTTGCCTGGTGGGGTTTGGAGATGTGGATCTTACACCTTGTAGATTTCACCTTTGCAACATCCTCTGGCAAGGAGTTCCACTGAGCACAAAAATGCTTCCTTTTTAACTTGGTTACTTACCAGTTTCATTCTGTCACCCTGGTTCTTAAGTAGGCAAAAAATAATTTCTTATTTGCTTTCTGCACCCCTGTCATCATCACATAAACCCCTGTCCCGTCGCCCCTTGCTTGTCCCTTTCCCAAGCTGAGAAGAAGAAGTTCCATGAACTCCTGGGAGCTGCTTTCCAAAGAAGAGGCATTTCCAGCAGAGAAGATGGCCAAGCCCAATCCCCCTACACAAAGCCCCAGGAAATACCAATGGAGATTGGGAAAGCTCCCTCTCGGGCAGCGCTACGGAATGGATCCGGCTGGCCATCAGGCTGACAAATGCCATCAACAGACGAGTCCCAGTGAGACTTCTCAGCCCAAGTGCAGAGACTGTGGAGTCTCCCACTCCCAGCCCAGTGGCAGAGGGGCAGCGCCCTGAGAAGGTGGGTCCTGAGGCAGAGGAGACCTTTGAAGGGAACAGAGACAAGGGAGACGTGAGGTGAGAGGAAGGGGAACAAGTTGCATCTTCTCAAGTGAGACGTGGTGGGAAACTGCCGGTTCCGGTGCAGACTCTTGCATTGTTGTTGTGGAATAACGGCCATTGCTCCAAAAGAACTTTTGTGTGTGGACAAAACCTGCACAGCCCAAGAAATGTGATTGGGAGCTCCTCCCCACAATCGTTTTGTCAGTTGAAGTGTAGGGCTCTGAAGACATGGACCCAAGGTAATCACCTTGGTTGCCTTCTGCTAAGGCCACGCTGGAGGGAAAAGAATGGTTCCATCAAGCTAGAGTTGAACCAGCAACCTAAGGATCACTTGCCAAACACACACTACAGTCCTCTGCTTTGCCAGCTGAGCTATCAAAGGGTGCCTGAAAAACCGTACTTTGTCCAGGTTGTCCCTTCTGAAAGTCTCAGGGCAACTTCTCCCCCAAGTAGATGACATTGCTGATCTGGGAGGGGCAGAAAGTTGGGTTCTTCTCATGTGTTGTTTTTGTTGCAGAGTCTCTAGGGGTGTGGCACCGAAACCTTTTGTGTTGGCCGTAATGTTTTCCTTTATTTAAAATGAAGTTTGATCAACTAACATGAGACAGTTCAAATGCTTAATCATTTAATGATTTAAATTAAACTTTTCTCCCCAGCTGCAGCCCTAGCAAAATGGCTGGGGTGTGATTATGTCATTAGTGGCGAGTGTCCATTAGTAACCAAGAGTCCATGGAAAGGTTTGGGGAGGGCAGGGGCTCAGCAAAGGGGTGGGGTCTTGGGGAAGGGATGGGATAGATCCTGGCTTGCCCTGACATTGAAAAGGTGACCTTGGGGGCATGTGGCCCCCTGAGCAGCCTCTGATGTTCCCTGTGTGAGCCCCAGAACCAGCCCTGAGTGAGGGGGGCTGAGGGAGAGCAGCACACACATGCCAAGGGGCTGGCCAGGGGCAGGACATGAGCCCTGGGAGGCAGCAGTGACATCACAAGGAACTTTTGCAGCACCTCAGCTCATTGGCTGGGAGGCAGTGACCTTACAGAGGGTCCATGCAACAGCCAGGTGGGACAGGCTGCAGGGCTGGGGCATCTCAGAGACCCCCATGGCCTGGCTGCCTGGAATCTCCTTTGTGAGGTTTCCCCTTGAGGGCAGAAGGGATTGAGGGTCCCATCTGGGAGTGTCTCTGTGGAGATTTCCCCTTTCCCCAGGCTGCAGTGGGAGGGGCTGGGGCAGGCAGGGGTACAGGAGGGACTAGCACTGTACTGAAGAGAAATCTGGGAGAGGCAAGAGAGAAAGCTGCTAACACCCCATGAGAATGGGATTTGAACCCCTGCATGCAGAGCACAATGGATTAGCAGTCCATCACCTTAACCACTCAGCCACCTCACCTGAGCTGGTGAGGTTAGTTTCAAACTACCCAAAGCCAGCACGGCCAGGAACCTTTGTGCCACTCGCAGGCTGGCCGGGGACACCCAGGGCTGGAAGGTTTTGGCTTTTCACAATGTTCCCTGGGCTGTTGTACAAAGCTCAGTGCTGGTAACAAACCCAAACACCCCCTGGCTACATCTACCCTGCAGGCTTCTTACACAAGAACTGTTTTGTGCAGGAGTTCTTGCGCAAAACATCTTGTGCAAGAGCACGTTCATACTGCCATGTGCTTTTGGGCAAGAATGTCCGTGGCAGTGTGCACACTCTCTTGTGCTGGAAAGCTCTGATGGCCATTTTAGCCATAGGGGTTTCTTGCATGAAAAAAACCCTGTTGCCCATATACTACCTTCTTGCACAAGAGGGTCTATTCCTCATGGGGAGAGGGTGAGATGCCTCCTATGCCCACTCCCTCCAAGAGTGGGAGGTGAGCTCTGAAAATCACGCCTGAGCTCTTGTTTGCCCTGAGCAAGGGCAGCAACTGGGAGTGAGGTACAGAGAAAGTTTGGGCATGTGAATGGGACACATACATTGCTGGACTTACATTGCTGGCAAAGGACATTGCTCAAGCCACTTGAGCCGAGACTTATTTGTGGGTTGGTTCTGAACCCTGCTTGTGGTATTTTCCCAGGCGAATGCCACGTTACTTCTCACCCTCTTTCATTAAGATTTTTTTTTCTACATTCAGACTCTGTGCTGGCAAGTGGGGAAGCATCACCTCCCCTAGGTACTCGGACGGGGGGGTGGATTTCCCAGGCTGCTGAGTGGGGGCTCAAGCCACTTTTGTGTGAGATGAATGAAGAGAAACCCCTAGACATAGAACCCAGGCCTGGCTGCTGCCAGCACTACCTGGCAGAAGAGTTACACTAGCAGGGGGACTGACCAAAGCAAAGGCCTCGCTATGAGCAGGCTTAGAACTTCTTTAGGGAAACCCTATTGGATTTCTAGTCCAACACTTTGACCACTTGGCCATCACAGATGTGAAGACAGCAAAGTCCCAGGGCCAGGGGAACTGGCAGATAATCCCGATGCCCAGGCCTGATGTCACCTGCCACACAAAATTCACACAGCAAACTGGGCTCTTGGAACAGGGGAAGTTTGGGGGCTCGTTGCTGGGCCGTGGGGTGAAGCATCAAACCAGCCCCCTCCTGTGGGGCCTGTGAGTGTTGCTGAATGTTTGCCCCTGGAAACGGGAAACAAAAGGTCTGGGAGCCACACAGAGACCCTGCTGGGCTGAAGTCCCAACGACTCCATTTTGTCTTTGCCTGTGGGCTTGTCTGTCTGCAGCCTGGAAACCTCCTGTCTCCTCAGACCACTGGTCTGGATGGAGCGTTCCAGAAGTCGGAATAATGGAATCGCTGTGTAGACGCTCCCATTGTTATTGCAGTGTAATGGCCGTTATTCCCAAGGAACGCTGCTGTGTAGATGCAGCCTGAGAGAAATGCTGAGCAAGGGCTCCTGCAACGTCAGGGGAGTCATTGAAATGAGGTCACTTCTCTAGATATAAAAATGAAGCAATGTCAGGAGTGGGATTTGAACCCACGCCTCCATTCAGAGACCAGAACACCCAACTGAGGGAAAGACAGAACCTTGAGTCTGGCGCCTTAGACCACTCGGCCATCCTGACAGCTATGCAAAAGTATTCAACCAAAGTTTTCTTACATGTGTGAGTTGCTCGGGAGGCAAAGGGAGCACCTCTCTTTCCCCACCTAACAGCCGCTCTACAGCACAGCTGGGTTTATCCCCACTCACCCTCATCTACCGTTGTGAGGTGTTTTATAGGGAGCTGACAGGAAACAGAAGAGGGGAAAACTCTGGCCGGCAGAACCGAAGCCTGGGATTGTCCTGTGCCAGGAAATCTGTGTCAGTGCCCTTGGGGATCCTGAGCAGGGTTGGTACTTGGGGTGGGGCCGGGGGCTGTTCTGAAAGGCTGCAGGCACCGTTAGACCCTTTTCTCCTTCCCTGTCTCACCCCAGCGCTGAGCAACACTCAGTGCCGGTCTGAGCATCCGTCCTGCTCTGGGGCGTCTCTCTGTGGCAGGAACCTGCCCAGGCGGCTCTCACAGTGAGGCCCCTCCCTGGCAGCACCGAGCAGTGAGAGCTGAGCGAAGGGGGAGGCAGGGCCAGGGGGAGAAGGCTCCATGACTGTGTCAGAGGGAGGCTCTGCCCTGGCCAGTGGGGAATCGTTGCCTCTCCGAGGGGCCCAGGCCTGGTGGGTCGTTTCCCCAGGTAACTGAGTGGGGGCTGGAGCCAGTTCTGGGTTGTCTCCTTCAACAACAAAACTGAACCAATGGATCTTGTGCCGACCTGACACTGCGCTGGGCTAGTGCTGTGTGTGCCACAGAGCTTCCTGCAGGGGTGCCCACATGGGAGAGGGGAGGGGCAGTTTGAGTCACCAGCTCTGCCCCTTCTGAAGAGCTTGTGAAAATGGCAGGTGCTGTCTTGGCAGTGAGGGAGAGGTGGGAAAGGGGCCCTGAGTGAACCTCTTGGGTCACAGCTGCTGTTACAATGAGATAAGATAAATGACTTGGCAGATGTCAGGTGAAACTGGTTTCCCTGACTGGGAGTTGAACCCAGGCCTCAGCAGTGAAAGTGCTGAATCCTAACCACTAGACCATCAGGGACACATGAACAAGGCTCTTTCCTTACCTACACTAGCCTTTCACAGGCCACTTTCTGTCCCCTTCAGGACATGGGTCCATTTTCCATTGTCCAGAGGGGACAAGAACAGAAACCAAACAGAACATCAAAGCAGCCAGACTGGGCCATGCCAGTTGCCCAACTAGCCCAGGATCCTGTCTCACAACAGCAGCCAATCTCATTGCCCAGTGGGAATCCTCCGGACAGACATTTGTTAAGTGATCCCTCCCGTCACCCATTCCCAGCTTCTAGAATACACCAGCTCAGGACACCTGCCCTATCCATCCTAGTGAAATGCCATTCATTGTGGCCACCAGGGCTTCCAAACTTGAGTAGCTCTGCATTAAGGGTTCTTATTAATGTCAAGAACCTCAAGCAATGTAAAGCTACATTGTGATGGAACTGGAAAGGAAAATATTTCAACTAGAAGGAAATTTTCTAAGGGGGCACTTGGATTTGAACCAAGGACCACTTGATCTGCAGTCAAACACTTTACCACTGAGCTACACATCTGCAGCCAATGTTGGGAACTGGATAAGGAACAAGAGACAAGAGGCTTTTGTGTAACTCACATCCCAGGTGCCACCCTTGGGCTTGGTCTCCACACTGAGCAGGCGGGTGGCAGGGGTCTGATGCTGTCACAGCTGCAAGGCAAGTCACCCACCTGGCCCCTGAGCTCCATGTGGGCAGCAGCCAGACAGTGTGAGTGGAACAGAGGGTCATGGGGGGGCAGGGATTTGTATATTTTAGGAAGGGTCCTGAGTCCTGGCTCCCAGCCACGCACCTTGGCAGAAAGACCAGCGGCCCCTGCACAAAGTGCATTGTGGGAATAAGAGTTGGGGCAGCAGGAAAGGGGCCGGCCCCTCAGCACCAGCGAGCCGGTGGGAGAAGATGGGAATGAATCCTGCTACCTCTCATGCGAAAAAGGCAGCACTTTTCCAATGGAGCTAATTCTGCCCCACCTGCAACCTGTCTCCAGTGCTTCTGCTACTGTCTGGCCCAGGAGGGCTGGTGTCCAGCAGCTCTCTGTCCCAACGTGGCTGGCTTTTGGGGAGAGCAAGTAGGAAGTGGGGACCAGGGCTGGGCGGGGTGGGGGGGGGGCTACTGGAGCCACTTAGCCCCCTGGCTGGATCTGCTGGTAAAAAGAAAAATTGGAAATTTCACTGGAGAATGTGGGCATCGATCCCACTACCTCTCACATGCGAAGCGAGCGCTCTACCACTTGAGCTAATTCCCCTGCTACATGCACAATGGTCTTCTTGGAAGCTCTTCCCTTCTCCACAGAGACGTCGGCCTTCTAGGTCAGTTAGTCGTGGGAAAGGAGAAGGCTCCGAAAAGGCCTCAAGGGCAGATCTCAAGGAGACTCCCTATAGCAAAGCCATGGGGGCGGGGGGGGGGGGTCTCTGAGATGGCCCCTGCCCTGCAGCCTGTCCCACCTGGCCATTGTCATGGACTCTCTGTGAGGTCATCACCTCCCAACCTCCTTTAGCCAATAAGCTGAGGGGCTGCAAAAGGCCCTTGTGATGTCACTGCCACACCCACCCCTGCCCTCCAGGGCTAATGTCCTGCCCCAGGCAGCCCCTTTGCATGGCTGAGCTGCTCCCAGGGGTGAAAGTGACACATTTCTTACAGGGCCTGTTCTATTGGGCACCACCCCTTGGGCTGGGCAGGAGGGAGGGGGAGGCTCAAGGCAGGAAGTTGGGGGAGGGGTTGTGATAGGACAGTACCTGTAAGAAATTAAAATGTGGAGTGTGGGAGGCTCAAGGCAGGGATTTGGGGAGTGTGTGAGAGTGGGGGGGGGCTCAGGGCAGGGGTGAGGATGTGGGAGGGTAGAGATCTGGGATATGGGGGAGGCTTGGGGCTGGGACTGTGTGTGTGTGTCAAGGGGATCCCTCTGCTCCGTGCTCCCTGAGGCCCTTTAACACACATGGACTGACCTGGGCGCAGGCCAGTGAGGGGGGTTTCAGTGAAGCTACATGTAAATGGATCCCTCTAGCAATCCCTGCCAGCCACACGCACAGGGGGAGGGGACTTTAGCCAAGGAAGCAGAAGCAGCCACTCTGAGGGAGGTTTAGAAGCAAAGATGGGCTGCTGCAAAGATGGATGAGGGGATGTCACAGGGCACGAGCATGATAAGGGGAGCAGAGGGCCCTGCTGCACCGAGAGACATGGCAAAGCCTGGGATTGAGCCAGGGACCTTTAAATGTTTCATCTAAGGCTCCACACACTGAGCTGCCAACAAACCCGTCTGGCTCATTATTAACTGTCCAGGATGTTTGGCAGCCGTGTCACAAACATGATGCCCCAGGAAGGCGAGACTGGTGTTTCCTGCCCCCTACAGTTTGACTTGCTCCTTCCTGCCTTAGCTCCCGGGCTGACCTGGCAGCTGAAGTGGTCGGGGGCCCAGCAGCCTGGGCAAGGAGTCGGGTGGCCAGACCCTGGTGGCAAGAGTCTTGGTGCTACTTGTTTCTCTGCCCCCTCTGGTGCCCTCACTCCTCACCCGCAGCCCCTGCTGCCTGCCTGGGTCCCTGTGCTGTGTCAGATGTTCAATGAGCCCTCCTGTTTCACACGGGCTGGGAGTGGCTCTGGGCGAGGGAACAGGGCTGTGTCATTCCCTACAGGAGTGGGAGGCTCCTGGAGCCCTGAGCAAGCAGACTCCCCAAGGGGCATATGACACAATGAGAGACAGGCGGCTGGTGTCTCAGGGAGGGGCCGTCTCTACAGCAAGCATCTCTGTAGCCAACACTCTAACCAACTGATCTAGCTGACCTATCAGACCCCCAACTCACAAATGGCCCTTTCAGAAAGGCGCCTCCGGCAGCTGCAGGGCTGTCTCTGCAGCTGCCAATGGCTCTTCTCTGATAAGACCACTAGCGACTCACTGTGACGTGGGCTGGCTAGTCCAGCTGGTTTGAGGCTTGGTCAAGGTGGCTGGTGGCCAGCACCTTGCCTCCCAGTTTCTTCCCTGTCGGCAGCAGCCACAGCCCCTTTCGGCCACTGGGTCAGCCCAGGAAGGGAGGCGGGAATGGGGCCAAGTAGGGAGTCAGGCTGAGGGGTCAGGCAAAGCTCATTTTGCTCTGTAGGGCCACTGGTGACAGCTTCTCTCTTGTGTGCTGCTGAGGAGAAAAATGCCCTGAGAGGGCCCATAGAGACCAATTTAAAAGAGAATTTAGATGGAGGCACCTGTTAGTGCCAGGGGGGCAAGAGCCAGAGCCTGGCAGCTGCTGGGACCACACAGGAGGGTATCGGGGAAGCAGCAAGCTCCGGCCAGTTTGTAAGTTCCAGGGCCCAGCCCATCTCACCCACCCGCTGAGCCAGACAGACCACAGCATAGACACGAAATTCTCTCTGGGGAGCCTGCAGATAAAGAAGCCAAAGCACATGAAGTGGGAGGGTTTTGCAGCAATAAGCCCAGCCGTCCCACTGAGATTTGAACTCAGCTTGCAGGATTCAGAGGCCTGCAAGCTGCCCCTTACACCGTGGCACCTACATGACCCAGCAGTGACTCAATTAGGCTGAACTGGAGTTCTGGCTCCTGCCCCCTGGGACCAGCGTTGCTTGTTTTCCTTCCACCCAGAGCCCCCTTCTTCTCCTGGACTGCAAGGAGCCTCCCTGGGACAGGCACAAGACTCTGTAGATGGGCCAAATGTCGGAAAAGCCTCTTCTGAAAAATGAAAAGTGTCTCTAAAACCGTGCTAAACGATGGTTGCAGACAACATCTCTGAATTCCAAAGTGCAGCCATTCCCCATTTCCCTCCAGGGTCTCAAGGCCTGTGCAGCCCAGGAAATGTGATTGGCAGCTGGTACCCACAATCTTATTGTCAGTTCAAGGCTCTGAAAACATGGACCCAAGGCAACCACCTTGTGCTCAGACTGGGCTCTAGGGAAAAGGCTCTCGTCTTCAAGCAGGAGTCCAACGAGCAACCTAAGAGTGACTTGACAAGCAAACGCTCCAGCCGTCCACTCTACCAGCTGAGCTAGGGAACGGTGCCTGAGAAATGTTGATTTGTCCAGATTGACCCTTCTACAAGTATTAAGGCAAGTGCTACCCCAAGTGGGCAGCATCATAGATGAGGGGCAGAAGAACCCAGCAGCGCAGGGGTTGTCTCATGCAGAAAGACCCCTGAGTGAAACCTGAGCTAGATCACGCTGGCTGTGTCTACACTGGGCCACTTATTCCGGAAAATCAGCCACTTTTCCGGAATAAGCTGCGAGCTGTCTACACTGGCCCTTGAATTTCCGGAAAAGCAACAATGCTCTACTGTACAAAATCAGCCGCTATTCCGGAAAAACTATTCTGCTCCCGCTCGGGCATAAGTCCTTATTCCGGAACACTGTTCCGGAAAAGGGCCAGTGTAGACAGCCCAGTAGTCTTTTCCGGAAAAAAGCCCCGATCGCAAAAATGACGCTCGGGGCTCTTTTCCGGAAAAGCGCGTCTACATTGGCCACGGACGCTTTTCCGGAAAAGGGCTTTTCCAGAAAAGCAGCCTGCCAATGTAGACGCTCGTTTTCCGGAAAAACTGAAAACGGAATAGTATTCTGTTTTAAGCAGTTCCGGAAATTCATGCCAGTGTAGACGTAGCCAAGGAAAGAAAGTTGGGTTCTTCTCATGTGTCTTTTTTGTTCCAGAGTCTCTAAGGCTGCAGGAGGGGAAGATCCACAAAAAATAAACCACTTGAGTGAACCTTGGTCTAGCCTCTCACTTGTGCTGCTCCTACGCCCAAGGCAATAGCTTCACAACCAAGGGCTGTGTCTACACTGGCATGAATTTCCGGAAATGCTTAAAACGGAATACTATTCCTTTTTCAGTTTTTCCGGAAAAGGAGCGTCTACATTGGCAGGCTGCTTTTCCGGAAAAGCCCTTTTCCGGAAAAGCGTCTGTGGCCAATGTAGACGCGCTTTTCCGGAAAAGAGCCCCGATCGCCATTTTCGCGATCAGGGCTTTTTTCCGGAAAAGACTAGTAGGCTGTCTACACTGGCCCTTTTCCGGAAGAGTGTTCCATAATAAGGACTTATGCCCGAGCGGGAGCAGAATAGTTTTTCCGGAATAGCAGCTGATTTTGTACAGTAGAGCATCGTTGCTTTTCCGGAAATTCAAGGGCCAGTGTAGACAGCTCGCAGCTTATTCCAGAAAAGTGGCTGATTTTCCGGAATAAGTGGCCCAGTGTAGACACAGCCAAGGTGTGTTGAGTCGATTTACCTCAGCCTAGAGCCAGCGCAGGGAGTAGAACAGGTTTCTTTTCCTTTCTCAGAAGCAGGGAATCCACATTCTCTGAGGCCCCATCCTGAGACTCCCTCCCTTTAGTCCCGGAGGCCACTAGGCAGAGCTTGGCAGCTGCTGGGAGCAGACGTGAGAACATCAGGGAGAAACACAAAGGTTACGTCTACACTGGCCCCTTTTCCGGAAGGGGCATGTAAATTTCACCAGTCGTCGTAGGGAAATCCGCGGGGGATTTAAATATCCCCCGCGGCATTTAAATAAAAATGTCCGCCGCTTTTTTCCGGCTTTTAGAAAAGCCGGAAAAGAGCGTCTACACTGGCCCCGATCCTCCGGAAAAAGTGCCCTTTTCCGGAGGGTCTTATTCCTACTTATTCCAACGAGCTGAGGTGCTGCAAAAGTTCCTTGTGATGTCACTGCTGCATTGCAGGCTCATGTCCTGCCCCTGGCCAGCCCCTTCACATGTGTGAGCTGCTCCCCCTCACTCAGGGCTGGTTCTGGGGCTCAAGCAGGGAACATCAGAGGCTGCTCAGGGGGCCACATTGCTAGGCCAGGGGCCCTCCTGTGGGGCTGTGAGTGTTGCTGTCCCTGCTGTACAGACAGGGCCATAGAGCCTCAGGAGGCTGCAGCGGTGGGAGACACTTCACTGGTTTCGGGAGGGAGACGAGACGTCAAGGCCCATGACTCGGAGCCAGCTACAGATACCCATGGAAAGTTGATTTTCAGAGGGGTGTGATCAGCTCTTCCTGTGTATCTGGCTTCTTCAAAGGGGCTTAATCAGGAGCTAAAAGTTGAAGAAGGGAGATTTAGAAGGGAGAATTTCTTTCCCTGACAGTCTTTTCTGTGTGCTCCAGTGGCCTAATGGACAAGGCACTGGCCTCCTAAGCCAGGGATTGTGGGTTCAAGTCCCACCTGGGGTGACAGTTTCTCTCACAGGAAAAGAGTTTACATTCCTCTGGTCTCTGAAACAATTAGTGCGGATGCTCCACAGTTGCTCTCTCCCTCTCTGCAGAAGTTGTTCAGACTCTGTACTAGCAAATGCTGGTGTAAGACGCAGATCTGAGTGCTAAAAGCCCAGGTATTCAAAGTCAGAATGAAGAGGCACATTTGGCTCTCGCAGGCCTAGGAGTGACAGCCTGTGGCAGAGCAGGGTCTGTCTGGAGATAAAGTGGACCTGAGGATGAGAAGGCCCATAAGAGGCAGAGACTCCAGAGCAGTGGGGTGGTTAGTTATTTGGTTGGGCAAAAGGACAGAAAAACCCCAGGCCCTGAGCATGGTGTGGGTGAAGCCCATGGGGCAGTTTGCCTGGTGGGGTTTGGAGCGTGGAGAAGCTGTGAAGCTCTGTGAGTGGATAAGGTCCCTGGCTGAGCTGCGCCACCAGCCTTATGTGCGACTCAAACTGTCCCTCGTCCCCTTTTGTGTGTCTGTTGCGCTTCCAGCTTCTTTCCTCAGGTATGTTCATCCGGCAAAGACCCCAGCAGGGATCTTGTATCTTCCTTTGTGCAGCTCAGCCACAGACACAGCCAGGGCTGGAAGGAAATTGCTGCACTTTGGGAGTCAAAGGTGTTGTCTGGGACCACAGAGCAGTTTCACCCAACAGCTTGAGGGGGGCTCCATGGCTTAGCTTGCTCCTGCTAAATGGAAGAGCCTGGGTTCAACTCCCGGTGGTGCCCTGTTGCTTCCTTTGCTCACATTTTCCCAGGTCCTTCTGGGACACAGAAGAGGCCTCCCCTGGCCACCCATGAAACTGCTGGGCTGACCCAGGGCCTGAAAGGGGCTGTGGCTGCTGCTGACAGGTCAGAAGCTGGGAGGTAAGATGCTGATAGCAAGAGAGTCCAGCTGCCTCTTTGCCCTGGGTCTCAGTGCGCCATGCCAGCCAGCAGCCACCTTGACCAAATGTCAAACCAGCTGGACTGGCCAGCCCACGTCACAGTGAGTCGCTAGTGGCCCTGTCAGAGAAGAGCCATTGGCAGCTGCAGAGACAGCCCTTCAGCTGCTGGACGTGCCTTTCTAAAAGGGCTATTTGTGAACTGTGCTTCGGTTGGCTGGCTAGTAAAGTTGGTTAGTTCTTGAAGCTAGTAATGCCAAGGTCTTGGGTTCAAACCCTGTGCTGGCCACAGATATGTTTGCTGTGGTGACCCCTGTCTCCCTCCTTTAGCTGCCTGCTATGGACAGGGAAAGAGAAATAGGCACAAGACTGTGAGCTTTTCAGGAAATAGGCCAGAAAACTGGTAAGAGGAGGCTCCAGCCTGCACAGACCCAGGGGCTAAAAGGGCCTTGGCCTGGCTGGCTTTCCCCAATAGCAGGGAAACTCTTCTCTTCCCTCTATTGTGGGGCTACTCATGGGCCTGCTGGCTCAGCTGTTTAGAGCTTGATGCTAATAATGCCCAGGTCACGGGTACAAGCCCCATGCAGACCCCACAGTAGCCGAATTAGTTTTGTTTGAGCTGCTCCCCACGAAAAGCCGTGAGAGGGAGCCCTTGGCTGTGGGACCCTCTTGTGCCTGTTGCTCAGGGTTAAATAAGATCTCCCCCAGGAGGCTGCCTGTTCCCTTCCCATTGCATTGGCTGGGAATCGAACCCAGGTCAACTGCTTGGAAGGCAGTTATGCTCACCACTATACCACCAATGCCTGCCTGCAAAGTTTCTGGGAAAATTAGTGAGGAAATCCTACATCTGCCATGAGGCTAGCCAGAGGCGAGAGGGTGCCTGTGTGGTTTGGGTAAAGCAGAACTTCTTGGCTATTAGGCAGAGACCAGAAGTGGTGACGCTGGGGTAGTGGCTGCCCTGCACTCTGCATGGTGTGAGGAGCTGGGCAGGAGAGGAGTCCCAGAGGTTGTTGGGTGGGAGAGTAGAGTTTATCAGACTTTGGGCTAAGCTCTAGAGCAGCCAAGGGAGAGGTGGGGAAGTGACTTCTGGATACTCTGTGTGGCCCAGGGATGCGGACCAAGAGCCGTCCTTGTGTTTTTTGCCGTAAAGTGTTGTTTCTGGGTCCTTTGCCTAAGATCGAGCACGTCTTCCTTTTGGAGAGCCATGTCACAGGTACAACCCCCAGAGACCCCTTCAGGGACACATCACAGGACCAAGCAGGGGGCAGCACACACCAGGCACTGTCAGTGTCTGGGCCAGAGATAAAGACCCTCTTGGAGCTGTGATCCAAGGGGGGGGGGGGGTCTTTGCAGGCCCGGCAGTCCAGATGGACGAATGCAGACATTTATAAACATAAAAACATAAGAACGGCCATACTGAGTCAGATCTAAGGTCCGTCTAGCCCAGTGTCCTGTCTGCTGACAGTGGCCAGCACCAGGTGCCCCAGAGGGGGTGGACCGAAGACAACGATCAAGCAATTTGTCTCCTGCCATCCGTCTCCAGCCTCTGACAAACAGAGGCCAGGGACACCATTTTATCCCCTGGCTAATAGCTTTTATGGACCTAACCTCCATGAAATTATCTAACATATGGCCCAATGGCTGATGGCCTTGCAGAGAAAGGCCACCTCCCCCCTCCTAAATCCTAGACCAAGTCAGACCCAAGGTCAACGAATTGCGGGAGGGGTATGTGAGGGCCCGTGAGGGCAGGTCCCGCTCTGGGGAAGCACCGCAGCACTGTGCATACTGTGAGGAACTGGACCGAATCCCGGGGTGTGGGGAGCCCCTGTCTCCAGGGATAGTTGTGGAGTCTGGGATGGAGACACCTGGGAAGCAGCGGCTGCAGCTTCAGGATGACAATGTTGATGACCTGCAGTGCCAGGAGACGCAGGAGGACTCCCAAACGTCTTCAGGCAGCGGGGAGGGAACATCAGGTGAGTGCTGGGAGGTTGCAACACCCAGGACATGTTGACACTTGCAGTCTCCTTCAGGAGGGGGATGCAAATGGAGACATTCAAAATTGTAAATGAAACCGGGATTTAAATATCCCGCGCTCTATTTGCATAATCGTGTCCGGGTGCTGTTTCAAAATACTTTATTATGAAATAAAAAACACCGTTTAGATGCAGTTATTTGGGGAGAAAACCCTTCTTCTGAAATAACCCTTAAACACCCCCTCTGGTCTGGACCTAACAGCAGTGTCAGCGTTTGCTAGTCGGGGCTCTGGACAGCACCTGCACAGAGGGAGATGGCAACTGCGGGACGCCCTGACCCACTGTCCCAATGTCTCCCAGCAGAAAAGAAAACAAAAGAGGCCAATGCAAACAGCCCCCTGGCAGCCAGGGAGTCAGCACGTCGGTGGGTGGGACAGGACGCTGGGGTCCGAGCTGGTCTCTAACTCGCTGAGTGCCCTTGGCCCATTCAGTGAATCTCTCCCTGGCTCTATGGCCCTGTCTGTACAGCAGGGACAGCAACACTCACAGCCCCACAGGAGGGGGCTGGTTTGATGCTTCACCCCATGGCCCAGCAAGGAGCCCCCAGGCTCCCCCTGTGTTCTGGGAGCCAGGTTTGCTGTGTGAATTCTGTGGGGCAGGTGAGGTGAGGCCTAGGCACGGGGATTAGTTACCAGTTTCTCTGGCCCTGGGGCACTATTGCGCTCACAGCTGTGGTGGCCAAGTGGTTAGACTAGAAATCCGATAGGGTTTCCTTGCGCAGGTTCAAATCCTGCTCACAGTGAGGCCTGTGTTTTGGCCACACCCCTAACCTGGGCAACAAGCTGCACAACCCCTGAGCCACTCTCCCTGCCCCCAGTCAATCCCTTTCTGCGCCTTTCCAAGAGATACACGGGCCATGGTGCCTCATTACGGGTCCCTGAGCTCTAGGGGCTGCGGGCCCTTTGTGTCTCTCAGCTGTAGAGGAAAAGGCTTCATGCCTGGTCACTGCTCCAAGCTTGTTTGTGGCCAATGGGAGCTGCCTGCTTGAAGCCCTGGCCAGTCCCCACAAGCTCTTATTCACCCCGGCGTGTGACCTGTGCCCCCTGCGCAGGGAAGGGGCTGCCTGAGAAATGTGCTTGGGTGCCAGGAGTGTCTCCCAGCGAGAGCCTGCCTCTGGCACCCCAGCCCCTCCCTTTCCTCAGCCCACTGGCCCTCCCTGTGATGGAAAAGGGCAAAGACTTGGCAGATTTCATTAATACAGATGAGGCTGGCTTCCCTGACTGGGAATTGAACACAGGCCTCAGCAGTGAAAGTGCTGAATCCTAACCACTAGACTATCAGGGACATGTGAACCAGGCTCTTTCCTTACCTAAACTAGCCTTTCACAGGAAGTGGGTCTGGCCCACGAAAGCTCATCATCTAATAAACCATCTGTGACGGACCGGGCCGTGTCTGGGCACAGCTGAGGGCATCCACTCAGGGCGAATTGCTCAAATCCGGGGTTCCTTACAGCCCCCGACTGGCGACCTCTCCACACAGGCCACAAACCAGTCTCACAGAGCGCTTCAGCTGCCTGCCTGAAGTCTCCCGAGCAAAACCCCTCCGACACCCCAGCAATATCCGTGCCCCAGATGGCCCCGGGCCTCATACACAGGTGGGGGGTCCTAGCACCCAATCCCACCTACCCCGAACAAGTTCTGTCCGGTTCCAAGAAACCAGCCACAGATCCCTGGTCAATTTACCCTCTGGACCTTACCCACAAATCACGCTGGGCCAATCCTTTAGAATCTATATCTAAAGGTTTATTATTACAAGAAAGAAAAGCACGAGAGTAAGGTTATTAAAGTACAGTACGTTACATGCACCGAATCTCCCAGTTCTCGATGCAGGCTCTAGCAGAGATGTTACAGCTGCTGGTTTAAAAGTTCTTATTGCACATCCTACGATCAGGATGGGTTCACAGGTCTTCCGGGCTCTTCAATCCCTGCAATGCTGCCTCTGGGATGAAGTGCTGAGCTGAGAACAAAATGGCATCGACCACATGGCCTCTTTATACTCCTTCCTGGCCTCTTCTAGTCTGCAGCAAGTCACCTGGTCAGAGGCCAATCTCTATATTTCCTGCTGGCTGCCCTCAGGTGACAAATCCCATTCTTTGGGTGTGTCCATAGCCTATTGAGAGCCATTGTTCCACAGGGCTTTGCTACTCAGCCTGTCCATAGCCATGCTTAACCACATTCGCAGAAATATTCAGCTTCCACACAGATTACAGATTCCTACCTACACACACAGACATTATACACTCACATAAATAGCGTACATAAGATCAACAAACAATAATCTCCCATTCAATACCCCACATGGCTCCCCCCACACCAATTTCTGGGGCCAACACCCCCACCTAGGGGTGCAGCAGCGATCTGGCTGCTTCCCTCCAATTCAGCAACGTGACACCATCTTGTTAGTCTTTAAAGTGCTACATTGTCCTGCATTTTGCTTCAACTAGCCTTTCACAGGCCACTTTCTGTCCCCTTCAGGACACTGGTCCTTTTTCCATTGCCCAGAGGGGACAAGAACAGAAACCAAACAGAACATGAGAACAGCCAGACTGGGCCGTGCCAGTTGCCCAACTAGCCCAGGATCCTGTCTCACGACAGCAGCCAATTTCATTGTCCCGAGGGAATCCTCGGGACAGACACTTGTTAAGTGATCCCTCCTGTCACCCATTCCCAGCTCCTGGAATACACTAACTAGGGACACGTGCCCTGTCCATCCTGGTGAAATGCCATTCATTGTGGCCACCAGGGCTTCCAAAGTTGAGTAGCTCTGCATTAAGGGTTCTTATTAATGTCAAGAACCTCAAGCAATGTAAAGCCAGAGTGTGATGGAACTGGAAAGGAAAATATTTACACTAGAAGGAAATTTTCCAAGAGGGCACTTGGATTTGAACCAAGGACCACTTGATCTGCAGTCAAACACTCTGCCACTGAGCTACACCCACACAGAAATTGGCATCTGCAGCCAATGTTGGGAACTGGACAAGGAACAAGAGACAAGAGGCTTTTGTGTAACTCCCATCCCATGTGCCACCCTTGGGCTTGGTCTCCACACTGAGCAGGCGGGTGGCAGGGGTCTGATGCTGTCACAGCTGCAAGGCAAGTCACCCACCTGGCCCCTGAGCTCCATGTGGGCAGCAGCCAGACAGTGTGAGTGGAACAGAGGGTCGTGGGGGGCGGGGATTTGTATATTTTAGGAAGGGTCCTGAGTCCTGGCTCCCAGCCACGCACCTTGGCAGAAAGACCAACGGCCCCTGCACAAAGCGCATTGTGGGAATAAGAGTTGGGGCGGCAGGAAAGGGGCCGGCCCCTCAGCACCAGTGAGTAGGTGGGAGAAGATGGGAGTGAATCCTGCTACTTCTCATGAGCAAAGGCAGCACTTTTCCAATGCAGCTAATTCTGCCCCACCTGCAACCTGCCTCCAGTGCTCCTGCCACTGTCTGGCCCAGGAGGGCTGGTGTCCAGCAGCTCTCTGCCCCAACGTGGATGGTTTTGGGGAGAGCAAGTAGGAAATGGGGGCCGGGGCGGGAGGGCCACTGGAGCCACTTAGCCCCCTGGCTGGCTCTGCTAGTAAAAAGAAAAATTGGAAATTTCTCTCCTCATTGGAGAATGTGGGTATCGATCCCACTACCTCTCACATGCAAAGCAAGCGCTCTACCACTTGAGCTAATTCCCCTGCTTCATTTACAGTGGCCTTCTTGGAAGCTCTTCCCTTCTCCACCGAGATGTCGGCCTTCTACGTCAGTTAGTCCTGGGAAAGGAGAAGGCTCCAAAAAGGCCTCAAGGGCAACTCTCAAGGAGACTCCCTGCAGCAAAGCCATGGGGGGGGGGGGGCTCTGAGATGGCCCCTGCCCTGCAGCCTGTCCCACCTGGCCATTGTCATGGACTCTCTGTGAGGTCACCACCTCCCAACCTCCTTTAGCCAATAAGCTGGGGGGCTGCAAAAGGCCCTTGTGATGTCACTGCCACACCCACCCCTGCCCTCCAGGGCTAATGTCCTGCCCCAGGCAGCCCCTTTGCATGGCTGAGCTGCTCCCAGGGGTGAAAGTGACACATTTCTTACAGGGACTGTTCTATTGGGCACCACCCCTTGGCCTGGGCAGGAGGGAGGGGGAGGCTCAAGGCAGGAAGTGGGGGGAGGGGTTGTGATAGGACAGTACCTGTAAGAAATTAAAACGTGGAGTGTGGGAGGCTCAAGGCAGGAATTTGGGGAGTGTGTGAGAGTGGGGGGGGCTCAGGGCAGGGGTGAGGATGTGGGAGGGTAGAGAAGTCAGGGCACAGGATCTGGGATATGGGGGAGGCTTGGGGCTGGGACTGTGTGTCGAGGGGATCCCTCTGCTCTGTGCTCCCTGAGGCCCTTTAACACACATGGACTGACCTGGGCGCAGGCCAATGAGGGGGGTTTCAGTGAAGCTACATGTAAATGGATCCCTCTAGCAATCCCTGCCAGCCACACGCACAGGGGGAGGGACTTTAGCCAAGGAAGCAGAAGCAGCCAATCTGAGGGAGGTTTAGAAGCAAAGGTGGGCTGCTGCCAGGATGGATGAGGGGATGTCACAGGGCACGAGCATGACAAGGGGAGCAGAGAGGGCCCTGCTGCACCGAGAGACATGCCAAAGCCTGGGATTGAACCAGGGACCTTTAAATGTTTCATCTTAGGCTCCGCACACTGAGCTACCATCAAACCCGTCTGGCTCATTATTAACTGTCCAGGATGTTTGGCAGCCGTGTCACAGCCTGAGTGTTGCTCAGCACTAGTAGGAGACAGGGAGGGACAAAATGGTCCTTTCAGAACAACCCCCAGCCCTAACCCCAAGGACCAGCCCGTCCCTCCATCCTCACTGGGGTCTGCTGGGAATTGCCTGGATGCCAGCCCACCCCAGTGTCAGCCTAAGGACTGACTGGTCTGTAAAAGCTGCATCCTGGAAATGAGGAAGCAGCTAAAGTGACTCTGGTGGGACTGGAACCCACAATCTTTGAATGTTTAGCTGGACATATTAACCACTACAGCTTAGAAGTCCAACGTGCTTTCCATTGCACCCCAGAGCCTCATGGGCTGGTGAGTTTGATATCTCCACTCTCTGCTTTGCAACATGGCAATTGCTGGGGGGTGGGGGTCTGTCTCTTTTGGGAGAGAAGGAAGGAAGAGGGAGGGGGCCACTGAAATTAAAGGAGAAAGCTGTAATTGGAGAATGTGGGCATCGATCCCACTGCCTCTTACATGCTAAGTGAGCACTCTACCACTTGAGCTAATTCCCCTGCCTGTGAAAGGCTTTGCTGCCTCACCCACCTTGTTCCAGAGCCCACAACATCCCTGCGAGTGCTACTTGTGAGACTCACACCTGTGGGTCGGCTAGCTCAGAGGTTTAGAGGACGTGGTGCTCATATCACACTGACGCGTCTTAAGAGCAAGCCCCTTATTTCAAGCTATAACAGGCTCGCTATTCCGACGTCCCTGCATGGGGATTTATTTCGAAGTGCTGTGTAGCCAGCCCCAAATTACAAAATAAGCTATTTCAAAATAGGCGCAGTGATTATTTTGAACTATGGGACGCACCCCTAGTGAGTTAGAGCTGAACTCTGCCCCCAGCTCCCTGCTTCACCCACCCACGTACTGACTCCCTCGCTGCCATGGGGCTGTTTGCATTGGCCTCTTCTCTCTGTAGCCAGGCTTCAGCCAGGACTGTGACCCGGCTCCCTGCACCTGGGCCCTGCATTTCTCATCCCTTCAGAGACACTTGCTAGTGGAGGAATAAATCACAGTCACGTGAGTGTAGATTATGAAACTTTGTAGCTGTTGTTGCCTTGGAAACTCCCCACAGACCTTCCCCTGGGGTCCCGGGCAGCCCGCTCACACTGCACAGCTCACTTCGAGGTGAGGGTGCTGTGTAGACGTGCCCGTCCTGTTGAGGGCCAGCCTGCTGGGGGGAGGCTCTGGCCACTTCCTTTCCTCGTGTCTCTCAGACTGTGTCTACACAGCAGGGCTACGTCTACACTGCAGGGTTTTTGTGCTAGAGCAACTGCTCTTGTGTAAAAACTTGCAGAGCGTCTACACTGAAGGCACATTTTTGCGCAAGTAAATTTATAGTGCAGCATCAGACAACAGGGCTTCTTGCACAGAAGTTATTGTTCTCCCCATGAGGAATAAGCCCTCTTGTGCAAGAACTCGCCCACAAGGAGGCAGTGTGGATGGGCAACAGGGGTTTCTTGCTCAAGAAAGCCCAATGGCTAAAATGCCCATCAGAGTTTTCCTGCGCAGGAGAGCATCCACACTGCCATGGCTGCTTTTACAGAAAAGCACTTCTCTTGTGCAACAGCACAGGGAGGTGCAGCTGTGTAGTGTGGGCAAGACATTTTGCACAAAACAGTTCTTGTGTAAGAAGTCTGCAGGGTAGATGTAGCCAGGGGGTGTTTGGGTTTGTTACCAGCACTGAGCTTTGTACAACAGCCCAGGGAACATTGTGAAAAGCCAAAACCTTCCAGCCCTGGGTGTCCTTGGCCAGTCAGCAAGTGGCAGAAAGGTTCCCTGAAGTCCTGACTTCAGGTGATTTGAAGCAAACCCTACCAGCTCAGATGAGGTGGCCGAGTGGTTAAGGTGATGGACTGCTAATCCATTGTGCTCTGCCCGCATGGGTTCGAATCCCATCCTCATTGGGTGTTTGCAGCCCTTTCTCTTACCTCTCCCAGAGGTTCAGTGCCAGCCTCTCCTGCAACCCTGCCTGCCCCACAGGGGAAATCTCCACAGAGACACTCCCAGCTGGGACCCTCAATCCCTTCTGCCCTCAAGGGGAAACCTCACAAAGGAGGCTTCAGGCAGCCAGGCCATGGGGGTCCCTGAGATGTCCCACCTGGCTGTTGCCATGGTCCCTCTGTGAGGTCACTGCCTCCCAGCCAATGAGCTGAGTTTCTGCAAAAGTTTCTTGTGATGTCACTGCTGCCTTGCAGGCTCATGTCCTGCCCCTGGCCAGCCCCTTGGCCTGTGTGAGCTGCTCTCCCTGCCCCTGTCACTCAGGGCTGGTTCTGCGGCTCACACAGGGAACATCAGAGGCTGCTCAGGGGGCCACATTGCTAGGCCAGGGGCCCTCCTGTGGGGCTGTGAGTGTTGCTGTCCCTGCTGTACAGACAGGGCCATAGAGCCTCAGGAGGCTGCAGTGGTGAGAGACACTTCCTTGGTTTCAGGAGCTAGATGAGACGTCAAGGCCCATGACTCGGAGCCAGCTACAGATACCCATGGAAAGCTGATTTTCAGAGGGGTGTGATCAGCCCTTCCTGTGTATCTGGCTTCTTCAAAGGGGCTTAATCAGGAGCTAAAGTTGAAGAAGGGACAGTTAGAAGGTGAATTTCTGTCTCTGGCACTGTCCCACCTGACAAAGAATTTACATTCCTCTGCTTTCTGAGACAGTTGGCAAGGATGCTCCACAGTGGCTGTCTCTCTCTCTCCCTCTCTGCAGAAGCTGTTCAGACCCCTCACTAGCCAATGCTGGTGTTAGGTGCAGCTCTGAGTGCTAAAATCCCAGGGGTGCAAAGTCAGAATGAAGGGGATGCATTTTGCTCTAGAAGTGACAGCCGGAGGAAGGTGGCTGGAGCAGAGCAGGGTCTGTCTGGAGACAAAGCGGAGCCTGAGGATGAGAAGGCCCATGAGAGGCAGAGACTCCAGAGCGGGGGGGCTAGTTATTTGATCTGGCAAACTGGCATGGCCCAGTCTGGCTGCTTTGATGTTCTATTTGGCTGTTCTTGTCCCCTCTGGGCAAGGGAGAATGGACCCTCCCCCCATCCTGAAGTGGACATTAAATGGCCTGTGAAAGGCTAGTGTAGGTGAGCAAGGAGACCTGCTTTATGTGTCCCTGGTGGTCTAGTGGTTTGGCTCCAGTGCTTTCACTGCTGTGGCCTGAGTTCAATTCCCAGTCAGGGAACCCCCCCCCCCCCCAACTTTTACCAACCAACTCCATAGTCAACTTTCATGGCCTTAGTCAACTTTCTTGCCACATGTTACAGCAGCTGTGACCCAAGAGGTTAACTCAGGCTCCTTTCCCACCTCTCCCTCACTGCTAAAAAAAGGGTCTAATGGTGCCAGCAGCCTTTCAGAACATCCCCCAGCCCTTCCCTCCCCCTTGGCTGGGCACTGTCTGGACTCAGGCCTCCCCAGTGCCAACCTAAGGGCTCTGGAGCGGACAGGGCAGCTCCAGGGGCAGAGTCCTTTTTTCTGCAGTAGTTTAAACCCAGCCCCTTGGTTCCAACTAACTTTACTCCTCATTTTTTGCCCTCTGTGTCTCCCCCTCCCCGCTGGTAACACAATCAGGACTTTTCCCTGTTGAAAGAACAAACTCTCTGGTTTTTATGTGGGGAATGTAGAACTGGGGAGGGGCTAAGGAAAGACCCTGGGAGGGGGAGGAGGCTGGGAGGAAGGGCTAAGGCTGGCACCTTCCTCTGATGGTCCCACTGCCTCATGTCAGGGGCCTCGGCAGCGCTGGGGGGGGGGCTCCAGGGGGAGAAGCTGGTTTAGGGGAACTTGAGCTGCTGGGCCACTGAAGCAGGCCCCCAGCAGCAGCCTCTGTGCAGAGCACACACGCTCCAGGCCTCCCAGTCATATTGAGTCTCCCCGTGTGGCTTGGGCTCCAGAGCCTGCCCCCCAGCTGGTGCCTTGAGGTAGCCACTGCAGCAGCAGGAATTTGGGCATCAGGTCCCCTGCTTTTGGGGACAGGAAGCCAAGCCAAGGCCCTTTTAGCCACTGGGGCTGTGCAGGGTGGAGCCTCCCCCTACCAGATCTCTGCCCTGCTTCCTGCAATGCTCACATTTTTGCTTTTTTCTGCTTCCCTGTCCATAGCAGGCAGCTAAAGGAAGGGAAGTCACCAAACTGAACACCACTGTGGCCAGCATGGGGCTTGAACCCATCACCTTGGTGTTATTAGCACCACGCGCTAACCAACTGAGCTAGCAGGCCTACAAAAGTGCAGTTCCACAGTTCACCAGTGGCCCTTTCAAGAAAGGTGCCTCAGGCAGCAGCAGGGACGTCTCTGATGGGGCCATGGGCGACTCACTGAGATGTAGGCTGGCTAGTGCAGAAATCAGAGGAGCAGGAGCCTGGGTGGGTTCAGGGGGGCCTTGAGCAGGAGCAGGTTCAGGGGAGGGGCTGCTGGGCCACTGACGCAGGTGACCAGTGGTTGGCAGCAGCGCTGTGGGCTGGGCACATGGTCCCAGTCTCCTGGACATATGGAGCCTCTGGGGCCTTGGGCTGGAGGAGCCTGCCCCCTTCAGGGAGCCTTGGGCCAGCCACTGCAGCAGCAGGAATTTGGGCATCAGGTCACCCCACTGGGGACAATGGAGGGAAGAGAAGAGTTTTGCCTACTCTTGGAGAAAGCAGGCCAGGCCAAGGCCCTGTGCAGGCTGGAGCCTCCTCCTGCCAGTTCTCTGGCCTGAGTCCTGCAAAGCTCTCAGCCTTTTGCCTGTTTCTGCTTCTCTGTCCATAGCAGGCAGCTAAAGTGTGTGGTTGGCAGGGACAGAAGTAGTCACCACAGCAAACAACTGTGTGGCCAACATGGGGCTTGAACCCATGACCTTGGTGTTATTAGCACCACGCTCTAACCAACTGAGCTAGCCGGCCTTCAGGAGCTGAGTTTACAAATGGCCCTTTCAGAAAGGCACCTCCGGCAGCTGCAGGGATGTCTCTGAAGCTTCCAATGGCTCTTCTCTGACAGGGTCACTAGCGACTCACTGTGACATGGGCTCACTAGTCCAGCTGGTTTGAGGTTTGGTCAAGGTGGCTGGTGGCCGGCAGACCCAGGGCAAAGAAGCAGCAGGAATCTCCTGCTGCCAGCACCTTGCCTCCCAGCTTCTTCCCTGTCGGCAGCAACCGCAGCCCCTTTTGGCCACGGCGAAGAGAAGCAGGAATGGGGCCAAGTAGCGAGTCAGGCTGAGGGGGGCAGGCAAAGCTCATCTTGTCTTGCAGGGCCACTGGCAACAGCTTCTCTCTTGTGCGCTGCTGCTGAGGAGAAAAACACCCTGAGAGGGACCAGAAAGACCAATTTAAAAGATTGTTTAGAGGGGGGGCACCTGCTAGCGCCAGGGGGGCAAGAGTCAGAGCCTGGCAGCTCCTGGGGACCACACAAGAGACCACAAGGGTAAGCAGCAAGCTCCAGGCAGGTTAAGTTTTAGGGTCCAGCCCATCTCAGCCAGGCAGACCATAGCATCAGACTGAGCTCCAGGGGGCATTGGACACAAAACTCTCTCTTTGGGGATTCTACAGATGAGGAGCCCAAAGCTCATAAAGTTGGAAGGTTTTGCAGCAACCAGCCCAACCCCAGCAAGTCCCACTGAGATTTGAACTCAGATCACAGGATTCAGACTCTGAGTGCTGCCCCTTACAACATGGGACCTTCATGAGCCAGCAGTGACTCAATTACGCTGAACTGGAGCCTCAGCTCATGCCCACTGGAACCAGCTTTGCTTGTTTTCCTTCCACCCAGAGCCCCCTTCTTCTCCTGGGCTGCAAGGAGCATCCCTGGGACGCCCTGAGACAGGCACAGGACTGTCCCATAACCAGCCCCACCCCACCGGCTTTGGTAGAACAAAGGGGGGGGCTAGCTAGACTGCTCCCTTCTTACACACTTCAAAAAGTCCATTTGTAAACAGGCCAAGACTGTGTGGCCTAAAAGATAAAGCATCTGACTTTGGGTTGGAAAACTACAGGGTTTGAGTCCCTTTGCAGTTGTGTTGACTGTGCTTGTGGGTTCTGGTATCTCATGCTTGGAAAGGTTCTTTGTAACGATATGTATCCATTGGAAGGCCTCTAGCTATTCAGCAAATCTAACCTTTACCATTCTGCAGAGAGGCAGCAATTAACTGTAAAGCCTGGGCTCACATTCCATCTAAATGGCATTTCAATAGGGTCACACTAGGCTGTGAGAAGGGGCTTGGATCCTAAGGACACCCACTGTCACCAAGTAAGAAACAGATCTCAGGATGGGTAGAGAAAACTTAGTTAACAGCATTTTGTCTGGCAAAAAACTGCTTACCAGTGTTTGTGCAATTGGCATTCTATGATTATTGTCCTCACTTTCCTATTGTTTGTCTGTGTGATCACTGTCTGGTTTGTAACTGTTTCTCTCTGCTGTATCATTAATGTTGCTGGGGGGAAATCAACAAAGGTGGTGCAGTATGATTGGTTAGGTAAATCATAATAGTATGTTATCTTTGGTTAGTAACATTAAACTAAAATAATTGGTTAAGCAGGACTCAATTTTCACTCTATAAACTGGGGTCCAAGAAGGAGACCAGGGAGAAGAAGGAAAAGGGGAAACGAGAAGAGGAAGAAGGAGGAAAAGGGAAAGGAAGGGAGAAGACCAAGAAGGAGGAGAGAAGCCCTGGAAGCAGAACTCACCTCCAAGGCAGCCTCAGACCAGAGCAGCCAGGACTCCTCTGCATGATTGTTGAAATGGTTTGCTGTGTGAATTCTGTCAGGTGACGTCAGGCCTGGACACTGGAATTATTTATCAGTTTCCCTGAGCTGTTAAGTCTCAGAGCTGTGATGGCCGAGTAGTTAAGGTCTCAGAGCTGTGATGGCCGAGTGGTTGAGTGGTTAAGGTGTTGGACTAGAAATCCAATAGGGTTTCCCTGCGCAGGTTCAAATCCTGCTCACAGAGAGGTCTGTGTTTTGGTCACACCCCTTCCTAGGGCAACAAGGTACCCAAACTCTGAGACCGGGGAGAAGAACCTGCCAGTCCCATTAGAAGGGACACCTGGGCTATGTCTACACTCACAGCTTCTTCCATGAGTAATATGCAAATGAAGCTAAGTTTGGAATATTACTGAGCCTCATTTGCATAGCTAATGAGCCACCATTTTTTTCCGAAGAGACTCTTGCACAAGAAGGAGCGTCTACACTGCCCCTTCTTGCACAAGAAAAACCCTCTTGCGCAACGCTGTTACACCTATTACTTTTCACTAAACACAATTATCAGACTGCCCAGTGCACATTCCTACCTTCCTTTGTGCTCTAATTACTGGCCACCTGCCTTTCACACAGATCATTGATCCTTGTGACTTTCAGGTACATTCACATGGCAGCTGTTTGAACATAATGTGCTTCTATTGCATGATCAGCACCAGAGTCTCCGGTTGTGTCTACACTGTGAGTTTTCTCAGCAAAAGATGTGCTCATGAGCAGGGCTTGCCAAGCAGCGGGGAGCTCTGCTCGCCAGCCACGTGCTTTCGCATGGTTCTGCGCTCTGCGCACACGCAGATCATTCTGCGCATGTGCAGATCGCTCTGCTCCAGCTCTTCCGGGATGTAATTACTTACATCCACGGGCGAGTAGATTACATTATTTGCAGAGCCCTGGTAATGAGTCATGATCTCATTTGCATATTTTCTGACAAACTGGTTTTGTGCTAGGGTTGTTGTGCAAAAAACAAGCAGCATGTAAGTTTTCTGTTTTTGCAAAACCCCCTTTTTCTGCAAGATCAGGATACCTCTTTTTTGGGAGCATAAGAATCTTGTGGGAAAAGGGAAATTTGTGCAAAAAAAATGTTCACACTGCTTGTTTTTGCACAGCAATCCCATTGGCAGAAAATATGCAAATGAGATTGTGACTCATGCAATTGAGTCCCTCATTAACATATTTTTTACAGAGAAAACTTCTAGTGTAGCTGTAGTCTCTATGAGCCTCACTAAATCAAACACCTAGGGAACCTCCTGCTCTTTGCTACTATCCTACTCCCACTGTGAGGGCACCACCAAGCTCAAGTGAAGGTAAAACCAACTCCAGATACATGTTGAAGAATGGTGGGAAGAAAAGACCCATTGACCTGGGAACAAGGCACCACTGGGAGTTGAACCCAGGATCTCCTGCTTACGAGGCAGGCGCTTTAGCCAACTAAGCCATGGTGCCCTCCTTGGAAGCAGCCCTAAAACTGTTCTACTTTATGGTGCCAGTCACCCCCTTCCCATTCCAAAGTGCAGCCGTTCCCCATTCCCCTCCAGCTCTTGCCATGACTCAAGGCCTGCGCAGGCCAAGACATTTGATTGGCAGCTGGTACCCAAAACCTTTGTGTCAATTGTAGCACCAGGCCCCAAAGGGACAGACCCAAGGCAGCCGCCTGGTCCTAAGGCCGGGCCTGCAGCCAGAGGGAGGGAGAAGAATCTCTCCTTTCAGCTGGAGTTGAATCAGCCACCTAAGGGCACTTGCCGAGCACCCGCTACAGGCCTCTGCTCTGCCAGCTGAGCTATGGAAGGTGCCTGGGGCAGGCTGCTTTGCCTATGTTGGCCCTCTCATGAGTGCCAGGGCAAGAGCCCCCCGAATGGGAGGGGCAGAGGAACCCAGCAGCACAGGGGTGTCACTGGCGCTTCACCCGCAGAAGGACCCTTGAGTGATCCAGGCAAAAACGCCGCGTCTCGCTCCCTGCAGCTCCCCTTGCTGCCCTGGCAGGCGCTGCCCCTTCTCCCACTGGCCTGGGCCTGGCCTCCCTCCCCCGCCCGGCACCACAGAAAGCCCCTTGGCGTGAGCCTGGGCAAGCTTAGGCCCTGGGCTCTGGGGCCAGCCCCGTTGTGTGTCAGAGCCCCCTGGCCACAATGCTACTCCAGGGGGTCTGGTTCCAGGGCCTCCTAATCCCAGGGACTGGGGGGCTGGAGGCCTTTGCCCTGGAGCCTCAGAGCTCCCTCAGTGCCACCTTCCAGGAGGGGGAATCTCCCGCAGGGCCGGTGCGATGTAGGAACCTCTCCCAGGGCAGTGCCCCCAGCCCAGTCCCTGCCCCTTGCGGGGGCAGGTAAGAGATACCCCCTCCCCTTCCCCAGAGAGCAGCCCCCCAGGGCTATAGGGGCGGATCTGGCCCTGGGCTGCTCCCAGCAGAGGTGGCTTTGATCCCAGCCTGGGTCCAGGGAAACTGCTCCCAGCTCCCAGCATGTGCGAGGTTGGGGGAGTGAGCAGATCAGCGTTTGCAGATATTTACACTTATTTGCATAATGCGGATGCAGATATGCAGGGCTCGGCACTTAGGGCAATCTACCCGCCCGTGGTGAGTAGATTTTAGCCCGGTGCGGTGCTCAGTGCAGTCTGTGCATGCACAGTGATATGTAAATAAAATGTTACTGGTCTGGCAAAAGTTTGTGAATGGTTTGTCTGTCCATGGTATAAACACAAAGGCTGGAAACACTGGCCTGATCCCTTGGGGCTGGCCGAATGCAAGGCAGGGAAAACACTGGGTGAAGGGGGGGGATATTTTCCCCACCAGGCCTCTGTCCCTCGGAATACCTGGGGACGTTGGGTTTTGTCTCATTTTTCTTCCCTTTTCCCTGCTTCCCTCCTCGCTGTGAGGAGAGGGCAGCTCTCGCCCTCGCGGTGGGAAGCCCTGGTACAGGGATGGGACGGGCAGATGCTCTGAGAGGGAGTCCCTGGGCTGTTTGGGGAGAGAACAGTCTCATGTCTGCTCTCCTACACACCACCAGGATGGCCGAGTGGTTAAGATGTTGGACTTAAGATCCAATAGACATTTGTCTGCATGAGTTCAAACCCCCACTCCTGGTAGCTTCCCTTCTTTGGTGAGACATTGATCAGGATGGCGTTTAATCCTGCTGTAAGGCAGGGGACTGGACTTTGTCTCTGAAGGTTCCTTGGGCTATATCTGCACTGGTGGGTTCTTGTGCAAGATCACATCCATGCTGGTGTGTGAGAGCTGTGCTTCTGTGCAAGAGCACCCATGGCAGTGTGGATGCTCTCTTGTGCAAGAAATGCCTGTCCTGAGCTCCTGCGCAAGAAGCCCTTTCTTACCACAAAGTAGGAATAAGAGATCCTCCGGAAAAGGGCTTTTTTCCGGAGGATCGGGGCCAGTGTAGACGCTCTTTTCCGGCTTTTCTAAAAGCCGGAAAAAAGCGGCGGACATTTTTGTTTAAATGCCGCGGGGGATATTTAAATCCCCCCGCGCATTTCCCTATTCTGACTTCTCTCATTTCCATAGCTATTACGGGTTATGTGGCCAGTGTAGACACAGCCAAAGTGTGACAAAAATAAATTACTTGAGTAAAGTACAAAAACTCCAAAAAGGTCTTCAGTAGTGTAATCAAGTATTTCTACTTAGTTACTTTCCACCTCTGCTCGGCAGGCAGGAGTTCCTGGACCCTTGCTGGTCCACAAACTGGCAGTTGGTTACCGCTGACTTAGAGGAGCCCCAGGAACTACAGTTTCAGGAAGAATCAGCAAGAGATTGTGATTGGCTGCAAGGTGCTCCACATGCTAATCAGGAGGCATATGGCTGTAAACAGGGACATGGAGCATATTGTAATATACAGATTTTTAAATCTGGTGGAGTGTGTTTGAATGGGACAAGCACTTGGCTAAGATTATTTCTGTTCTTTAGTTTTCTAAGTGTTGTGTGAAAACATTCCCCATGAAGAGAAAGTGAATGCACATGAATGTGGTTGTGTACTGAGCCTAGCCCTGCTAACACTGTATTTTCAAGGATCATTTCTATAGTTAATAACTGGAGAAATGCAGCTGAAAGTGGTTGGTCTTGCTAACTATGAGAATGAGTAATAGTGTTCTTTTCTGAGTATTAAGTGAGCAAATAGTGTTACTTTAATGTATTTGCTGTCTGCTCTTGATGGTTGTTTCTTCTTTCCTGTTGGGAAGCTGGAGGAAGAGAGCACAGGGTGAGTGGTTGGCTACTGTTAAAAAGTTCAATATTAGTTTTGAAGTAGGGAGAAGCAGGGACTTCACTTTATCATCTTGTCCTGGCTTTTCTTTAATTCCTGGTTTTATTTGTACTGCTCTGGTCCTGATGCTGGGCTATGTCTACATTGGCATGATTTTATGCAAAAGCAAACATTTTTGCTGCAAAACTTACTGCCTGTCTACACTGACAAGGAGTTCTTGCACAAGGACACTGACGTTGTAATGTATGAAATCAGGGCTTCTTGCGCAAGAACTATGATGCTCCCGCTCAGGAATAAGCCCTCTTGCGCAACTGTTCTTGCGCAAGAGGCTATGTAGACAGGCAACATGAATTTCTTGAGCAAGAAAGCCCTATGGTGAAAATGGCCATTAGGGCTTTCTTGCGCAAGAGAGCGTCTACACTGGCATGGATGCTCTTGCACAAAATCATGCCAGTGTAGACGTAGCCTAAGAGTTTCCTCCCATGAGGAGAATGAATTTTGTGTTGTGCACCAGTACTAAGATCATGTGGCTTGTTTGGATGTGCCACTGTGGCACCCAAGTTATTAATAAATATCTTATAAACCTTTACCTTTCCCCTCTGCTGCCATGTCTCCTCCCCTTGCTCCATCAGCTCCCCTGGTGCCTGCTGCCTCCAACCCCCCACCCTCCTCTGCCCTCCTGACTCCTGCCCTTCTCACTGCCCTCAGCCTTCCTGAGACATGCCCCCCTCCACCAGCCCTTCTCTCTCCCCTGTGCCCACTCCTCCAGTAGCCCCACTCTGATCAGGTGAGCTACCCCTCCTCATCCCCTCATCTAACACCTCCCTCTTCATACTTGCCCTGCCTCTCTCCTCTGGTTCTGGCCTCTCCCCTGCAGGTGTCTGCCTTTCTGCTTCACCTCCAGAATCCCCTGACACCTGCACCTTCCCTTAGCCCTGGACCTTCCTGGTGCCTTCCCTTTCCCCTCTTTTTTCCTGATGCCCACCCCCTCACCACTCTCTGCCCCATTCCCCTCCTGCCCCTCTGTGCCCTCACACATGCCTTGCATCATCCCCACCTTTCTCATGCCCACCACTTCCTTTAAGCCTTCTCCCCAGCACCTCCCCCTCCAGTTCCCAATGCCCTCTCCTCTCCTCTCCCAACATCACCCTGTCCCCCCCAATGACACCTCCCCTCCTGCCCTTTTCCTTATTGTCTGCACTTGCCCCCCCACCACATTAATCTCTCCTGCACCCCAACCCCTTGGTGTCTTCCCCTTTCTTCTCCTGACCTGCCCCCTCCCATCTGCACAAGCCCCTTCCTCTCCCACCCCTCGCCTCGCCTCACCTCGCCTACCTTTTGCCTTCCCGTTTGCAGGGCTGGAGTCTGCTGCGATTGGGCCCCAGAAGTCCCCACAGCCTGGGCTCCAGACCACGTGCCAGAGCCAGGCCGCTCAGTGCTCACAGCCCCAGCCCATCACAAGATGACAGTCCCACCTCTAGCGAGGCTCTACGCCCCTGCGCCTTGCTCGGCGCATCTCCTGCCAAGGCGCGGCTTGGCTGTTTTTAAAAATGGCACTGCAACGCCAAGCCACGCGTGACCCCGCCACCTCCGGCTCAGCGTGTGTGACCCCACCCCCAGCACAGCCCCAGCTCCTCCCAACACTGCCGCCCAGGCTGTTAAGTCTCGGCTTGACAAAGCCCTGGCCGGGTTGATTTAGTTGGAATTGGTCCTGCCTAGAGCAGGGGGCTGGACTTGACCTTCTGAGGTCTCTTCCAGTTCTATGATTCTATGACAACTCTCCTTCCCCAGCCGGGGTCAGCTTGCCGGCCTTCTCGCCGGAATCCCTAGGCCCGGTGGGGTCTTCTGGTGGGGCCGTAAGAGCCAGCAGCACCCCTACTGGCTCTGGTGCAGCACGCATGCGTATGCTTCCCCTCCATGCCGGGCCGGCAGAGTGGTGCCCCAGAAAGTGTGGTGCCCTACGTGACTGCATACTCCACGTATGCCTAAATATGACCCTGGCAACAACCTTTGCACTAAAGAGTATTTGCACAAGATCATGCAAATGTAGAGGTAGCCCTGATGTCTTCCTGCTGTTCTCCCACCTGCTTCTGAGTCTTTTTCCATGTGCTTCTCACACTGGAAGTAGCCAGCCTCTTGGATCTGCCTCATGGTTTGTCTCCCATCTGTTTCCTATTGGCCCTGGGGGAGGCAGAGACTAGCCGCAGCCCAGTGTTAATTATCCCTTGGGTTAGTGTCTTTCTCCCATAACATGTAGCTAAGATATTTGTTAGTAAGTGGCAGGCGCCAGGGGAGCTCACCCCCGAATAGACTCACATGACCTCATATTGGATCACAAGACAAAATTCACCCTGCTCCTGGAACAGGAACACTGACTAGCAGTGAGGCCCCTGCCAGGTACAACCAATCAGTGAGAGCTGAGTGAAGTGGGGGAGGCAGGACCAGGGGGAGAAGGCTCCATGACTGTGTCAGAGGGAGGCTCTGCCCTGGCCAGTGGGGAATCGTTGCCTCTCCGAGGGGCCCAGGCCTGGTGGGTCATTTCCCCAGGTTACTGAGTGGGGGCTGGAGCCAGTTCTGTGTTGTCTCCTTCAACAACCAAACTGAACCAATGGATCTTGTGCCAACCTGACCCTGCGCTGGGCTAGTGCTGTGTGTGCCACAGAGCTTCCTGCAGGGCTGCCCACATGGGAGAGGGGAGGGGCAGTTTGAGTCACCCAACTCTTCCCCTTCTCAAGGGCTTGTGAAAATGGCAGGTGCTGTCTTGGCAGTGAGGGAGAGGTGGGAAAGGGGCCCTGAGCGAACCTCTTGGGTCACACCTGCTGTAACAATGAGGTAAGATGAATGAGTAGGTGGTAGTCATGTGAAAACTGAGGTTGGTTTCCCTGACTGGGAATGGAACCAAGCCCGCCAGTGAAAGTGTTGAATCCTAGCCACTAGACCATCAGGGACACATTAATAGATATTTTTCCAGTTTCTGTCCCCTTCATGACATGCCCACAGGGGATAAGAACAGAAACCAAAGAGAACATCAGAACAGCCAGACTGGGCCATGCCAGTTGCCCAACTAGCCCAGGATCCTGTCTCATGACAGCAGCCGATTTCATTGCCCAGTGGGAATCCACAGGACAGACAATTGTTAAATGATCCCTCCTGTCACCAATTCCTAGGTTCTAGAACACACCAGCTAGGGACACCTTCCCTGTCCATCCTGGTTAAATGCCATTGATTGACCTTTCCTGCATTAAATTATCCAGTTCTGTTTTGGACCTTCTTGTAGATTTCACCTTTTCAACATCCTCTGGCAAGGAGTTCCACTGGGCGCAAAAATGCTTCCTTTGGGTTTATTTTTAATTTGGTTACTTACCAGTTTCATTCTGTCACCCGGGATGTTGAGTAGAAGAAAAAAATTCTTATTTGCTTTCTGCAACCCTGTCATCATTACATAAAACTCTGTCCCATCGCCCCTGAGTCGTCCCTTTCCCAAGCTGAGAAGAAGTTCCATGAACTCCTGGGAGCAGCTGTTCCAAAGAAGAGGCATTTCCCGTGGAGAAGATGGCCAAGCCCAATCCCCTACACAGAGCCCCAGAAAATACCAATGGACACTGGGCACTTGTAAAGCTCCCTCTCCAGCAGCGCTACCGAATGGATCCGGCTGGCCATCAGGCTGACTAATGCCATCAACAGACGTGTCCCCGTGAGACTTCTCAGCCCAAGTGCAGAGACTGTAGAGTCTCCCGCTACCAGCCCAGTGGCAGAGGGGCAGCGCCCTGAGGAGGCGGGTCCCGAGGCAGCAGAGACCTTTGAAGGGAGCGGAGATGTAAGATCAGAAGGAAGGAGAACAAGTCACCTCTTCTCAGGTGAGATGTGGTGGGAAACTACCAGATCCGGTGCAAGCGAAGCTCCAAGGCTGGTTCCTGCCTGGTGGCTCCTTGCAGGGCCTGGCTTGAGAAGCGCCAAGGAGCCGTGTGTGGCCAGGAGAAAGGGTGCAGAAGGAACATGGAATAAGGAGCAGGGCGGGGGAGCAGGAACAAGGGAAGGTGTAAAAGGAAGCTGGGGGTGCTCGGTGGGAAGAAAGCGAGGGGAACAGGGTGGCTGGGGTCTGGGCATGAGGTGGGACATTATGTAGTTTTCTGTCCCTGTGCGGCAAAAGCACCAGCCACACTGCCCCAAAGGTGAACAGCCACAGTCGTGGCACTGCCAGTGTGGGCCCTGGACTGTGTGGCTGCAATGACCTGGTCTCAGGTAAGGCATCACTGAGAAGTCTCAGCCCCAGCCCTGCCTCCTCCAATTTCAGCCTAACCTGTTTATCTGTCTCCCACATGCTCCTGAAAGCCAGCACACTTGCAGCCCAGCCCTACACCAGAGGGCAGACGCTGGAATTGCCTTGTGGGTACCCAGGGGAACCGCAGTAAGAGAAGACCCTGTGTTTCTGCCTCACTTTGAGCCAGGGACCTTTTGCGTGTTAGGCAAATGTGATAACCCCTACACCACAGAAACACACTTCACAGTAATTTCTGCTGTTGCACTTAAACTTGGGCAAATATTCGGTTGCTAACCCTTTGGCCAACAGAGATTGCTGCAGGGCAAAGGAATTATCTGTTGTCAGTTTTGTGGCCTCAAGAAGGGACCAATGGAAGGAGGCCGGGCCCCAGCCTGGGGACTCCAACCTAAACCCTGAGAGGCTGCTGTGCCTGGCACTGGCAAGGCAGGGCTCTGACTGCAATTGCTGGGACAGGTGAGCCAGCGCCAAGTGCCCTTGTGATTCCCAGGGGGTGTCAGTGCCCAAAGATCCTGTAAGTGCAACCTCTGCAGCTCCTGCAACTGTGGCTGGACTCTGCACTCCTGGCTTCCCTCCTGCTGCTTCATCTCTCTGGCTACGACTACACGGCACATTTATTTTGGAATAAGCTGTTCTTGAATAGTGATTCCAAAATAGTTTATTTCAAACTAGCAGGTCTACACTGCAGGGAAACCTCAGAATAGTCCGAGGCAGGCTCCCCAGTGTAGACGAGCTATCCCGATTTAAAGCCTCAGGAAGAATAACTTAGAATGGCCCCGTGGAGGGGCTAGTTCAAACTAGCAGCAGTGGCACAGCTACACAGGCCTTTTTAAAAAATAGCTAATTTGGAACAGGTGTTATTCTTTGTAGAGTGAGGTTTGCAGAAGTCGGAATAAGCCGTCTGTTACTTCAGAATTATTTCATAATAACGGAATTGCTGTGTAGACTCTTGCATTGTTGTTGTGGAATAACGGCCATTGTTCCAAAAGAACTTTTGTGTGTGGACAGAACCTGCACAACCCAAGAAATGTGATTAATGGCTTGTACCCACAATCTTTCTGTCAATTGCAGTGGAGGGCTCTGAAGACATAGACCCAAGGCAACCACCTTTGTTGCCTTCTGCTAAGGCTAAGCCAGAAATGAAATAATCACTCATTCAAGCTGGAGTTGAACCAGCAATCTAAGGATTGCTTGCCAAGCACACACTACAGTCTTCTGCTCTGCCAGCTGAGCTATCAAAAGGTGTTTGACTAATGGTGGCTGGTCCAGGTTGTCTCTTCTACAAGTCTCGGGGCACCTGCTCCCTCAAGTATATGGCATTGCTGATGAGGGGCAGAGGAGCACAGGTGCTGTCACAGGTACTTCACATGCAGACGGACCCCTTGAGTGAAACCTGAGCTAGATCCATCCATTTCACAGCAAAAGGAAGAAAGTTGGGTTCTTCTCATGTGTCTTCTTTGTTCCAGAGTCTCTAGGGGTGCGGTCAGGGCAGGTCCACAAAAAAACAAACCACTTGAATGAACCTCAGTCTACAAACACACAGAAACACCCCTGAGGGTTTCCTTGCCTCTACTTAAATGTTGACAAAAAATTTCTTGCTAACTCCTTGGCCAACTCAGATTGCTGTGGGGTTAAAAAATTCTCTCTCCTTAATTCTGTGCCTTCAGGAAAGGAGCAAATTGAGGAAGGCCAGGTCCCCTCCTGGGGACTTCAACCCAAACCCTAGGACCAAGGAATTTACAAGCCAGATGATCAGTGTTTGCTGCACTTCTCCTTCCCCTCAACTATGCCAAACCTCAAAGGCAACTCTACAGTCCCAGTGGCTGGGGGAGATGTGCATGTTAGAGCCTCTGCCTACCGAGCTGTAGCCTTCTGTGCCCAGGGAGCCAGACACTGCCAGGCCTGGAGGGAAATGGGGATTGGAGGCACTTTGGGAGTCAATGATGTTGTCTGGGACCATAGAATAGAACAGTTTCACCAAAGTTCCTGAGGAGGACACCATGGCTCAGTTGGCTAAAGCACCTGTCTAGTAAACAAAAGATTCTAGGTTCAACTCCAAGTGGTACCTTGTGATGCCCTTTTCTCACATTTTCCTATGTGTTTCTGGGTCACAGAAGAGGCCTCCCCTGGCCACGGGTAGAACTGCTGGTTCAGAAAAAGGCTAAATGGGAAGGAGTGTTGGAGAGAAGGAAACCACTACTGCAGAGAGAAACATGCCTGAGAGAAGTGTTGGCCTCAGAAAGCCGCAAACAGTTGCCAAAGTAGCGCATTTGGGAGCATGTTAAACTGAAAATTTGAAGGTCCCTGGCTCAATCCCTGGCTTTGGCAGGAGCCTTTCTCAATATGGCTGAGTCTATTTTGGCATCTCTCCATCTCTGGTAAGCAAACATCTTGGCTATGTCTACACTTTTGGGTTCTTGCGTAAGAGGTTTTGTGCAAGAACATGTCCACACTGCCATGTGTGAGCTGTGCTTTTGTGCAAGAGCATCCATGGTGGTGTGCATGCTCTCTTGTGCAAGAACTTTCCTATGGCCATTTTAGCCATAGGGCTTTCTTGCGCAAGAAACCCCTGCCGAGCGTCCACACTGCCCTCTTGTGCAAGAGCCCCTGTGCAAGAGGGCTTACACCTGTTAAAAAAGAGCGTAGCTCTTGCACTAGAAGCCCTCTCTTACCACGCCGTACTGTAAATCTTCTTCCGCAAGAGCGGGCGGGCAGTGTGGATGTTCTGCAGATTCTTGCACAAGAACCTGCCAGTGTAGACATAGCTCTGCAATCAGAGTTCAAAGGCTGTATCAAGAGGCCAGGAATGACATCCTAAAGATGATGATATTTCAGGGTTAGAAACTGGAGAGGGGATTTCATGCCACCTCAGAAATTGTTGACACAGTAGAACAGGGCTCTTGGCTTCGGCTGCTCCCAGCTGTCGTGGAATAAACACATGCTAGCTTTAGGGTTCAAGGCAGACAAAACCACCTTAATAACCCAGCTGGGGAGGGGGTTGTCACAGACGACAGGGAGTCACCCCTTACCAATACAAGCCCCTTCCTCACACTCAAATGCCTGAGATATTTATACCTTCTTACAAAGTCACAGTGGAAATTTACAGAGAAAAGAAGAAGTAAGGCACTTTGTCCTTAAATAGTAACCTTTGCTTGACCAGATAACAAATAGCAAGCAGTGTGTTTTTTTGTTAGTTTGTTTAAGAGCATTGTGGTTTCTTGCTCAACTGACGCAGGACGCACTGCGTACGGTTCAGTCTTTGGCCAGGCTAGCGAGGCCTACCTCCACATTCCCCCCTTTGAGACTTTATAGTCTCACACTTTCATCAGTCCAAGAGTGCAGTAGACAAGCTGCAGACGTCCCTCTCATGACTCTTTATCTGAAGATCAATTACTGAATAGACAGTGCTGTCTTGTCACCTGCTTTTGCCTCTTACAATTGTCCTTTCACCAGCATTAGGCTTTGTATTTCTTTGTCAATGTCTTCTTCCTTTTGCTGCATTTCCAGATACATAGGTTGAATTTATCGTGACATTGTAGGGCTAAGTGCCTTTGCGGTGGTTATACATAATTTGGTTATTAAAACTTTAAGCAAGTGAATAACAATGATAATTACGCAAAAAAATTCTTACCCCCTATAATATCTATTGTAACAGTTTCTGTCCCCATGAGCTTATGTTGGCCGTGGCCCATTCCCACAATGACCAACTATGGAGGTTATTTACCTTTTGGGCAGTTTTTCTAATGCTTTTAATGATGCTGGTCAAGTTACCAGAATTGTTGGGAATATATGTACAGCATGGTCCTCCTTTAATTAAGGCACATACGCCTCCTTGTTCGGCTCGCAAATAATCTAATGCTAGTCGGTTTTTTAATGTCATTTCCTGATTTTGCTTAGCTTCTTCCATAATAAGTTCAAATCCTTGGGCTGTGTCATTTGCCACTGTTTCTAATGCAAGTGCTAACTGGTTTATTTGGGCCTCAAGTTTCAACGGTGCAGCGGGAGACAGGTTAATAAAAACTTTTTTTAAGTTTTTTTTTATCCAAGATGGAATTTGGAGCCCCCGCTTTTGTTCATGGGCCCACTGCTGGGGCAGTTCTTTTGTTCTAAATATTGTGTTGGGCATTAATAGAGCACTTTCAACTGCACACCAACGATGCCAATATTTTGGCAAGTTGGTATGGCCATGTGGCCCGCACAATAGGAGATGCCCTGGCTTAGTGTGTTTAACAGTTGTAAATCCTCTACGATCCCAGTGACTAGCATATTTCCCACAGAGCTGGCCTTAGCTTTTTGTACCAGTTATGTTTCAATCCCAACTCTGTGTTCCTCTAAGCAATGGACCAAGCAAATACCAATGATAGGGAACACTAGAGAGGTTTTTTGTGGTAGGGTCCCAAGGTAGAAACTCAGAATAAGTTTCATTGGTGATTTGGCAAGCGTTACAAGTGGTTCCATGAAAGGCCCTTTCCACTTATTCCATGGCAATGTAATTTACACAAGAGCCTTTGGTGAGGGACCTTGTCAAAGGCTTTCTGAAAATCTAAGTATACTATATCTACTGGATCCCCCTTGTCTGCATGTTTGTTAACCCCTTCAAAGAACTCTAATAGATTAGTAAGACATGATTTCCCTTTACCGAAACCATGTTGACTTTTGCCCAACCAATTATGTTCTTCTACTGTGCCTCACAATTTTATTCTTTACTATTGTTTCAACTAATTTGCCCGGTACTGAAGTTAGACTTACCAGTCTGTAATTGCCAGGATCGTCTCTAGAGCCCTTTTTAAATATTGGTGTCACATTAGCTACCTTCCAGTCATCAGGTACAGCAGCCGATTTAAAGGATGGGTTACAAACCACAGATAATAGTTCAGCAATTTCCCATTTGAGTTCTTTTAGAACCCTTGGATGAATGCCATCCAATCCCAGAGATTTGTTAACATTAAGTTTTTCTATTTGTTCCAAAACCTCTTCTAATGACACTTCAATCCGGGACAGTTCCTAAGATTCACAAAGGACGGTGCAGATTTGGGAATTTCTCTAACGTCCTCAGCTGTGAAGACTGAAGCAAAGAAATAATTTAGTTTCTCCACAATGGCTTTATGGTCCTTGATTGCTCCTTTTATATCTCGATCATCTAGGGGACCCACAGGCTTTTTAGGAGGTTTCCTGCTTCTAATGTACTTAAAAACATTCTGTTATTTCTTTTTGAGTTTTTGGCTAGCTGTTCCTCAAAATCTTTTTTTGCTTTTCTTATTACACTTTTACACTTGATTTGACAGTGTTTATGTTCCTTTCTATTTCTCTCACTAGGATTGGACTTCCACTTCTTAAAAGATGCCTTTTTGTCCGTCACTGCTTCTTTTACATGGTGGTTAAGCCACAGTGACTCTTTTTTAGGTCTCTTGCTATGTTTTTTAATTTGGGGTATACATTTAAGTTGGGCCTCTATTATGGTGTCTTTAACAAGTTTCCATGCAGCTTGCAGGGATTTGGCTCTAGTCACTGTGCCTTTTAATTTCTGTTTAACTAACCTCCTCATTTTTGTGTAATTCCCCTTTTTGAAATTAAATGCCAGGGTGCTGGACTGCTGAGGTGTTCTTCCCACCACAGGAATGTTAAATGTTATTATGTTATGGTCACTATTCCCAAGCGGTCCTGTAATGGTTAACTTCTGGACCTGATCCTGCGCTCCACTAAGGACTAAATTGAGAATTGCCTCTCCCCTTCTGGGTTCCTGTATCAGCTGCTCCAAGAAGCAGTCATTTAAGACATTGAGAAATTTTATCTCTGGTTCTCTTCCTGAGGTGACATGTATCCAGTCAATATGGGGATAATTAAAATCCCCCATTATTATAGACTTTTTTATTTTGGTAGCCTCTCTAATCTCCCTCAGCATTTCAATGTCAGTATCGCTGTCCTGGTCAAGTGGTCGATAACATATCCCTACTGCTAATTTCTTATTATTGGAGCATGGAATTACTATCCATAGCGATTCTATTGAACCTATTGCTTCATTTAATATTTTTATTTCATTTGATTCTACATTATCTTTCACATACAGTGCCACTCCACCATCCACCTGGCCTGCTCTATCCTTCCAATATATTTTATACCCCGGTATGATTGTGTCCCACAGATTTTCCTCATCCCACCAGGTTTCACTGATGCCTATTATGTGAATCTCCTCCTTTAATACGAGGTACTCTAGTTCACCCATCTTATTAGTCAGACTCCTAGCTTTTGTGTAGAAGCACTTTAAAAATTTGCCACTACTTATTTGTCTGCCCTTCCCTGATGCATTGGATTCCTTTATATGCAGTTGCTTGTCTACTCTGGCCCATGGTTTGTCCTCTCCCCTCCTCTCTTTCTGACTACAGCTTAGAGAATCTCTATCAACGGATTCTCCTCTAAAAGAAGTCTCCATCTGATTTACGTGCATCTCCACACCAATCGGCTTTCCCTCATCTCTTAGTTTAAAAACTGTTCTACGGCCTTTTTAAAGTTTAGTGCCAGAAGTCTGGTTCCACCCTGGTTTAGGTGGAGCCCATCCTTCCTGTATAGGCTCCCCCTCTCCCAAAAGTGTCCCCAGTTCCTAATAAATCCAAACCCCTCTTCCCTACACCATCGTCTCATCCCCGCATTGAGACTTTGAAGCTCTGCCTCCCTACCTGGCCCTGCGTGTGGAGTATATATATATATATATATATATATATATATATATATATATATATATATCCAATAACAAACTCCTATAACTCCCCAAATCATGAAAACGACAGATCTTGTACCAAACAATTCAATCGTGGGGATTATTAAATTCTCTTTCCTTCGTGATCTTAAGTTATATCGTGGAGACTCTGTTTCTGTAGAATGTATAACTGATTGCTCTGCAATTGGAGGTGCAGTAGCTGAGAACGGATGTAGATCAGCCAGGGGAGGTTCCTTTTTGCAGTGCTATGCATGTACCCAGCTCTGGAGTCCTTCACATTTTACAGCAGTGTGAGTGGGACTTGGTAAGACCCTTTCCAGTGAGGTTGGAGGGCATTATTCTGCTGGTGTGCCTTGATGTAAACCCAGACTCCAGGCTTTAAAGGATGACATGGCTCTGATGCAGGTTCAAGAAGGGCTTTCTTGGCCTGAGTGTGAATAGACCCTACACATTTCATTAAGGCTTTACAGTAACTTAACATAACATCATCTATTATATGTAGATCAAATTGATGCGGTGCTCTAGGCAGGGTGTGTAATAATCTCATAGGTCTATCGATTAACATTTTGTGGGGAGATAACCCATGTTTCCTATTCCCTGTACCTCAATATACATTAAGGCCAAAGGTAATGCATCTGGCCAATTACGGTCAGAGTCCTCACAGATTTTAGCTAATTTGGTCTTTAGGGCAGAGTTTTTTCTTTCTACCGCTCCACTGGACTGTGGATGGTATGCACAGTGTAAATGCTGTTGGATTCCTAGAGCAGCACATACCTTTTGAACTACTTGTCCTGTGAAATGAGTTCCCCAGTTACTGTCTAAAGAAAGAGGCACTCCGAACCGGGGGATTAATTCTCTGAGGAGTTTCTTGGCAACCATAGTAGCATCAGCATGTTTATAAGGATAAGATTCTACCCATCCTAAAAACATAATAATGATTAGAAGAATGTACTTATATCCACAAGATTTAGGCATTTGTACAAAATCCATTTGTAAATTCACAAAGGGTCCCCTACAGTGGGGAGGTTGAGGGGGTATTGCAATTTTAGTTTTTACCCATTGTCCAATGCTATGAGCTAAACAGATAGAGCAAGTACTGCAGTACTGTGCCGCCACAGCAGGAAAATGCAGGGCGAACCAATCCTGCTTCACTGCTGCAGTCATCCCCCCTTTGCTCATGTGGGCCACCGAGTGGGGCACACGAGCAAGGTAGAGCAGGACAGCTTGAGACACAACCAGGCGGCTGGAGCGAGTCGGGGTGCAACAAGAAACCCCGCCGCAGCCAGTCTGCTTTTTCAGTCTCAGGTGCCTTGCCTTGTAGCCCAGTCAGTTCTGTGAGGGACGTCTACATAGGCTGGGCTACAGAAGGGCAGACAAGAACATGTTTAGGAGCTTGAGGGCCAGAAAGGGCTGCATTCTTTGCTGATTGATCAGCAAAGGCATTTTTATAGGTAACTTCGTCAGAAGGGGCCAAGTGTGCTTGACACTTGACAATAGACAAGGAGGAGGGTAAAGGAAAACACAAAGAAGTACATTTACATAACTGCTATTGTAAATGGGGAACCAGCAAAGGTAAGGAAGCCACGTTGCTTTCACAACTGTCTACAATTATGGACAATGCCAAAGGCATATCGGGAGTCAGTATAAATATTGGCAGACAGTCTTTTAAGTAAAATGCAGGCGCAAGTTAGTGCACTTAAGAGAACAAGGGAATCTTATCTACAAGCTTTAAGGTTAGGAAAGGTGAACAAAAGATCATTTAATCTAATGATTTTTTTATGGTGTCCGACACCAACAAATAGCAGGGCAAGTGGCCATTATTGCAATGGTGGGGTTACTAGTTTCCTCACTGTATTTAAATATTTTGATGTCTCACTTGCCCGTGTTGTGTTACTTATAGATTCTTTGTCATCTCTGGCTAAACCACTTTTATAATTAGTGTCAAGTTGCAAAAGCTAAATATTTCTTTATGGCAATTTAAGCAAAGCAAATCCAGTGGAAGGGGATTGGTACCCCACTTTCAAACCTCCTTTTCACAGTGCAAATTTTGCTTTTTTTCCTTCAGCTCCATAAGAGTAGCAGGAGCAGTGGAGACATTGTTAACATTCTTTTAGCTTAAACAATTTTTACACTATTATTTTTTACTAAATTTTGAGTTGCCAATTGATTGGGCACAATTATTAATTTTGTTTTGTTTAAAGTTACACTTTTGCTTTACTTAAAATATTTTCTATTTAAAAACAATATTCTATACACATTTGCAAAACATTAAAACAACACAAAACACCACAAAAACAACATTATGTCATGACAGAGAACCATGGTTGTTGCTTTTTTTTTAACCTGGTACCAGTGCTTTTTGATGTTTTGCAAGACAAAGAAAATATTTCTACTTCCGTGGGGGTGGCACATTATATTTTAGAATACTTTACAGATGTCTTTGCTAATTTTGATTAGCCTGCTGTTACTCAATGGTATGCTTCTGTTTTGCACACTAGTTTTAGAGGATTTGAGTGGATTACTTTATTGTTCAATTATTAAGTTAAAGGTGGCATGTTTTAGTTTCTCTCTTGTACTGCTGATTAGGGTTTTTAACGTGTGAAGCTTCAAATTATGATGATGAGAGAATTTACTGCTAGAAACTCTTTTTTTAAAACAAGGCATTTGCTAGTTATTATTCCAACAATCAAAAATATTTTTTTTCTGGAAAAGAATCGTATACAATGTTACAGGCTTACTTATGGGGGACAGCGGGCCCCACATTTTTCTGAAATAAACAGGCAGTTTGTTATTCATAGAACCTTGGATCTGAAAGCAAGCCAAAAGTGTATGATTTGTTTTCTTAGGGTAAGTCTACACTACAGCACTAATTTGAACTAACTTAATTCGAATTAGTTAATTCAAACTAAGCTAATTCGAATTAGCGCATCTAGACTTAAAAACTAGTTCGAATTAGTGTTTGCTAATTCGAACTAGCATGTCCACACTGAGTGGACCCTGAACCGAGGTTAAGGATGGCCGGAAGCAGTGCCAGCAGGGCATCAGGTTAGAACTGAGAGTGTGGAGCTGCGGTCTCAGGCTAGCCGAGGGCTGTGCTTAAAGGGACCCGACCCCCACCCCGGACAGACAGTTCTCAGGGGTTCCCTGTTTGCAAAGCAGTCCTGGCTTGGAGTGCCCTGAGTGCCCACACTCGGCACATCACAGCACTCAGCCATCAGCCCGGCTGCACTTGCCACAGACTTCCATCTGGGGGGGTGTCAATCGGGGGGCTGCAGGAGAGCTTCCACCCCGAGGAGCCCGCAGAGCTACACCAGTCCTCCCCATCGGGGGCTCGTACCCCATTCCTCCCTCACCTCCTTCCACTTACCTCTCCCTAGCCCCCCTTCCTGATGTAAAAAATAAAGGGCACGTGTGTTCAAAAATAGAAACTCTCTTTATTGAACAAAACTCGGGGAGACTGGGAAAAGGAGGTGGGAGAGAGGAAGAGAGAGGGTGGGAGAGGGGAGGGCAACTAAAATGATCAGGGGTTTGGAACATGTCCCATATGAAGTGAGGCTAAAGAGACTGGGACTTTTCAGCTTAGAAAAGAGGAGACTGAGGGGGGATATGATAGAGGTCTATAAAAGCATGAGTGGTGTGGAGAGGGTGCATAAAGAAAAGTTCTTCATTAGTTCCCATAATAGAAGGACTAGAGGACACCAAAGGAAAGGAATGGGTAGCAGGCTTCAAACTAATAACAGAAAGTTCTTCACAAAGCAAATAGTCAACCTGTGGAACTCCTTGCTGCAGGAGGCTGTGAAGGCTAGAACTAGAACAGAGTTTAAAGAGAAGTTAGATCAACTCATGGAGGTTGGGTCTATGGAGTGGTATTAGCCAGGGGGTAGAAATGGTGTCCCTGGCCTCTGTTTGTGGAAGGCAGGAGATGGATGGCACAAGACAAATGGCTTGGTCATTGTCTTCGGTCCATCCCCTCCAGGGTACCTACTGTTGGTCGCTGTCGGCAGACAGGCTACTGGCCTAGATGGACCTTTGGTCTCACCCAGTGCGGCCATTCTTATATTTTTATGTTCTAAGATCAGGGCTCAAGGTTGGGGGGGGTCTCACTCGACCACCTTGATTTTCATGCAAACCTGCTCCTGGGTGGCCAGGCTGGCAGCTATCCTGCCCTAGACGGCCACTTGCCTGTGCCTAGTGCGGAGGTTGTGGACATTGGAGGCTTTCCCCCAAACCTCGATGAGGTCCACGATGTCTGCACTAGACCAGGTGGGCGCCCGCCTTTTGCGGTCCCAGGAGCTGCCAACCTGGTCCTGGGAAGAGGTGGAGGGCTGGGTGGCAGCGGGTGGCTGGCTCATGCCGTGCCAGGTGCAGGGTCTGCTGGCTGGGTGCTGTCAGGCTTGCACCTGTCACGGGCACCGTAGCCAAGCCCTGCCCCTTTAAGGGCTCCGGGGGCCGGGAGGGGGGCAGACAAGTTTCCCTTGCGGTGCCCAGAGTGGCCACCAGGGCAAGCCGGGGAAGGCTAGCCTCCCACTAGTTCGGATTAAGTGGCTACACAGCCCTTCATTCGAACTACTTAATTTGAACTAGGCGTTAGTCCTCGTAGAACGAAGTTTACCTAGTTCGAATTAAGCGCCCCATTAGTTCGAACTAGCGGTTTGCATGTGTAGCACCTATCAAAGTTAATTTAACCTTTAAGGGTGCAGCTCTTACAATAAATGTACAATGTATATATTCCATTCTTTTATGCAGTTAACCAGTTAAGTGTTAATAGCATTTCTTATCTCTCTTTTTTTTAGTAGATTTAACAAAGTGTCTGTAGCCAAATGTTTAAATTTGATTGTTTTAAAAGATTTCAATTTAATTTTGGGGGGGAGTCCTTTAGACTCCTTACCCAGGATTTATTTAAGTGCCTGGATGTTTTCTTATACCACTGCAGATCGGATTTCAAGGAGTCGCCAATTTTTCTTGATTTGTTTTAATTTAAGATTTTTTTTTATTTTTGTTTTTTTGTTTTTTGTGAGTCTTTTATACTCCTAATTTGAGATTCAGTTTTCCTTTTGGACACCTCCTCATACCAAGGATTCCAAGGCACCCTTCAAGTGCACTATTTTACCTATATTAAAAGTACCTTTCACCTTAAACTGTCTAGATGAATCATTTTAAGTGTACATATCCCACTTATCCAGAAACTTGCAAGTTTTAGGAGAGCAATGCACATACATATAATATGCTGGAGTCCCCTTAAGGGGGAACGGGAATCTCCTTTGACTGTCCAGTACCTATTATCTCATTTACATAGGGAAACACAGGTACACTAGTGGGGAAGTCTGCACTGTCCAGGCATCATCCCGCGATTTCTGTTGCCGAGGTGATCCTGACCCATCACTACCCAGGCATCATCTCGCAATTTCTGTCGCTGAGGTGATCCTGACCCCCCGGTAACGAGATGTAGCTCAAGATAGGGAGGTGTAAATGGGGTTAGTCACCACTGAGACCTCATACCATCCAAGACTTCAACTGCTAGAGCTGCTTGCTCCTTCGCAGCAGGCAGCCACGGTGGCTGACGGATGCCCCAGGAGTCTATCCCAGGGAGGTGACAAGACTCAATGCTAATTTCTCAGGAATCACGCACTCAGTCAGATACATTCACACACTCAACAAACGCATGATTTAACAACCGGACTTATATACCAGACTCTCCTTCCAGAACGTTCTTATTTCCAAATTCCTGACAGAACTGGGGTTTTTTTAAGCAGGCACACTGGTTTTGAACTGACCTGAGTTTAAAAGTTCAGATCCAGCAATTCCACCTGAAGCCAACTGGAAGCCCTCTACTGATTCTCAAAGTAGGAATTTAAAAGGCCCCTCACCTTGCTTGCGGTGCCTAGAGTTAGGTAGGGAGTGGCCTATGGTTTTTCCCAAGCGAAAAGCAGGATGTGTGGGGATCTGAGTCACGACATCAGAACTGTCGTGGAATAAACACACGCTAGCTTTAGGGTTCAAGACAGACAAAACCATTTTAATATCCCAGCCTAATCCGAACTAGCTACTCGGTGCCGCGTGTAGCCGCACAGCGTGGGGTTCGAACTAGCCGGCATTTAAAAATGGCGCCGGCTTCATGCAAATGAAGCCCGGGAAATTCAAATCCCGGGCTTCATTTCAACTGCGGACGACTACATTACCCCCGCTAGTTCGAACTAGTGGGGTAGTGTAGACATACCCTTAAAGAGAATACATTGTATACATCAATCAGCAAGTTCTTGATGCAGGATCTTAGTGGAGATGTTACAAACTTCTAGCATAAAAGTCTTTGGCCTACATCGTATGTCAGGATGGGTCAGCAATCCTTCCCGTGTCTCTGTCCTTAGCAAGGCTGCATCTGGGATAAGTAGCAAGACTGAAGACAAGATGGAGCCTCCCTCATAGCATTTGATATTCATTTCTGGTGTCTCCCAAGCTGCAGCTAGTTACATGGTCAAGTGACCTGTTTCATATGCCAGCAGCCATTGTGCCCTGGCTGCTTTGCAGCTTTCCACACGCATTCCTCAGGTGTGTATTGGCCACCCTGAGAACCATTGTCCTTGGAGCCATACGGATTAGCATAGTAACTCATTGCACATTCCTTCCTCATGACAGGCAGTACATACACAGCATCAGCAGAGCCCATAGTCATAACTCCCCATACAAACTCCAAACAAGTACATGAATACCACACATAGAATCAGCAAAATATCAGCTTGCATTTGACACCTCACATGGCCCACTCTGTACCAAATTTGGGGCAAACAGTTTCCCGTGAGTACAGCAATGATCTTAAGGTGAGTATGCACACCTTAAAATCCAATAAAGTGACAGGGGCCTCAAGAAAGGGTTGGGGTCTTGAAGAAGGATCTGGGATGCAGAAGCAGGCAGGTGTCTGGCCTGGGGGAAGGTGCAGTGTGTGGCCAGGAGAGAGAGTGCAAGAAAAAAAGAGGGTGTCAGTGGAAGTTGGGGGTGCTGGCTGCTGGGGGAAAGAAAATTCAGGAGATTGGGAGGGAGTGTCTGGGAAGGACTGCAAATATTACCTGGCTTTGGACCCCCTTGCAGCAACATCTCCAGCCACACTGTCCTGGTCACCCCAGAGGGAGGCTCTTCTGCTGCAGCAGCAACCACACAGACTAGGACCAGCCCTGGACACCAGCGGCACCACTACTGCACCCATTCAGTCCAGGGCTGGAGGTGTTGCTGCTGCAGCCATGCAGCCCAGAACAAGCACCAGAGGCACCCCTGACATGTCCATGAGGCCCTTGAGGACAGCAGTGCAGTGGCAGCAGTGCCTCTAGTGCCGGCCTCAGGTTGGGTGGCAAAGACTCAGCCTAGCGCTACCTCCTCTCTAGTGGCTACAAAGCATGAAGAGGGGTTGGGGCTTAGCTCCTTCCCCCTCAGTACATCTTCATTTGGAGGTGGAGCCTGGCACTGCCTTGTGGACAGGATCAATGTCTTAGGAAGGCTGGAGTCTGCCAACAGAGAAAATTTTTCTCACCCCCACTATAGGGTTTCTCACCAGTGTGGGTTCAATTATATGTAACAAGGCTTGACCTCTCACTACAGCATTTCCCAAAGTCAGAACAGTTAAAGGATTTATCTCCTGTGAGAGTTCTCATGGATAACAAGATGTGACCGCTGACTGCACCATTTCCTAGTGTGAGTGTAGGTGAATAGCTTCTTCCATATGGGTTTTCCTATGTCTAACAAGGGTTGAGGTCTGACTGAAGCTTTTCCCACAGTCTGAGCAGCTGAAGGGTTTATCTCCTGTGTGGGCTTTCCTATGCCTAACAAGGGTTGAGCTCCGACTGAAGTTTTTCCCACAATCAGAGCAGCTGAAGGGTTTCTCTCCCGTGTGAACTCTCCTATGGATAACAAGCTGTGACCGGTCACTGAATCTTTTCCCACAGTCAGAGCAACTGAAGGGTTTCTCTCCTGTGTGGGCTCTCCTATGTCTAACAAGGTCTGACCTGTCACTGAAGCTTTTCCCACAGTCAGAGCAGCTGAAGGGTTTCTCTCCTGTGTGAACTCTCCTATGGATAACAAGATGTGACTTGTTATTGAATCTTTTCCCACAGTCAAAGCAGCTGAAGGGTTTCTCTCCTGTGTGGGTTCTTCTATGGATAACAAGGTATGACCTGTCACTGAAGCTTTTCCCACAGTCAGAGCAGCTGAAGGGTTTCTCTCCTGTGTGGGTTCTCCTATGGGTAACGAGGTTTGACGGCCGATTGAAGCTTTTCCCACAGTCAGAGCAGCTGAAGGGTTTCTTTCCTGTGTGGACTCTCCTATGGCTAACAAGGCTTGACCTGTGACTGAAGCTTTTCCCACAGTCAGAGCAGCTGAAGGGTTTCTCTCCCGTGTGAACTCTCCTATGGATAACAAGGTATGACTGCCAACTGAAGCTTTTCCCACAGTCAGAGCAGCTGAAGGGTTTCTCCCCCGTGTGAACTCTTTTATGTCTAACAAGTTCTGACCAGTGATTGAATCTTTTCCCACAGTCAGAGCAGCTTAAGGGTTTCTCCCCTGTGTGGTCTCTCTTATGGATAACAAGTTGTGACTTGTGATTGAAGCTTTTCCCACAGTCAGAGCAGCTCAAGGTTTTCTCCCTTGTGTGGTCTCTCTTATGGATAACAAGTTGTGACTTGTGACTGAAGCTTTTCCCACAGTTAGAGCAGCTGAAGGGTTTCTCTCCTGTTTGGGCTCTTCCATGTTTAATAAGAGTTGCACAGTCATTGCAAGAACAAGGTGAATGTTGATGGGGGATTTTCTTTTGAACAGTTTCTGTGTTTGTTTTCAACCTTCTGCTCCTGTGACTGGATTTATCCTGTCCTGCTCCTGGATGGTTTCCCTGCTGCCTTTGTAGACTACGCTGACTCTCACAAGTCTCTCCTTGCTCAGGACTCCGAGAAACATGCCCTTCACATCTTTCCACTAACATCCTACATGGAGCCATTTGTTCAGGTCCTTCCTCCTGAAGGTTCCTCTCACTGTTCTCATTCAGCATCCCATCACCTGCTGGGATGGAGAGAGAAACCACATGGGAGTCATTCCCTGAGCTGAGCTGAAAGAAAAATTCTGAATGGTGAACAGAAATTGCAGGACAAACCCAAAGAATGGCTGGAAAGATTCAATAATCATGAGCTGAGTTCATCCCCTGCACCCCCATAACTCTTTCCCCACGCAGCACTCTCAGACTGGAGTTGAAGACAGGCTGAAGGGCCAGTCAGACTTGATGAAAACACACAACCAACATCTGCTATGCAAACACAGAAATTGGTTTGAGTCAGTTTAGCTGATTTCTCACCTGTGTGGGTGTCACTGATGATCTCCCCTTCCTCACAGCCTTGGAGATCCGGGATCTGCAGCTCTTCCCTTTGCTCCACCCAGGAGAGCACACAAGTTTTGGAGACTGGAAATCCTATTCGGGGAGCAATTTACCAAGTACTGATCTTGTTCATTAAGGTCTGTGCCATTCCTGCTTCCAAAGCCAGGATCTGAGTTTCCTACCCAGACAGGCTCCTTCCCAACCTTCCAGAGACTGGTCTCTGGCTGGTACAAGATCCCAGGATACACTAATTCCATCCTCCCCCCACCCACAACCATGACTCCCATGGGGAACTGAGCGCTCTGCTGCACTCTGCAGGATACAACTCAGTCTCCCTTAGGGCCTGTTGCATACTTGGGCAGGACAGGAACACACTGCTCATAAGGGGAGAGCTCCAAGACTTTCAGGACTGACAGATGCCTCTAGCTAGGACTCAGATTTGAGCTGCCACATGTCAGGTCTCTAGGCCTGGGAGGGAAAGGATCCAGCAGAGCTCTAGAGCCCTATGGGCTCTGCCCACAGAGCTCTTAGCTGGGGGCTGGACTTGCCGTGCTCTTGGGCTCAGACGCTCTACTTGAGCCAGAAGGAGGCAGGGGAATTCTCTGATCAGGAAAATGAATCCTTGGCTGTCCACCTCAGGCCCTGCCTATGGTCCACACTCCTGATACTGACTGACTGTGCCATGGTGGGCCCTGTTAGCTGGCCACAACAGCTGTCAGTCCTGCAGACAGCCAGGGCAGTGTTGGTCTACTCCTGTGGCCAGCCAAGGTGGAGACGGGATGGGATGCTTCTCTGCTGCTCGTAGATGCTCCTGTAGCTCAGCTCCCCTTTTGCAGCCTTGGTTCTACTCTGCCAGCAGCAGCAGCCCTCCTCTTGTGGCCAGTCGGGTCTGCCATTTGGTGCCTCTCTGGCTTACACAGAATCTACCAGAGGCAGGGAAGGACTCTGAGTTGGTACCTTCCTTCTAAGGGCTCAGCACAATAGCACAAGGAGACCCTGTGGACACTAAGAGCAGCTGCACTCAGCCCCACAACTCTGATACCTGCTGTTCCTGCCTGGACCCTTCCACTGACACCTCTGGCCAAGGCACAACATGGGCAAGATGGCTGGAACCACAATGAGACCTTGACTGTGGGAAGAGCAGCATCACTATTATGTCACTAAACCTCCTCTCACACAGGAGCCAGGATTACTGGGGCAGATACTGCTGATATTGGGGGTTCGGGCAATGAGGGACCCTGAACCAAACCCAACCCAGCTGCTCCAGAACCCACCCAGCTTCTGTTACCCAAGGGAACAGGAATCCTCACCCAGCCAGCTCACAGCCTCGTAATTCTCCTGCATCACATCCCTGTAGAGGGCTCTCTGGCCCGGGTCCAGCAGGGCCCATTCCTCCCCAGAGAAATACACAGCCACCTCCTCGAAGGTCACTGCCTCTGCCACGGCCATTTCCTGTCCCCGCCTCTGCAGGCCAGGGGCTGAGCTGGAGTCAGACATGGGTGTTCTGCAGCCTGTCGGGGAAAAGGAGAATCGGAGACATTTCAAAAAGGGCTTTAATCCTTTCCACACCAAAATTTACTCACACCAAAATAATTATACCCACCAGGAGACATTAAATTGCTGGGGGAATATTATCAATATCTCCCCTGGTCACAGACCTTTGTTTGGCATTAGTAATGCCTCTATTGTCTCCTTAAACTTTAGTTCATATCCAGAGAGCAGCGCCTGGTACAATAATTCCCTCTTTATAGTTCCCAGCACCAGACACATCTACAACCCCACAAAGGTATATAACAATAGCCTGCTACCTGGCCAGTGTGCTAGGGCAGACCTTTTTTGACCAGATCAGATCCTACAGGATCTGTTGTTCGCTCTCCAGTGCTCCATCATTAATAGCAGCTGTTGTGCTGTGTACCATGCCCCTAAAGAAAGCCCCATAGGAAGGGGGTGGTATAAGGGACCATATTCTCCTATCCTTAACAAAGAACCTGGACTATTTTTCATCTGTGTGGTAAAGGCTTAGAAATACCTGCCAGTGGGTTGGACAGGATGGTGTTCCCTAGGACATGCAGTGCCTGGAGGATTAACGGTACACCCACATGTTACAGCTCCAGGTATTACAAACCTTGGAAGCTTCCTGCATCGATCCAAGAGGAAATTTACTATTAACCCTCTTGTGAGATGCCCCATAGGTTTTCATCGATTTACCCGTGCATTTCTGCCTTGGTGTAACTGAACTTGAACAAGCCATAGTAAATGTGTCAAGGCAACTAGAAATAGCTTTCAACCATACTGCAGATGCCCTAGGCCTGCTCAACGAGCAGATCCAATCAGTGGCCTGCTTTGCCCTGCAAAATAGGATAGCATTAGATGCAATTTTGGCTCAACAAGGAGGAGTCTGCGCTGTAATTAATCAGTCTTGTTGTTTCTATGTAAATCAGTCAGGGCAGATTGAACAGGATGTGTCTGCCATAAAAGATTCAGTTAAAGTGTTACATGCTGTAACTAAAGATGGAGAATTCTCATGGCTAAGTTGGTTAGCCTAACAGCTGGGACTCTCCTTAACTCCTTTCCTACATTCTATCATAACCACTGTTTTGATTATTTTGATTATAATAATTGCCTTTTGTATAATATTTTGTGTTGTCAGATGCTTGGTTAATGCAGCCATTTCCTCTGCACACATTCGATATACAGTGCTGGGAAAAGATCCCAGCCAATTCCTCGACCCCAAGCCCTCTAATCAGGCCATTGGGTACTTTTAGATTTCTCCAAGGTGGGCAAGAGGTGCTGGCACACCACCATCTTGCATTCCTGGGACTGGTGGGTCGTATTAGGAGGTGGAATGTAGCCAGACAGGCCCCCCCTGTCACATCCATCTTGTTTGCCCCTCTGAAGTGCCTGGAGAATGCAGGGCAGAGAGAAGCAATAAAATCAGCATAGCCTTTAAAGCCTCGACGCGAGGCCAGGATATGCCGGCTCATCTGACCCTGGGTAAGCTGAAAACATAGATATGAGAAAGAACGATTAAGGCAATAAGCTGACCTCGAAGCTGTGAGAACTGCCCTGGCTGACACCTATATTGATACGATCACACACAGTCGTCCCTGGGAGAGGAATCTCCCACTGAGAAAAGAATGCCCAGTTCTCCCAATTTAGTTCTCTCTCTTACAAGTTTAAATTTAGTTCACAACTTCCTTGTAAGAACTGGTGTCACAAAGACAGACCAGCACCATTTGGCATCACAGATAAGAAAGAGAAATATGTGACCCCATGGGTATAAAGATGAGTCCAGCAGCACACTCACTTTGAGCATCAATCTACCATCTATCTGCTGGTCGGGTTAGGAGATTGACCTCCCGAGGTCCACAGGGACGCCCACCTCGTATTTCGTCTTTCCAAGGAATTGAGGGACCGATCCTGGTCTGACACACTGGGACCGAGCAATGCAGGAGGGGGTAAAAATTGTACCCGTATGTGTCCTTTTGTTTTAGTGCATGCATAGAATAGAGCTCTTTAAAGATTAAGCTGTCACTTGGTACCATTATTTCTATTTTCTATCTTCCTTCTTCCTGTGTAACCATAAGATCTGTATTTGCTAGCAGTTAAGAAATAGAGCAATAGCCATTGTAACCATATGATTTATAAGCTTCTTTAATAAACCTGAAACTGTTTAAGCTGTAACCTGACTCCTTCAGTTGCTGTAATAGAACCAAACACAATTTAAAAGAACTTCAGCCGGTCATAAGGGACAGATATAGGAAGAGCTGGGTCATTTGGATCATGTCGCTTCCAGAGGACAGATCTGTAGGGGCATCTCTCAGTCTTCCCTAGGCTGCCCGCTGCGAAGGGATCCTGTATCCTAGCAGTTAAAATCTGAGATGTAATAAGCTCTTCCTATAAACTCTGGGGCATCTGTCAGCCTGTTGGCTGCCCTCCACGAAGGGATCCCGATCCTAGCGGACTAAGACATGGACGTTAAACTCCTCGGGGTGCCCATCAGTCTCTCGTAGACTGCCCACTGCGACGGGGCCTTGTGTCCCAGCAGTTGAAGACTCGGGTGTAACACACACACACACACACACACACTGCCCTGACCATCGGCTGACACAGGGGGAGAAGGGGAATTGGAGACATTTCAAAAAGGGCTTTAATCCTCTCCACACCCCAATTCTGCCCAGGCTCTGTTGCTGGTGACACACATGCTGGACTCTGAAGTTTTGGGCAAACGCTGAGTCTAGATAATATTCCATAAACACCACACATGAGTTAGATCGGAAAGCCATATTTATTTTTCTCAATATCTGGCTTCAGTTACATTACCTTGCCTGCAACAATGGGATTCAGTTCTCAGCACCCAAAGTTTCTGCTAACAAGCCACATATTCATCTGCCTGAACATGGATATAGGTTTAATTTAATTTGGGCTGCAGTATTTATAATCCTTAGTCTTCATGCATTGATTTGCAGCCCAAACTTTGGTACTCTCATCTGACACAGACTTTATAAACTCTCTCCACAACAGAGATGAAGTGAATTTAATATGAGTATTCAGATGCATATTATTAAACACGTGCTGAGTGTTTGCAGGATAAGACCTTAAAATTCATGAATTCATGGCATCAGAAGCTATCCTTACGCATTCAGTCTGTCCCCTCTGCGGCACAAGCACAAGGGGACTCTGCAGACACTAAGAGCAGCTGCACCCAGCCCCACAACTCTGATACCTGCCGTTCCTGCCTGGGCCCTTCCACTGACACCTCTGGCCAAGGCACAACATGGGCAAGATGGCTGGAACCACAATGAGACCTTGGCTGTGGGAAGAGCAGCACCGCTATTATGTCACTGAACCTCCTCTCACACAGGAGCCAGGATTACTGGGGCAGATACTGCTGATATTGGAGGTTCGGGCAATGAGGGACCCTGAACCAAACCCAACCCAGCTGCTCCAGAACCCACCCAGCTTCTGTTACCCAAGGGGACAGGAATCCTCACCCAGCCAGCTCACAGCCTCGTAATTCTCCTGCATCACATCCCTGTAGAGGGCTCTCTGGCCCAGGTCCAGCAGAGACCATTCCGCCTCAGAGAAATACACAGCCACCTCTTCGAAGGTCACTGGCTCCGACACGGCCATTTCCTGTCCCCGCCTCTGCAGGCCAGGGGCTGAGCTGGAGTCAGATATGGGTGTTCTGCAGCCTGTCGGGGAAACGGAGAATCGGAGACATTTCAAAAAGGGCTTTAATCCTTTCCACACCAAAATTTACTCACACCAAAATAATTATACCCACCAGGAGACGTTAAATTGCTGGGGGAATATTATCAATGTCTCCCCTGGTCACAGACCTTTGATTGGCATTAGTAATGCCTCTATTGTCTCCTTAAACTTTAGTCCGTATCCAGAGAGCAGCGCCTGGTACAATAATTCCCTCTTTATAGTTCCCAGCACCAGACACATCTACAATCCCACACTGGTATATAACAATAGCCTGCTACCTGGCCTGTGTGCTAGGGCAGACCTTTTTCGACCAGATCAGATCCTACAGGATCTGTTGTTTGCTCTCCAGTGCTCCATCTTTAATAGCAGCTATTGTGCTGTGTACTATGCCCCTAAAGAAAGGCCCATGGGAAGGGGGTGGTATAAGGGACCATATTCCCCTATCCTTAACAAAGAACCTGGACTATTTTTCATCTGTGTGGTAAAGGCTTAGAAATACCTGCCAGTGGGTTGGACAGGACGGTGTTCCTAGGATATGCAGTCTGTACCCTCTGTGGCACAAGCCTGTGACGTAGTGGGGGGGAACTTGCTAACTCACTGGCCACTGTCTCTAGCAGCACCGAGCAAGACAGGCGATGAGTCACTATGCAAACGGGGTATCTCAATCTGTCTGACCAGCTACCCCCCATGGAGAGGAACAAAGGAAGGTGGATGCTGCTCTGGCTGGGGGGCAGGGCTGGAGGAGAGTTAGTTTAGTTTCTGTCTGGGAGCGTGGAGGAAGCAGCCTCAGCAACAGGCTGGGGGGTTTAGAAGCCGGACCCCCCCCATAACAAGGGGGGCTGAGGCATCCTAGGCCTGCCCTGTAACCTGGTGACATCTGGGCTGTGCTGTATTCTGGAGAGGCAATAAACTCCCTCTGTTCTACCGGCTGGTGGAGTCTGTTCGTGCCCTTTCGGGGGTGCAGGAGGCAGGGGACCCCAACACGCCATCACACTCATTACACTTAGTCCAGCTACCCAGGCACAGAGCTCTGTTCCCCCACAGCATGTTTTCTAGAAAGTCGCCCAGTGTTGATATGAACACATCAAGAGATGGAGAACCCATCACTTCTTTGCTCATTTGTTTCAGTAGCTTACCCATCAAATATTTGTGCCTCCTCTCTAGCCTGAAATTCTCCGGCTGCAGCTTTCAGTTATTGGCTCTCACTGAACTATATCCACTAGACCAGGGGTGAGCAATTCATTTTGATATCGGGAGAAGGGAGGGGAGGGGAGAACTCCAAGATTTAGAAAGTGGTTGAGAGCTGCACTCTTCCAAGACATTAAGCGGGAAATACAGCGTATGGGATGGACACTGGGAGAAGAAGGGAGTTTTGGGTGACGGTTTGGGATGCAGGAGGGAAAGAGGGGTCTGGGAAGGAGTTTGGGTGAAGGAGGCAGGTATGATTTGGAGCACTGGATTAGCAAACTACTCATGAGATATTTAAAGAAAAGTTAATTTAGAGAACCAGCTGAGTGGACAAATAAGGGGCTGAGGGTTTCTGATCATGAAGAGCTTTTTGCATACTTGAATGCAGGAAGAGAACAAAGAGTTTGGATATGTGGAGTGGGGGGCAGAGAGAGGTTGGGGTGCCAGAGGCAGGCTTTAGCCAGAAGACTTACCAGAGTGACTCCCGACCAGCAGCCAAGCACCTCTCTGAGGCAGGCAGGGAGCCTGCCCAATCCTTGCAAAGGCTGCGGGGCCATGTGGGTGTGTGAATAACTATGAGCCGGACGGGAGGGGGCACAGTGCTTCCTTTCTGGCCAGAAACCAGCCAATGAGATTGTCTTGGGGGTGGAAGCAGTCCCTGAAGCTTTCCCCCTTCACCTCCAGGCTCGCCTTCGCTTTTAGTGGCTTGCAGGTGGGAAGTGGGAAGCACGGAAGAAGCCCATAGGTCACCAAGCATCAGTGGGCCAGATCCGATGGCCTGGCGAGCTAGATACGGCCCCTGGGCTGTATTTTGCCCAGGCCTGCTCTAGACTGTAGAGCCCTTGGAGATCCAGCAGTTTCTCGCCATGAACAAACTGATACCGTGGAAGCCAGTAAGCTCTCAGCCTTTCAGCCTATTTATTGTTTGAAACCAACCCCAGATTGAAACTGAGCAGTGAAATCTGAGCCTGAAGGTGCCGTCCGTTGTGTGATTGAACTTCACCCCTTTAGCATCACACCCCGTAGATCAGTGATTCTCAAAGTATCTGCAGATCACCATGCAGTGCCCCTGGGGCTCCTCACTGATCAGTGAGTGAGATTTAGGGCTGTGCTCGCCGTGGTCACTGGGTTTGGTTGGTAACTTCAATGACAATCCCATGACGATGTTTTCACAGGAATTTTCTCATTTAAAAAATCTCCACCTGCAAACTCACCTTGTCTGAAAGCTCCCAGGGATTTTCCTCTTGCTCTCTCCAGTGCAGAGGACAGAGTGTCTGGTGGGGGAAGGGATAAGAGAGGTGAAATTCCAGGCTCTCCTCTATATAACAATGTCCCCACGTTGAACTCTGCATTTCACTTGTATCAGAGACCAGACAGAGATACACTCAAGTGTTTAGTATGAAAAGGTCTGAAACCTTCCGTGTCCTCTCTTGTTGGGCACCTCCCAGCAACGGAGCCAACATCTCTGCAGCCTCATTCCTGCTCCAGGAGACACAAACTGAAAGTGAGATTTACTTTTCCCTCCTCATCCTCTCCCACCTGGTTTTTCTGTCACTTACCACCTCTCCTCATAACCTAGAGCTGCGCTGGGGGAAGACGTTGCCATGACATTAACTTTACCTATTTTGATCCCTTGACACCAACGGGAGGTTCAGAGTTTGCAAACCCCTGGCTCTATTTGCAAGCAGTTGGGTCTGTTCGCTCAGTGTCTCTAAGGAGAGCAGCATGATGTGGCCGTCATTCTCCATGTGGGAATTGAGACAGGGGAAGGTTGGCTTCAGAGGCCAGATTCAAGTTTCTGAGGGTATGTCTACACTACAAAGTTAGTTCGAACTAACGTCCGTTAGTTCGAACTAACTTTCATAGGCGCTACACTAGCGCTCCGTTAGTTCGAATTTAATTCAAACTAACAGAGCGCTTAGTTCGAACTAGGTAATCCTCATTCCACGAGGATTAAGCCTAGTTCGAACTAGCTAGTTCAAATTAAGGGGTGTGTAGCCCCTTAATTCAAACTAGTGGGAGGCTAGCCCTCTCCAGGTTTCCCTGGTGGCCACTCTGGCCAACACCAGGGAAACTCTACTGCCCCCCTCCTTGCCCCGGACTCCTTAAAGGGGCACGGGCTGGCTACGGTGCCCGTGTCAGGTGCAAGCCTGCCAGCACCCAGCCAGCAGACCCTGCACCTGGCACGGATCGAGCCAGCCACCCGATGCCCCCCAGCCCTCCCCCTCTTCCCGGGACCAGGCTGGCGGCTCCTGGGAGCTTGCCTCGGACCGCAAGAGGCAGGCACCCGCCTGGGCTAGTGCAGACATCATAGACCTCGTCCACGATCTCCGCACTAGGCACAGAAAAGTGGCTGGCTTGGGCAGGAGAGCTGCCAGCCTGGCCACCCAGGAGCAGGTGTGCAAGAGAATCAAGGGGGTCCACTGAGACCCCCGACCCTGAGCCCTGAGCTTACAATGGCCATCCTGGGTCAGACCAAAGGTCCATCTAGCCCAGTAGCCTGTCTGCCAACAGCGGCCAACCCTAGGAACCCTGAAGAGGATGGACGGAAGACAGTGACCAAGCCATTTGTCTCGTGCCATCCCTCTCCAGCCTTCCACAAACCTTGGGCAGGGACACCACTCCTACCCCCTGGCTAATACCACTCCATGGACCCAGCCTCCATGACTTGATCTCACGTCCCTTTAAACTCTGTTCTAGTTCTAGCCTTCACAGCCTCCTGCAGCAAGGAGTTCCACAGGTTGACTCTTTGCTTTGTGAAGAACAACTTTCTGTTACTAGTTTGAAGCCTGCTACCCATTCCTTTCCTTTGGTGTCCTCTAGTCCTTCTTTATGGGAACTAATGAAGAACTTTTCTGTATGCACCATCTCCACCCAACTCCTGCTTTTAGAGACCTCTATCCTGTCCCCCCTCCATCTCCTCTTTTCTAAGCTGAAAAGTCCCAGTCTCTTTAGCCTCTCTTCATATGGGACCTGTTCCCAGCCCCTGATCATTTTAGTTGCCCTCTCCTCTCCCAGCCTCTCTCTTCCCCTCTCCCACCTCCTTTTCCCAGTCTCCCCCAGTTTTGTTCAATAAAGACAGATTCCATTTTGGAAGACACGTTATCTTTATTTTGTACATCAAGAAGAGCGGCTAGGGGAAGGGTAAGTGGAAGGAGGTGAGGGAGGAATGGGGCACGAGCCCCCGATGGGGAGTACTGGGCTGGCTCTGCGGGCTTCTGGGAGTGGAAGCTCTCCTGGAGCCCCCCAATTGCCCCTTCTCCCCAGATGGCAGCTTGCGGCAAGTGCAGCCGGGCTGATGGCCAAGTGCTGTGATGTGCCCAGTGTGGGCACTCAGGGCACTCCAAGCCAGGACTGCTTTGCAAGCGGGGCACCCCTGAGAACTGTCTGTCCGGGGTGGGGGTCAGGACCCTTTAAGCACAGCCCTCAGCTAGCCTGAGACAGCATCTCCACGCTCTAAGTCCTAATCTGATGCCCTGCCGGCACTGCTTCCGGCCATCCTTAAGCCTGGTTCAGGGTCCACTTAATGTGGACGCGCTAGTTCAAATGAGCAAAATGCTAATTCGAACTAGTTTTTAGTTCTAGATGCGTTAGTTCGAATTAGCTTAGTTCGAATTAACTAATTCGAATTAAGTTAGTTTGAATTAACGTTGTAGTGTAGACGTACCCCTACAGAGTTAGTTCGAACTAACGGACATTAGTTCGAACTAACTTTGATAGGCGCTACACTAGCGCTCCGCTAGTTCGAACTTAATTCGAACTAGCGGAGCGCTTAGTTCGAACTAGGAAAACCTCATTTTACGAGGATTAAGCCTAGTTCGAACTAGCTAGTTCGAATTAAGGGGTGTGTAGCCCCTTAATTCGAACTAGTGGGAGGCTAGCCCTCCCCAGGTTTCCCTGGTCGCCACTCTGGCCAACACCAGGGAAACTCTATTGCCCCCCTCCCGGCCCCAGACCCCTTAAAGGGGCACGGGCTGGCTACAGTGCCCGTGTCAGGTGCAAGCCTGCCAGCACCCAGCCAGCAGACCCTGCACCTGGCACGGATCGAGCCAGCCACCCGATGCCCCCCAGCCCTCCCCCTCTTCCCGGGACCAGGCTGGCAGCTCCCGGGAGCTTGCCCGAGACCGCGAGAGGTGGGCACCCGCCTGGGCTAGTGCGGACATCGTGGACCTCGTCCACGATCTCCGCACTAGGCACAGGAAAGTGGCCGTCTAGGGCAGGAGAGCTGCCAGCCTGGCCACCCAGGAGCAGGTGTGCATGAAAATCAAGGGGGTCCACTGAGACCCCCGACCCTGAGTCCTGAGCTTACAATGGCCGTCCTGGGTCAGACCAAAGGTCCATCTAGCCCAGTAGCCTGTCTGCCGACAGCGGCCAACCCTAGGGACCCTGGAGGGGATGGACGGAAGACAGTGACCAAGCCATTTGTCTCGTGCCATCCCTCTCCAGCCTTCCACAAACCTTGGGCAGGGACACCACTCCTACTCCCTGGCTAATAGCACTCCATGGACCCAACCTCCATCACTTGATCTCACGTCCCTTTAAACTCTGTTCTAATTCCAGCCTTCACAGCCTCCTGCAGCAAGGAGTTCCACAGGTTGACTCTTTGCTTTGTGAAGAACAACTTTCTGTTACTAGTTTGAAGCCTGCTACCCATTCCTTTCCTTTGGTGCCCTCTAGTCCTTCTTTATGGGAACTAATGAAGAACTTTTCTGTATGCACCCTCTCCACCCAACTCCTGCTTTTAGAGACCTCTATCCTGTCCCCCCTCCGTCTCCTCTTTTCTAAGCTGAAAAGTCCCAGGGTATGTCTACACTACCCTGCTAGTTCGAACTAGCGGGGTAATGTAGGCATACCGCACTTGCAAATGAAGCCCGGGATTTGAATTTCCCGGGCTTCATTTGCATAAGTGGGGAGCCGCCATTTTTAAAACCCTGCTGGTTTGAACCCTGTGCAGCGCGGCTACACGGGGCACGAACTAGGTAGTTCAAACTAGGCTTCCTAGTTCAAACTACCGTTACTCCTCGTGAAATGCAACCCCCCACCATGATTCTCTGCTGGCCTGTTGCTGCTGGGGACTGGGATCACACCTGCCCCCCCCCCCTTGCTGCTTCTCCTGTTCCCGGCCCCGCAGCCCCTGGGCAGTGCGATAGGAACCAGGACATTCCCACCCCAGTGTGGCCCCTCCCCCCTCCAACTAGCCCAGGGGCAGAGACTGGAATAGGGGAGGGGTCTGTCAGTTCCCCTCCTTCCTCTCTCCAGCTTTTCCTCCAGGGCTGGGTGGTCCTGGTGGCTGGGACATTCCCATTCTCAGCCCCATGTGCTGCTGCCCCACTCTACCCCACCCCACACACTGGTCACCAGCCCCTAGGGCAGGAGTGCAGTGTTCCAACGGATACGGGAAACACCTGTCACAATGAGCGACCTCTGCCTTTGCCCATCCCCCTCAGGAGCCCCAGAACTGGAGGCCAAGGGCCCCTCCCACTGCTGAATGTGGACAGGTCTGGCCTGGCCTCTTTCTCTCCAGTTCCCCCTGCCCCTCCCCATTCCCCCTGGGCTCTGCCCCTGCCCCACCCTGGCCAGAAGCTGGAGCCCTGCCCAGAGAGGAGAAGCCCTGGGGTGCCAAAGCAGCTGGGGCCATCACAGGACCATTCCCGTGGAAGCGGGGGGGGGGGGGGGCGGGATCAAAAGCTGCCCCTGGCTCTGCCCAGGACAGATGTAGGGTCCATGGATCCCCCACTGCCCAGACAGCTCTTACTGTGAAGTGAAGGGGGTAAGAACCACAGGGGCAGTTGAGGGGATCCTCAGACTTTCCACGTGCTCTGGCTGGGGGGGGGGGCATGGGATGGGCCTGCTCATGGGCCCCCCACCAGTGTTCCCTGTAAGCTGAGCACTTCAGCAGCCACTCAGGAGCAATTCAGGTGCTGCCCAGCTGATTAGCAGAGTCCCCACAGCCAGCTGCCTGGGTTTGAGTGGTGCACATCTGCACCTGCCTTGGTGCACACAACAACATTAATTCTACACATAGAGAGAAACAAATTCAAGGGAACCCTCCTTCCCCCACCCCAGCGGGACACCCTGAGTGACAGAGACCTGCTCCCTCCCCAAGCTCCACAACACTCTGGTTTCTGCCCATCCAAAAGGAGCGTTTGGCCCAAGTCACTGGCACCTCCGGGCTGAAAGCAAACCCAGCGCCTGCAGCCAGTCCTATGGCACCATCACAAACGATTAACTGGCCCAGAGAAGGGAAGGAGAGTTACTCACAGGATGAATGCACCAGCCGGACATACACACGGTGCTCTCCTGCCTGGCCCAGGGAATAGAGGCGCCTCTGGTGAACCATCTCAGTGTGTCCTATAGCACCAGCCGACCAGCTGTAGATCTCTCAGTTTGTGCCTAACCCTCCCCCCACCATCCTCCTCCCTCCCTGCCCTGCCCCCCCTGTCTAAGCCTGGGAGAGAGAAAGTTCTTCCTGCCCTGGCTTGTCCTTCCCTCCCCCAGAGCTCACACTGATAAGAGGCTTTGGGGCCGGCTCCTCTTCAAGGGCAGATGGAGGAGGGGAGCAGCCAACAGAGTCTTATGCTCCACGGTAGCTTGTCTGGTGTCTGGAGCTTCCTGTGCCAGGCAGGAGATGCCCCCTCCCCCGTTCCCTGGACACACCAGGGTCTCACACTGGGCTCTGCCCCTCTCCTGGCCTTAGGCTGCTCCCAGTGTCACAACAAACCCTGGTACAGCCCCTGAGAAATCCCTTCCCAACAGGCTCTCGGCCAGGAAATCTCCCCTTGTTCCTCACACCGACCCGCCCTGTTGCCAGGGCTACACCCACTGACACCCCCGCAGCACAAAGTGTCTGTGCAGGCCCCACACCTAAGCCCCCTGCCCGCTGCTCTTATTTCAGTCACGTCCCCACCCGCCTTCCCCTCGCTGTGTCTGCGCCAGAGTCGCGCCAGCGCTGGGCTCCCAAGAGGCTGCAGAAGGGAAATAAACCCCCGTGCGCACCCAGGAGGAAAGGCCCAGGGGCCACATTCACCGGCCCTGAGGGGCTGAGACTGATTGCCAGGCACCTCACTGACCAGCGCCTGCCCAGTCACAGGACGGCCGGGACCCACCCAGCCTGAGCTGGGCCCGTGGGCTCCCTGGGCACGGAAAGGGGAGAGAGGCCCCCTCAGAATGGGCCCCACACACACCAGCATGCGAGCAGGGAGCCGCCGGAGCCAGCCAATGGGAGCCCCCCACAGAGCGTGTGGCCTAAGTCCTGGCTCTCATGGAGCTTGGTGACTCATGCTGCAGTAGACAGGTGCTGAGCTCGGCCTAGGAACCCCTGTCCCGGGGCCAGGGGCCTGTAGCCAAACATGAACCCCATCTTGTTCCCCCCCACCCCGGAGAGCAAGAGAAAGGGAGTCAGCCTTTGATGCCCTGGGAACACAGGTGTGGTGCCTGTCCCTGGCTCTACCATAAACAGAAACCAGACAGTAAATGGGCTAACTGATGACTGGGCGGACTCCCGCCGCCCTGATGGCTAGTACCAGTAATTGACACGCCTGCAGTGTCCCAGGAGAGGAATCTTCGCCCATCACATACCAGAGGTGCCTATTGTCTGCACTTTCCCAGGTGTGAATTATGCTTTGCACCCTTCGTGGGAAACTTGGCGTTCAAGCCATTTTTCCTAATTGGCCACTTGAGACCAGGAAGAAGCCTACGTGATCCAAGGGGTATAAAGAGGGTTTAATAGCCCACCCCATTTGAGCTCCAATCACCTACACCTGCTGGCAGGTATTGATTGTTTCCCAAGGTCCGTGGGATGCCCAACCTTGCCCTACTTCCCGAGGGATTGAGAGAAAGACGCTGGCCACGCCAAGTCTGGAACACAGGGGTGAGAATTATACCTGCAATGTGTTTCTTTATGTGTATGCTTTAATTGTTACTCTGTTATAAGTTTAGTTCCTCTATTATAGTTTCTTAAGTCAAACTGCTTCATCTCTATTGTAAAACTGCCTTTGGTAAGGTCACTTAGCTATAAACTGTGGAACCCAAGTACCTTGTCAATCAAACTGCAGGGAGTCTTTGTATCTATCTGTAAACTGCAAAAACCACTTAACTTCTATTAGAACGGCTGTACCCTTTTTTGTAAACTCCAGTATCTTGTTAGGCTGTCAAAAACACTTAAGAAAACTTTCTCCTTAATGGAAGCACTCCTAGTGGCCATTTTGTTTCATTGGAAACCTGCGGTCAGCAATTAACCAATCAGACTGAAGGAAAATCATTAGCTTGTCAAACAAAGGTGCAACAGCCATTTTGCTTCATTCATAAATTGGGCAGCCATTTTTCAAGCCCTGAGAAATCATTTTCCTGTCAATCAAATCGCTGCAGTTTGCTTTCGGACAGCTGCCTAAATTAAAGTAAAAATAAGTTGGTGCCCTCATTCACTTATATATATTGAACCAAGTTTTCTTTATTTTCTTTCTTCTTTCTCCTACAAATAAGCCAGTGCGTGTCAAGTTTCTGACTTGAACCCGTGCTGCTGTACCCAAACCGAACACAAACAAAAGAACTCCAGCCGGTCATAAGGGACAGATACATGCAGAGCTGAGCATTTGGATCGTGTCGCTTCCAGAGGACAGAGCCGTTGGGGCATCTCTCAGCCTCCCCAGGCTGCCCGCTGCGAAGTGATCATGTATCCTAGCAGTAAAAATCTGAGGTGTAATAAGCTCTCCCTTTAAACTTCTTGGGGTGCCCGTCAACCTTCTCCAGGTTGCCCGCTGCAAAGGGACCCCGGTCCCAGCAGTTGAAGTCTCGGGTGTATAACACACACACACACACACACACCTCCGTGACCACTGGCTGACAGGGGCCCAGGCACCCTTGATGCACCCTGGGCCAAGGAATTAGGCCGGAGCCTCATGCACCTGGAGTGGGCAGAGGAGGGACTGGGGCCCACCTGAGAGCTTTCAGCCCCCGGGTTAGTCCCTGGGGTGCAGGATCCTCATCCCCTCCTGTCTCTTCCAGGTGAGAAAACTGAGGCAGGGTCTCCGTAGCTGGGGGCAGAAGTTATGAGGGTGGGGGAGGAATGTTGTGAGGAGATGGGGACAGGGCAAGGGGGGAGGGATGCGGGAGGCAGGTATCTGGTTTGGGACTGGAAGCCCCTGGCCCAACAGGCTTCTGGAAGCGCCAGGCTGCACCGCTGGCCGGGCTGTGGAATGTCCGGTTTGCGGCTCCTCAGGCTCCCTGCCAGCCCCTGCACAGCCCGTGGGGCAGCCCCTGAGCCGGCATGTCCGTCTCTTTGCATTGGGACAATTGTGGGGTGGGGTTTGTGCTACCCACTGCCTGCCCACAGGTACGGCCCCATCAACTGGGCCAGGGCTGGGCAGGAACTTCTCCTGGGCAGTGCAGCGAGCAGGGTGGCCACTGGCGAGGCTCCAAGGAAGGCACTCCTGGCCCCTCTCTTCTGCCCCCCCGTTTCCCCAGAGACTGGCTGGCGAGGCTGCCCCAATGCCAGCCCCACTGCTCAGTGTGGTACAGTCATGGGGCCAAGGGCAGGAGTGTCCTTGGGTGTGGGGAGCAGATGGGAGTTGAGTGGGGGGCCTGGAGTGCAGGGGGAAGGAGGGAAAGATAGGGGAATGGGCCAGGCCATGTTTGGCTTGTGGGGGGTACAGCCTCTCTCAGGCTTCTCTACCTGCCCCGCCCCTCAATTTCTGTTCCCAGCGTGGCCCTTGGACTGAAAAGTTTGCCAAGCCCTGAACTAGCACCACATGAGTGTCCAGAAGCATGACCCCTTCCCACTCCCGCTGTGTCGCTCCTTCTCCCACCTCCTGCCCCACCCCCTCACTACCCATCCCACCTCCTATCCCACCCCCTCACTGTGTCCCTCCCCATTCCACCTCCTGCCCCACCTCCCTCACTACCTCCCTCCCCATTCCACCTTCTGCTCCACCCCTCACTACTTCTTCCCTGCCTATTCTACCCCCTTCCTCACCCCCTCTCTGCCTCCCTCCCCATCCCACCTCCTGTCCCATCTCACCCACTGTGTCTCTGCCTGTCCCCGCACTCTGAGATGGGGATTTACAGACCCCAAACTCCTGGGTACTGGCAATGGGGCAACAGACGCATGTGCCATAGCTCGTGCCCCAGCACACAACAAGAATGCGAAGGGGGGCAGGTGGCAGCGGGGGAGGGGCATCCCACACAGCCCTGAGCAGCCACCTGCTGAGCTCTGAGCACGGCTAGTCCAGGGGTAGGCAAACTTCTGGCTTGTGAGCCACGTCGGGTACAGAAACTGTACAGAGAGCTGGGGAAGGGGGGGTCCTGTTCCCCTCCCCGAAGAGCCAGGCTTGTCCTGGTCCCTCCCCCTGACTCCCTGGGGCCCCACCCTCTATCCAACTCCCCTGCACCCTCTGACTGCCCCCTGAGATCCCCAAGTCCTACTGAGCCCCTGTACTCCAAGGTCCCTGCCTGCCCCTTTGGGACCCCAGCTGCTACCCATCCTGCCATGCTCTTGGCCCTGTGAGAACCACCCCTGGCCCCTGCTTCCTGTCCAGCCCTCAGCCCCTTCTCCTTGGCCCCCACCCAGGGGAATCCCACTTCCTTTCTACACCCCCCACTCTCTGCCCCTGATCATCCCAGAATCCGCTACCTCCTCCCCCTGCGCACTGTGGGCCCTGGTCCCAAACCGGACACCCGGTAACTCTGGTCCCTGGTTGGTGCAGGGCGACCTCTCTGTGTCCCAGTCACTCTGGGTTGGGCAAGGGCTGGCCGCTGATCCCATTGCAGCCCAGCGCAGGCTGCTGCTCCTGGGCAGCTCCTGGCTAGAATGTGCCAGTCTCAGTCCTGGCTGAGCCCTGGCTACCGAGAGAAGAGGCCAATGCAAACAGCCCCTTGGCAGCCAGGGAGTCAGCATGTGGGTGAGTGCGTGGGTGGGGCAGGGAGCTGGGGGCAGATCTTGGCTCTAACTCGCTGGATGACCTTGGCCTGTTCAGTGAATCTCTCCCTGGCTCTATGGCCGTGTCAGTACAGCAGGGACAGCAACACTCACAGCCCCACAGGAGGGGGCTGGTTTGATGCTTCATCCCCATGGCCCAGGAACGAGCCCCCAAACTGCCCCTGTGTGTTGGGAGCCAGGTTTGCTGTGTGAATTCTGTGGGGGCAGATGACGTCAGGCCTGGGCACTGGGATTATTTACCAGTGTCCCTGGCCCTGGGGCCCTTTGGCACTCACAGCTGTGCTGGCTGAGTGGTTAAGGTGTGTGACTAAAAATCCAGCAGGTTCAAATCCTGCTCACAGTGAGGCTTATGTTTTGGCCACCCCCTAACCAGGCAACAAGCTGCACAACCCCTGAGACACTCTCCCCCCCATCACTTCCTTTCTGCTCCTGTCAGAGAGACGCCTGGGACCGTGCCTCATGCTGAGGTCTCGGGCAAACTCTCAGCTCCCGCAGCCCCTGCCCTTCACCCAGTGCCCTATGGCCCAGCCCTACCCCAGGGGGCTGCTCCACCCTAGAATGTGACAGAAGGTCAGTGAGAGGCCAGGGAGTCTGGGCCTGCCCCAAAGGTCCATCCCTGCAGGGGGAAAATGCTGGGGATGTGACATGCATCCCCCCCTCCCCAGTGTTGGGAGTGAAGGGCTAGAGAAGTTGTGTGTGTGTGTGGGGGGGGGGGTGTCTTGTTCCCTGCTCTTGCTTTGCCTCTTCCCCCCCAAGATCTTGGCCAAAGAATTAGTAACAGAATATTAGCCCAAATTTAAGTCCAGCAGGAGAAGGCCATAAAGGGGTGTTTCTTGACACCCAAAGCTGCGACTAGACTGGCAAGTTTTTCCACAAAAGCAACTGCTTTTGTGGAAAAACTTGCCAGCTGTCTACACTGGCCGCTTGAATTTGCGCAAGAACACTGATGATCTCATGTAAGATTGTCAGTGTTCTTGCGCAAATACTATGCTGCTCCCATTTGGGAAAAAGCCCTCTTGCACAAATGTATTTACACAAGAGGGCCAGTGTAGACAGCTAAAAAGTGTTTTGCACAAAAAAGCCCCGATGGCTAAAATGGCGATTGGGGCTTTCTTGCACAAAACCACGCCTAGATTGGCACGGATACTTTTCCGTAAAAAGTGCTTTTGCACAAAAGCGTCCGTGCCGATCTAGACGCTCTTTTCCGCAAATGCTTTTAACTGAAAACCTTTCCATTAAAAGCATTTGTGGAAAATCATGCCAGTGTAGATACAGCCAAAGTGTGTTTCTGGGGTGTAGCGGTTAGCATGATTGTTTAATATGCAAAAGGTCCTTGGTTCAAAGCCAGGTATAAACACAGGGTCTTCCTTTGTAGTGGCTCCCCTTGGTGCCCAGGTAAGTGCAGCTCCTGCTGCCCCGCTTGCGCCTGGGATAAACCCAACTCCTATGTGATAGAGGGGGTGACATGAGCTGAGACTGCCCCTGGGTGCCAGCCTGGGGAAATGAGATGAGTCAGGCCAGGCACCTGTGGTAGGCTTCTGGTTTGGCCTTTCCTGTCCTGGCAGGATGGGGCTGGCTCCTCGCAAGGAATATGCCCAAAGAAGAGCAGGGGGCAGAGGAGGAAAGCCAAGCTGAGGGGGGGCCAGAGCCCCCCCCTTTGTTCTGCCAGAACCCTGGGGAGTGGGGATGGGGCTGGCTGCAGGGAGGCAGAGTTCTGTTCCTGACTCAGGGCATCCCAGCAGGCAGTGAGGGGGTGGGGCAGGATGCTGTGAAGTGAGGGGGGTGCACTGGGGGTCAGAAGGGGATGAGCATGGTGCTAGTTCAAGGCTTGACAAACTTTTTGGACCAAGGGTCATGCTGGAAGCAGAAATGGGGTGGGGAGCAGGTCAGGGAGCCTGGGGGAACCTGTGACTAAAGCCAGACATGGCCTGGCACATCCCGTATCCCTCCCTCCTGCCCTCTGCACTCCAGGTCCCCCTCCAACTCTCATCTGATCCCCACACCCAAGGACTCCCCTGCCCTTGGCCACATGACTGCACCATGCCAAGCAGTGGGGCAGCCGTGCCAGCCAGGCTCTGAGGGAACTGGGTGCAAGGGGAGGGGCCGGGGGTGCCTCCCCGGGGAGCCTGGACAGTGGCCAGCCCTGCTCACCACACTGCCCAGGAGCAGTTCCTGCCTGGCCCTGGCCCTGGCCCAGCCAATGGGGAGCACATGCCCCCCGCTCCAGCTACCCCAATGCTAAGAGCTGGCCATGCCGGCTCAGGGGCTGCCCCATGGGCTGTGCAGGGGCTGGCAGGGAGCCTGCGGAGCCACAAACCAGACGTTCAACACCCCGGCCAGCGGTGCTGCCTGGCGCCTCCAGGAGCCTGTTGAACCAGGGGTTTCCAGTCCCAAACCAAACACATGCTTCCCTCATCCCTCCCCCCTCACCCTGCCCCCATCCCCTCACAGCTCCCCTCCCCTGCCCTCATAACTTCTGCCCCTCCCCAAGCCCCATAACACTCTGGTTTCTGCCCATCCCAAAGGAGCGTTTGCCCCAAGTCACTGGCACCTCTGGGCTGAAAGCAAACCCAGCGCCTGCAGCCAGTCCTATGGCACCGTCACGAACGATTTACTGGCCCAGAGAAGGGAATGAGAGTTACTCACAGGGCGAATGCACCAGCCAGACACACACACACGCGTGCAGTGCGCTCCTGCCTGGCCCAAGGGAATAGACGCAACTCTGGTGAGCCAGCTCCCTGTGTCCTGTAGAACCATCCCACACAGGATAGCTGCAAATCCCTCAGTTTGTTCCCATCCCTCCTCCCACCACCATCCCCCTCCCTCTCTGCCCCATGCTCAGCATCTAAGGATACGACAGAGGCATGTAGATTAGGCTACCAGGCATAGGAAAATGAAGCAGCGATTTAAATAATTGCCGCTTCATTTAAATTTACATGGCTGCCGCACTGAGCCGATCACGGTAGTCTGGACGCGCGGGTGTCGACATCAAAGGCATTTGTCGACCACCCAGGTATGCCGAGGTAGCCTACCTGGGTAGCCTAATCTATGCCTGGTAGCCTAATCTGTCCCCAGAGGCATGTAGTCTAGATGTACCCTAAGCCTGGTAGAGAGAAAGTTCTTTCTGCCCTGGCCAGTCCTTCTCTCCCCCACAGCTCACACTGATAAGAGATTTTGGGGCTGGCTCCTCTTCAAAGGGCACGTGGAGGAGGGGAGCAATGAACAGAGTCTTGTCTGGAGCTTCCTGTGTGAGGCAGGCGATGCCCCCGACACACTAGACTCTGCCATTGTGCGCAAATGCTGAGTCTACCTGGTTTTCCTCCATATATTTGTAGCACAGACTCAGGCCCCCTCATAAGGACTAAAGCAACAGAAACTTTATAACCTCTCCCCACAGCAGAGATGCAGGAAAGTTAATGCCAGTCAAATGTTTATTAAACACGTGTGGTGAGTGTTTGCAGGATGAGACCCTGAAATTTGTAGATTTGCAGTATCCAAGGGGAACGTTAGCCCTGCAGTCTGACCCCCTCTGTGACACAAGCCATTGCACTTAGCCCAGCTACCCAGGCACAAAGCTGTTTCCCCACAGAATGTTTTCTGCTAAGTTGCCCAGTTCTGAGTTGACAGTATGAGGAGATGGAGAATCCACCACTTCCTGTGGCCATTGGTTTCTGTGGCTCATCTTCGACCCTAGGAAACATTTGTGCCTCCTCTCTAGCCTGAAATTGTCTGGCTTCAGCTTCCACACTGAGCCCTAGCCACTAGACCAGTGGCTCCCAACCTTGTTTTATACAGTGGACCGGTAAAGCCATTCAGAAACCCTTGGCAGTCAGGCAAGATTTTCTTTGCATATTTTTTATGCAAATAACGACTATGCAAATGAAATGTGCCAGTCCGTGATGGATCAGAGTTTGCCAATATCTACAACATAAAAAAAAATTCAGAAGAAGGAATTCCCGTCTCGCTGTTGAGTGGGCGACTGGTGCAGGGAGGGGCATCCGCCGGGGCAGGGGCATTTGGGACTCCCTATTTAGTAACAAATATTTTTGGGGCCCAGAAGCTGATGCCCCCTATTGCTACCACTAGTCAGTCACCTCTGCCCTGTCCCCCCTGCTCAATGAGGTGGGGGAGCTGCCATTGTATCTCCCCTGCCCCGTCTGCACAACCCCTGCCCTGTGTCTCCCCTTTCCCAGCCAGGCTGCTCTTGTTCCCATAGTCACGCCCCTGCCTCCTCCCACATCCCCCTTTCCCTGCCTATGACCCCCCTCAGAGTTTTGTTCCATTGCACCTCTGCTCCCATTCACCCCATAAGTCTTCCCTGAATCCCCCCATCTCCCTTCACACCTCCTGCACCCCTCTCCTGCCCCAGCCTCACATGTCCCTGTTCCCCTCTTCAGCCCCTTGCCTATCCCCACCCCAGCGCTGGCTCCCCGGCCCTGCACACGCCCCACACCTGCTCTTCCTCCATTTAAAAGGCAGAGGTGCAATTGGGACCGGGTGTGAGCTGGGAATCAGCTGTCCAGGCTCACACTCTGTACCAGATGCTGCACCTCTTCTTTTGAAATGCCCCTCCCTTTAAAAAGCAGAGGCACAGCATCTGGGACTGGCTATGAGCCAGGATATGTGATTCCTGGTTCACCCTGTTCTCCTCCATGCCTCTGTCTCCCCTGCCACTTTCCCGATAAAAATATTTGCGCAAAATCTTGCCAATCTAGACGGAGCCCCACAGTCTGCAAGGCTGCTAGCTCAGTGATTTTGTCAGGGTACAATAGGCAGGCAACAGACTTTCTAGTGCTCTGGCATTCACCTTGGCTGTGGCTACACTGTTCTTGTGACAGAAATATGCAAATGAGGCTAAGGTGGACTATCCTGAGCCTCAGTTGCATAGCTAATGAGCCACCGTTTTTGCAGAAGAGGGTCCTGTGCCAGGAGCTGTCTACACAGCCCCTTCTTGCACAAGAAAACCCCTGGCCAGTGTAGACAGAGCTCCTGTCACTCTGGATTGATGGGGGGGGGGGGGGGCGCGGGAGCTCGGTCTCCCGCTGCCCCGCACAGGAGCTGTCTGAGGCGCGTGTGTTCCCTCGCGAGGGGACAGGGGGCGCCAGCAGGGACAGGAGCAGCCCCACTGGTGCGGGCTCCCTGGTGTCCCCCCGTGAAACACACAAGAGCCGTGGGGGAGGGGGAGCCGCGCGCAAACCCGCAACATTCTCCCCCGGGCACCCACGTGGGTCCCTGCAGCCCCAGCCCCGCCCCTCTGACCAACCAGCAAAGCGAAGGGGTCTGGGCACGTGTCAGCACCGTCACGCGCCGAGTGGGCGGGGGAGACCCCGCATGTAGACAGGCGGGAGCCGAACAGCAGCGCGCGCCGGCCCCGCCCCCCGGCACGTGGCGCTGCCTCCCCAGCCCGGCTGTGAGGAAACCCCGCCCCCCATTGTTACACGCGGGGCGGGGTTGGGGCAGCCGCCAGGCCGGACCCTCGCGAGGGGGGCGAGGGGGCGTTTGCAGGGGCCGCACCCAGCGGGGGGCGGGGCCAGAACATCGGGATGCAGGGGGCGGGGCTGGGCTCTGGGAGCACTGGTGCGGGAGGGGCCGGGGTGCAGAGTGTGGGGCAGGGGCTGGGGGGCAGGCTCCGGGCTGGGGGAGATATGGGGCGAGCGGTGCGGTACTTTCCTGCCTCCCCGCCCCCAGGCGAAAGGGGCAGTTCGGGGGAGTTTCCAAAGGGGGCTGGGTCCATTTCACACCCGTTTCCCAGGCTCCCGCCCTGCTCCGGACTCGGCTGCTCAGCCTGCCCCCCCAACTCTGCACCCAGCCCCAGAATTATCCCCCGCCCCGATTCCCCGCGCCCCAAAGGCCCTTAGCCCCGCCCCCTTCGTACCCCCCGCCGGCTCCCCTTCTCCCCAGGGGCTGCGAGGAGCGAGGGCGCCTGCAAGTCCCCGCCTGTGCCCCGCTGCTCCGCCTGACGCCCCCTGGGTCCTAGCGCCCTGCGATCCCTGGGCTCTTTGCCCCACGCGTGTCCCTGGCTGCGCGGCTGCTCCCCCCCTGCTGGCCATGGAGCTGCGGGGCGATGGCTCCTGCTCCTCTGGGTTCTTGTGGAGTCAAATTAACCTGTCCCGGGCTGTTGGAACCCCCCCCCCCCAGTTCCTCTGCCCCCCAGGACTCCCTGCTGTGGGGGTTGCTACTGGGAGCTGGTATCACACCTGCCTCCTGCCCTTTGCTGATTCTGCTGGTCACTGCACCCTGCAGCCCCTGGACAGTGCTCTGGGAGCTGGGACATTCCCACCCCAGTGGGGCCCCTCTCCCCACTCACTGGCCCAGGGGTACAGGTGGGGATGGGGGGTGTGTGCATCTGTCAGTTTCCCCTCCTGCCTCTCTCCAGCCTTTGCTCCAGGGCTGGGAGGTGCTGGGGGCTGAGACATTACCAGCCCCAGGTGCTGTTGTCCATCCCTGCCCTGCCCTGCCCCACCCCACATGTCGCTAGCCCCTAGGGCAGGGGGTGCAATGTTGCCATGGATACGGGACACTC